>NC_027752.1:11081496-11151226 GCF_000695525.1 Brassica oleracea var. oleracea
TGTGTGTGTATTTGAGGTCGATGACTCAATATGTTCGATCAGATTGTGGCATGGCCGATGGTAAAGAAGAACCAACTATCATGCTCGAGGACGAAGCATATTCTGCCCAAGATCTTCATCACCCACGGATTGCAGAAAATTGGAGAGGTTCAAGGAACCTTCAGTAATGTCCAAATCAGGGGGAGTAATGTGTGCTGTACTCTTTTTCTTTAACCATGGTTTTGTCTCAATTGGGTTTTACTGGTAAGGTTTTAATGAGACAACATTAAAGCACATTACAAGCTCTAAATGGTTATGGCATCCAAGGGGAAGTGTTATGAACCAGATTGTGGATGGCTCATAACCAAAAGATTATACCATCAGCGGCCCAAGAAAGAGAGAGTCGGTCAGCTTTTCCTTTTCCTTATGTCTTTATGTTTTCATTTTTCCTAGTTGGATTATGATTTGTACTCTTTCCATTTATCTATGACGGTGTAATCTCCTATATAAGGAACCTTTATGTTATGAATAAAGATAGACTTTTCCATTACTTTATAACATTTATTTATTTTTTATTCATCTAAGGAATTTATAAATTTGTAAGCAATTTCCTCAAAAATTCAAGTTTGGTTCTCTCCGGTCTTTCTAATCAATCTTCATACTTGCTTGCTTATAAATCTGAAAGTTTTTCTTTTTAATAAAAATTAGATCTCGACCCGTGCAACCGCACAGATTTTTGTTTTTATTTATTTTTATATAAACATTTTGTTTTAAATTATAAATTGGTATATATTATAATATATACGTGTCTATCGATTTTTAAAACATAATAAGTTTACGGTATATTTTTTTCATTGAATAAATTGTTTCAAACTTTCACATGTATTTGTATATTCTTCTATATATATATTTTCGGATTATTTTTTCATTATTCAAATCGTAACTATATATATAAAGATTAGTAAAATATTGTTTTATTGTCATATTCAAAAATATTGTAACATTTCACAAATTTAGAAAGTTTTTAAAAAATTAAACTTTTCGCTTCATAAATTTATATTATCGAGTAAATAATTAAACATTTAGTTTTTGTTTAATTTTTAAAATAAACTATATAGATTAAAATTTATTTTCATTGGTTTTAGGTAGTAAAGATTAATCATTGTTAGATAATATGATTTTTGTTATTTAAATTTTTTTTTATATAATTTTAAAAGTTAACATCGACAAATATTTAAATAATTAACATATGGAAGTATAGTATTATAACATTAAATTCTATCTGTTTAATTTATACTATCTATAAATCCAGTGGATCATATATTGTTTAAATTCAATTATTGATAACCTAATAAAAATTTTTGGTAGGCCCAACATTTAAATGATAAGATTAGAGATTAAATGTAACATGACTTTCTAGGAATACGTCCATTAGATCTATTTTAAAAAAAATCACACTTGAATCAAGGTTGTAACTTTCGTTTTAATATATAAGATTTCAACCGAAACACCTAACACCACAAGAGTGATCTTTTAAAAGGGTTAAAACACATCTTAAAACAAAGACCACAAAGACACAGAGACAAAGCCAGAAAATCAGAACACAAATAGTGGTTGTCCTCTTATGTGTAAACAGTAGAACCTAAAGGTCAAACCTTTGAGGCTTTTCACGACGTTTAAATCAGATTTCTTCTTTGTCAAATCTCAGTTTTGTGCATCTCCAGAATCATCGAAGACCCATCTGCTCTTAATCTCTCCCTGGTAAAATGACTCTCACCAACCCGATTCTTGCTTTGCTTACATATCTTTAGAATCTCACTAACTAAGTTTTGCAAGCGGTTTGAACCAAGTCCATATGTAATTGAAATCATAGATCCTTGTGCCCGGGGTTCTATTATTCTTTTTAATCAACCCAAGTCAATTTCAAAGGAACAAACTTTACATGATTTGGGTGAATTTGGATAATAGTTTTTGTGTTAATTAGTTGCTTGGGATCATAAAGCTCCATACTTTGTTCATATATGATGATGATGAAATCATTTAGTTACAAAAAGGCATAATCCTTGAGAAAAATCTCTTTTTTTTTTTTTTTTTTTTTTTTTTTTTTTTTTTTTTTTAAGACACACTTTTTTGATTCATTTTTTTTATTTTTTTTTTTTTTTTTTTTTTTTTTTTTTTTTTTTTTTTTTTTTTTTTTTTTTTTTTTTTGGATCATAAAGTTTCATATTTGGTCTTACATATGTTGATGGATTAGTAACAAAAAATAAAAGCCTAATCTTTAAGTGTTTGATTTTAATTTTTGGTTTTGTTTTTGCATGATTCAGCATTCTATTTTTATTGTTGGAATTATCAGTGGCTTGATGATGTTTTCTTTGTTTGTGTGACATTCTTTCTAGTGGTGGAACAAAACTGTTGGCTAAAGAACACTAATATCAAAGCGAGAATCATGTCATTGGTGAGGTCGGCAGAGCTATCTGCAGCAGCAGCAGCATATAGGAACCCAAAGCTTTACTCATTGAACGAGAATGGTTACAACACTGGTGGTGGTACCTCTGTTGAAATGTTTGATCCAGACAGGTCCAAGAACACTTGCCTAACTGATGATTCTTACCCAAGCCAAAACTATGAGAAGTACTTTCTCGATTCCCCTACAGACGAGTTTGCACAACAACAACATCCTGTTGGCTCTGGTGGTGCCTCGGTTAGCTCATTTGGCTCTCTGGAATCGTTTCCTTACCAGTCTAGACCGGTTCTCGGATGCTCCATGGAGTACCAGTTGCCGTTTGATTCAACCTCAACTTCCTCAATGAGTCTCTTTGGAGGTTACCAAGTGGCAACTCAAAGTCCGAGCATGGAGTTTGATGATGAACAAATGAGATCAAAGATTCAAGAGCTCGAAAGAGCCCTTCTCGACGAAGAAGACGATGATGATAAGATGGTTGGGATAGATCAGCTGATGGAGATTGACAACGAATGGTCTCCCAAAGAATCCTCATCCGAAGACTCCAACTCTCACGCAAGCAGCAAAGAGGTAATCTCACAAGCAACAACAACTCCAAAGCAGATCCTGATCTCTTGCGCTCGCGCCTTATCCCAAGGCAAGTCAGAGGAAGCTTTATCAATGGTGAACGAGCTTCGGCAGATTGTATCAATCCAGGGAGACCCTTCTCAGAGAATCGCAGCTTACATGGTCGAAGGCCTCGCCGCGAGAATGGCTGCTTCAGGTAAGTTCCTCTACAAAGCGTTGAAATGCAAAGAGCCTCCTTCCGACGAGAGGCTAGCCGCAATGCAAGTCCTCTTCGAGGTCTGCCCTTGCTTCAAATTCGGTTTCTTAGCTGCCAACGACGCGATCATCGACTCCATCAGAGATGAAAAGGAAGTTCACATAATAGATTTCGATATAAACCAAGGAAACCAGTACATGACGCTGATCAAAACCGTTGCTTCTCTTCCCGTTAAAGGCCGTCCTCGCCTGAGGTTAACAGGCGTTGACGACCCTGAGTCAGTCCAACGCTCTGTCGGCGGGCTGAGAATCATCGGCCTAAGACTCGAGCAGCTCGCTAAAGACCACGGAGTGTCCTTCGAGTTCAAGGCCGTAGCCTCCAAGACTAACATCGTCTCTCCGACCACGCTCGGCTGCAAACCAGGAGAGGCATTGATTGTTAACTTCGCGTTCCAGCTGCACCACATGCCTGACGAGAGCGTCACGACGGTGAACCAGCGCGACGAGCTGCTCCACATGGTGAAAAGCCTGAACCCGAAGCTTGTCACGGTCGTGGAGCAAGACGTGAACACGAACACTTCCCCGTTCTTCCCGAGATTCATGGAGGCTTACGAGTACTACTCCGCGGTTTTCGACTCTCTTGACATGACGCTTCCGAGGGAAAGCCAAGAGAGGATGAACGTGGAGAGGCAGTGTCTCGCTAGGGATATTGTCAACATCGTTGCTTGCGAAGGAGAGGAGAGGATCGAGAGGTACGAGGTTGCTGGGAAATGGAGAGCGAGGATGATGATGGCGGGGTTTAGTCCGAGGCCGATGAGTGGGAGAGTGACGAGCAATATTCAGAGTCTGATTAAGCGAGATTATTGCAGTAAGTATAAGGTTAAAGAGGAAATGGGTGAGCTTCACTTCTGCTGGGAGGAGAAGAGTTTGATCGTTGCGTCCGCTTGGAGGTAAAAAAAAGGAGGAGTTGTGTTTCTATAAAAACAAAAAGACTTCGTTTTATGTTTTATTTCGAATGTTTTGTGTTATATCTAAAACTGGTAAGGTCAGTCCATCTCTCCATGTATTATTATTAACCAGAGATCAGGGATATGATCAGAGGTTCTCAAGCTAACCTAACACTTATGGTTACTACAATTATTTGTTTTCCTCTCTCTTATATATAAAAGCAGAGTTTTGTTTTTACATGTTTGCATATGTCACAAAGCCTTTGGCATTCGTTTCTCCCGGTTCGTTCTAGAGGTTTAGGATTTAAAGTTTAGTTTCGGTTTGTTTATTTTGGTTTTTGGTTCGGCTAAAAAAAAAATTTGTCTGTTTAAATAAAAGCAGAGTTTTGTTTACATGTTTGTAAGTCACAAAGGTATTTATCTTGTTCAATCACACTTACTAGTAGGAAGACATTAGTAAAATTACATTTTGTTCAGCATAGGTTTTAATCTTGTTCCTACACCAGAACTCTATGGTCGGGTTGGCATAATGCAATGCTTCTCGAACTCTTATGTACTCAACAAAGGCGTAAGGTAAATCATGTTCCACAATAGCCACAGCAATCATTTCTCTAAACACCAACTGATCGATCTTAGGACATGTATTATTAGGGGTTTTAGGGCAGGTTCTTGAGTGGCGAAGCAGAGTATTGGTTCCACTTTTATGTAAGTCTAGGATATAGAAGTGGTTACAGTAGTTGCAGACGCATTTAAATTTTCCATCAGGCATCCTATCTCCTTCTATAGTAAAGAAGTTCGAGCACTTAGAGTGTCTACGCTTGTGTTTACCTTTCACCTCGGCTGTACTCATCAGAGACTCGTCCACCACAGGATTGTTCTCGTCCATTTCATGTTCTAAATCTCCGTTGTCACTCACGTAGTCATCATCATTGTTCAAACTCAATATATCCATCTGAAAGCAATCAAAGAAAAACATCAGAGAAACCCATCAACACAAACCCATCTCGCAAAGCCAAGCAAACAAACCCAACTCAAAGCCAAGCAAACAAACCCAACTCGCAAAACAAGCAAACAAACCCAACTCGCAAAGCCAAGCAATCATTAGAAACTAGCCATTGATGTCTAAAGCGAGCACATATAATGAAACAAATGAGAATCATTAGTTATAAGCGTGAACTAGAAACAAGCCATGAAAGCAATAGAACCACAAACCCATTAAGCGTGAACTAGAAACAAGCCATGAACCAGAAACTGTGAACAAAATGTACCATCTCGCAAACAATCAGAGAACAAGTACCATCTCGCAAACAAGCAAACCCAATAGAGCTAAATATATAAGTTAAAGAAACCAGAGAGATTTCACAGTGATTCAAACCCGAGAGAGCTAAATATATAAGTTCAACCCATCAAGCTTACAAACTTACAAGATACCAAACTAGAACGGATCATCTATATAGAGAAACCCATAACACAAACCCATCAGATTATATCAAGCTTAACATCAATCAAACAGAACATGAACGAAATCAGAGAATCAAAGACGTGCAAACCCTTTTCAGAAGTTGACCGAGAGTCGCCGAGAGAGAGAGAGAGAGACGGATCGAGAGTCGCCGAAAGAGGGAGAGAGACGGATCGAGACGCCGAGAGAGAGGATCTGATTTAACATGCAAACATAAACATTAATCAGCAAACCCATTAAAATAAACATGCAAACAAGCAAAACTGAAGCGACCAAACTTGAGAGAGTGCGAGACTGAGACTCGAGACGGACGGAGAGTCAGAGAGAAGTCGAGACGGAGAGTCGGAGAGAAGGAGAGAAGGAGAGAAGTCGACTCAGAGAGAGTCGAGAAGGAGAGACGGAGAGACTCGAGAGAGATGAGATCTACGCTTGAGAGATTTCCCCCAAATGTTGAAAACCCTAGGATTTTGAAGACTATTGGAAGCCCAAGTCCAAATCGGCAAGCCCAATAGTTTTGGGTTTAATTGGTTTTTAACTTTTTATCCAATTGGATAACTTTATTTTTTGGTCAAAAATGGTCAGTCCAATTGGATATGGACATGGTTTACTCATGGACACTAGGCCCATTTGACATCCCTATGGGAGGAGAAGTGTTTGATCGTTGCTTCGGCTTGGAAGTAAATAAAAAGAGGAGTTGTGTTTCTATAAAAACAAAAAGACTTTGTTTTATGTTTTACTAGGGTCGGCCCGCCCTACGGGCGGAAAGTTATAATAAAAAATATTTTACATAAATTTATATTAATTTGATGTAGCATTTGAAAACAAATATTGTAAATTGAAAATGATATTATAAATAAATAAATAATGAATAGAATTCTGAGACCATATTGTTATTTTTAATAATCATTTTTAGTTTATTAAAGTGACAGCAATCTGACACTTGGTCCTTTTTTTTAACATGAACTGTTTCTTTTTGGTAGCGCGTTTTTTCATGTTTTTCTCGTCTGGGCCTTTGTTGTTAGCCCTTCTTGTAAGCCTCCTGGGCTATCTAGTATCGACAGTAGTAACTTGTCCCTTTTGTAAGTTCGTTGGGGCTTTTAGTTATTATAATGAAACTGAGTACTTACAAAAAAAAATGACAGCAATCTTTATTATTCTCTATTTTTTTCAAAAAATACAAAATTAGAAAAAATAATTTAAAATATTAGATATATATATATATATATATTTTTTTTTTATTATTATTATTATTTTATTTCACTTTGACATAAAAAAATAAAATCTAAAGTTTATATTACTATATTTCATTCAAGAAGTTTCAAGTTTTAAAAAACATTTACACTAACTAAATTGATCATGATAATAAATTAGTCTAACTCCAAACCAAATAAGTTAAAATATAATACAATTTGATAAAATAATTAAATTTCAATTTTAAAATACTATATAAATAGTTCAATAATATCATAAATAATAATTATTTTTTTCTAATTTAACATGAAATGATGTTTAGAATATTTTTGTTTCAGGTCATAATTTTATCTGGAATGAAATATTAATTAACTCATAATGTTTTAGTGGTTATGTTTTGTAACTTATTATAATTTTTGTTGAAATTAGTTTGAGAACAAAATTATTTGTTAGAAAATTTTCTCATGCTATTTTAAAATATATTTTTTAAATAGTATTTTATAAGATAATAAAATAATATACTTAAATGGCAGATGTTTACTTTAGTTACATACCACTCTTCATATCAAATTATTTATTCGAAGAAGTTAGAAGAAGTTAGAGCGTAGCAAAACATAACCAAACAATAAAAAACTAAAATTTAGGTAAGCTTTAACAATTTGATAATCAAGATGAACCCAACTACATATAAATGTTCTTTTATAATCGTTTTTTCTTCATCAACTAAGCCTGAAGAAGTATCTCTATTCTGTAACTTTTTGTGTTGGCTGTATAGGAAAAAGGCCTATAATTCACATTTCATCAAATATCCCTTTTTCATGTTTTAACATAATAATAAAAACAACACAGGAAAACATACATAAATTACATAATTAATTAGAACAATCAAAGAATATGTTAACTTTATATTAACAACCCAGAAGGCTACACAAAGCAAGATGTATAGAAAAATCTTTGCACTTAACAAAAAACAAAAAAAATAGTATTTGCATTCCAAATTTTGATTCCCTTTCTGTAATTTTTTGATACTTCATGAGCAACACATAGTAAACACTTCTTACTACTTTTTCTTTAAATATATGAACACACGATTTTCAATTAAAATGGCATAACTTGACAATGTAACAGTATATGAGGGAAACAATTATTCACACTAAAACTCCCAGAGCTTATATTTGAAGCTTACAAAATGACATTCCAAAAATTTTAAGAGACAAATAGTTTCAAAGATTGAAAAAGCCTGACCAGAGTTTCATAACAATCACGAAACAATTGGATTGACAATTCTCATTGGATTCACAATCACGACTACACATGTTTTTTCTCCAAAATCAACTACTCATGATCTTTACTTGGGAAATTATCAGACAGTTAACACCATTGCAGGCGTAAAGTAAGCTGTGCTTTTTAAAACCTTGAATATGTCCATTTTAGTGAAATTTGTATATCCGTATAACTTAGAAAACAAAGAAATACATAATCACTAATTCTAATTGATTCGGTTTTGGGTATCTGTTTTGTTATCCTAACGCTTGTATTCATCTCTTCTCTCTCTAATTCATCCTTTTTTTTTTCTTTACTCCAAGCTACTTCTCATGGTTTTGCATTTGATCTGTTAATCAAAGATTAAATTTATATAACCACATCGAAGATAGATCTAAGATTTTGAGGTAAGAGAGAGAAACGGAGATGTGGAGAGAGGAGGCAATAAGAACAGAGGAGATAACAACCTATTTTCTATGATGAAAGCTCTGGCAAAAATCACTGGATTTCATATCTGATTCCGGCGACCGTTGTTGTAAATCTTTCCGTATTTATCCGTTAGGTTCGTCAACGACCAAACAAATCACTAAGTGCATCAAAATATATAATGTAAATGGTTTTATTGATGAACAATTTTACAGCTTTCCCCAAGTCCCGACAATGACTTCAGCGACATATATTCTTCTCAAACCCAATCCTCCACCCCATCATAAATCGATCATCACCGCATCTGTATCTCCGCCTCTCTGTAATCCACTTAGCCACCACATCACCCGCTGCAATTTACTCTCCTTGTCGGCTGCATACACAAAAGTAACGTGTCGTTAAGAGGTAGAGTGATTTCTGGAAATCTTATGATCGATAATATTGGAGTGATGAATTTTCGGGTGTATAACATACCTTTTTATAATAGGAGATCTAGCAAGGGAGTAATGGTTGGATGTATTCAGTGATAAATCGTGGGGGTGAGTGGAGATCTACTGTTAATACATGCGTTAAAGTTGACGATTGGATTTCCCAATGATTCCTTTAATCTAGTAGATAATTACTTCCGATCGATGAACACAGAAAAAATTGAGGCGGCGAGTATCGTCAAACTGAAGGGGCAGATTGTCCAATGAGAGAGCTTCTTTGTTTTTATGGCCACTTTCGTTTTTAATAAAAGCCCAAACAAAATTAGAGTAGATCCGCTGGGGTCCACGAAGAAAGCAATCAGAACCAGAAGTAACCAAGCAAATTTCCAATTAGTGAAGTGTTGCGTTTTAATGTTTGGGACACGTGTCGGCACACATAACAGCGACTTTGTGACATGGATGTCTACGTGGCATCACAGGAGGGTCACCAACATCTTTATATATATATAGATTTCGAATGTTTTGTGTTATATCTAAAACTGGTAATGTCAATCCATCTCTCCATGTATTATTATTAACCAGAGATCAGGGATATGATCAGAGGTTCTCAAGCTAACCTAACACTTATGGTTACTACGATTATTTATTTTCCTCTCTCTTATATATAAAAGCAGAGTTTTGTTTATATATGTTTGCATGTCACAAAGCCTTTGGCATTCGTTTCTCCCGGTTCGTTCTAAAGGTTTAGGATTTAAGGTTTAGTTTTGGTTTGTTTATTTTGGTTTTTGGTTCGGCTAAAAAAAAAATTTGTCTGTTTAAATAAAAGCAGAGTTTTGTTTACAAGTTTGTAAGTCACAAAGGTATTTATCTTGTTCAATCACACTTATTAGTAGGAAGACATTAGGAATATTACATTTTGTTCAGCATAGGTTTTAATCTTGTTACATCCCAAACCAAAACTCTAAAAGCAAGAAGAGCTAAAAAGCGAAATACAGAGAACAAATCATTGAAAGAACTAAACTTGCTGCTCTTGCTGCTTTCCATTAACCACATTTTGCTTCTTCTCCTCAACCTTCATCTCCAGAGACTTGCCATCCTTTCCAGCAGATTTCTCGCCTTTGTTTCCGCAGTAGATGACGTAGAGAATCAGTTGAAGTGTCCCTAAAGCACATCCAAACCCATTTGGGATCTTCACACACATAAAAAAAAAAAAAACGTTTTTAGTAGTCAAGTTTTGTGTTTTTTTTTTACTTTCTAAAAAGACAAAAGGGAGAAGTGAACTTACTGCAACAAAAGGGTCACGACCGATGAGACCATAGATGAACCAAGAAGTTCCACAGAGGAACACAAAGAGTGAGAGAAAGAATGGCATATACTCTACACTCTTCGTCTTTATCACCAATCTCTGTGTTATCAAAATCAAATATTATTACCACAAACTCAAAGCAGAACTGAGCAGAAGTTAAAGAGGCATGTCTCTTGATTGATTCTTGATTTTGTTTGCTTACCATGATTGAGAGTGGAGAAGCGTACATGATGATGGAGAAAACGGTAGCTGCAATACCACAAAAGAGTTTTCTAGCGTTACCATGGAGGGCAAAGAGAGAGACGAGAGCCACCGTTGCGAATACGGCCAAGACGGCAGTGAAGACGCCAAAGATCTTAGCTTTCTCCTTCTTTGGCGCGTAGAAAAGGAAGATCAACACGTAGACTGTCTCGATCACTGCTCCTGTTCCGTTGATTGTGCTCACAAGCGTGTTGTCCTTTGACACAAAGGGAAGTCCGTACCTGAGAAAAACAGAGGAAACTCAGAAACAGAGTTGTTAAAGAGACAGACGTTAAGATTTGAAGAGTAGGGGTTTAACCAGGCGGAGAGGAGACAGTTGAGGAGAGTCATAGGGTAAGGGATGCCAGAGAACTGTTCGGTTGATTTGTTCTTGATGATTCTCTTGAATGTTATCCTAATTTTCAAGAAGATAACACAGCTAAGAAAGGCAAGAACTTGAAAGAATCCAAAACAGAGTCACGAGCTGTTAAAAAAAGGAGGAAAGAGGGAGGATGAGAACGTACGAAGGAGCCAAGAACAGAAACAGAGCAGTGGCATTTCCTGTAAAAGCATAAAAAGATAGTCTTTCAGTAACTTCTCATGGAGAAAAGAGACGAAGGAGAGAGAGAGAGAGAGAGATTGAGGGAAATGGGTTACCGAAAACGCCGAAGATGGTGTGAGCGATGTTCATCTTTTGATCTCTGAAGAGTTTCTCTTTTTTTTTTTTTTGTTTCTTGTACTGTGAGAAGAGAGAGAGCGTGAGAGAGAATGTGGTGAGTGTTGTGTATCAGAAAGCGTCTTCCTCAGGGGTGTATATATGAAGAATCAGCGTGTGCCAACCGCTTCACCGCGAAAAACACAATTATTATCAAATTACAAAATGGTCCACATTAATTAGTGAAATTATTATGCTATTTGGTTTATTTTAAAAACAACCAAGAATTAAAATATTTTATTTTGTAGCTTTAGTAAATAAATTTAAATAAAAACTAACAAAAAAATTTGTTTGTTATAATTTTCTGTATTTTTAGAAATGAAAAGTTTTAACAAATTTTCTGTATTAATATTTTGGAAATGAAATTTTTATCTTTACTTGTTCGCCTGGGGAAGTGAACCACACATTCTCTAAATATACACTCTTGTAACCATTTTCTAATTTTCTGTATTAATATTTTGGAAATTAAAATTTTATCTTTATAACTGGTTCGCCTGGGGAAGTGAACCACACGTCCTCTAAATATACACTCTTGTGACCATTTTTGTTTTGTGTGTTTCCTCTTAAACGATCTTGTTAATAGTTTATGGTTGTATACTAATCTTCAAAAGATATACCAAAAAGAGAAACTTTTTTTAGAAAACAATTATTTGTTTTTTTTCTAATGAAAAGAACCTTGTGAACAAGCCAGACTGTTCAGAGCGTGACGTTTTCATTGTAACTCGAGCCTGTATTTTCGGCGGTGCAGTGGCTGGTATCCCTTTTCACAATATTATACTTCTGTTAATAGAGATTCTAAGTAAATTTCGATAACTTTGAAAGTTACTGGCTACTTATTAGCGAAACCAAACCTAACCAAAAACTAAAAGGCAAACTTAAATCCAACGGCATCTATAAGTAAATAAAAACTAAAAGCCAAAACTTATATAAATCGATTAACGTGTCTTTCTTCGTATCATTCACTCATTCATGAGTCTCCCTCCCACTTTCCATTTTTACAGGTAAGATATTTCATCTTTGTTACACAAAAAATGTTATGGTTTTATATTTCATTTCATTTTTAAAAATGGTTGTATATTCTTATTACATTTTGATACTTTTGTATACATAATTGTGATTTTTTTTTTGGTTTGTTAACAATACGTAAAGAGTTCTTTCTGACGCCCTTTATTGTTACTAACTTACTATTGATTTTTTTTTTTGAGCTGACGTTACTATTGATTTTTTGTTAGAAGCTGATGCTCTTCATTAGCAGAGTGATCAAGCTGGTAATGTTATCCAGTCAGACAGTAAGTCAGTCATCACTCACCACGAGCACATAGCTTAGATTATTCTGGTCGACCCAAGTCATCGGTTTACGATAACTTTAACCGGGATAATGCCAACAAATTTTTTATTAGGTTCGATTATGAGGCTAAGGTTAATGGATCGATCAACGTCAGCAGTTGAGTTGATTATGGAAGATGACCTAAATAGTCGTTTTGTGTAGGACAAAATCATGAAACTGGGGATTTCATTAATTAGATACTTCAATACGTATAATATAAGACAAGATATATTATTATGTATATGCATATTAGCTAAAACTTTTAGAACCTAACGTAATAATGGCCAAGAAAAGAAAAAAGTCCCAAAGATAAAATAAAATTTAACATTCTTTTATCTGGCTTTGTATCAAATGACAAAACTTAATTTGTGTGTCGTTGTTTGGCTCATGATCTGTTGAGATTCTGACATTTACGTGGAACAAAGTGATGTAATAATATGTAGACAAATTAAAACAAAAGTATAGCGCAGTGGACTGTGATATATAAGTATGATTCAGTCTGCAAGCAATGTGGATACTTTATTATGCGTGCTCAGAATGGACACCAATGAAATTGTTCTACACAGTTTTACGTTTATATCCGAATCTAACATGCAGTAGAAACTTAATATATTTGGATATGGATCAATTAGTGGATTGATAGCTTTCGTTTCTAATTAAAATTGAAAAAAGTTAAAATTGTTTATCAATCAATGTTTAGTTACTACATATAACCACTACATTACACATAACAATTCTCATAAATATAGAGAAAATCGCATTTTTGAGGTTCGGTTTGAGTCCCACGTCAATGATTGAAAAGCAAAAGACTTGAGAATTAAGGAGAAGAAACAATAATGCTTTATAAAAGGTGAAACGATGACGTTAGGATACGATTCTTTTTGGACACCACATGGCATGGCACAACTCTTCACGAGTCACGTAGTTTTTTTCCTTTTCCAGACATATCGACCTTCCATCTAGCCCTGGGACGGATCCGGATATCCGGGAAATTTAGGGTATCCGGATTCGGATCCGTGGATTTAATATCTGGATCCGGATTCGTGGTTTCCGGATATCCGGGTTTCGGATATCCGTCTCGATATTCTATTATCCGCGGATATCCGGATCCGGATCCGGATCCGTCAAAATAATTAAAAATAATTTTTTAACAAAAAATATTAATTTTTTTAACAAAAAATATTAAGTTTTTTTAATATAATACATAAATTAAATATTTATAAATATATTTATATATGTTTATAATATTGTAAAACTAAAATATAATATTATAAGATTAATTCATGTATAAATATTAATATATCAAATATAAATATTAATAAAATTTAAAAATTTAATGTATTTTAAAAATACGGATCCGGATCCGGATATCCGGACCTAAAAATTACGATATCCGGATCCGGATTCGGTTTGCACGGATCCAAAATTTTACTATCCGGATTCGGATCCGGGCACCCCGGATATCCTATTTTCGGAGCGGATCCGGAGCGGATCTCGGATCGATCCGGATCTCGGATAATAAGTCCCTGGCCTACTTCCATCTACTATTTTAAATTCATTTCTCGAAGAAACCTGGACCATTATTGTGTACTTTTTTGGTTAGGACTTAAATATAACTATCGTTAGCATCGAAAAATCAGAATGAATGGAACAAGAAGGCCATGTAGACTGATTTGCCAAATGCGATTGATCAAACGAAACTTTTACTACCTACAAGATAAGCTCTAGAGACGATCAATAAATATACACAATCTCTCTATGTCGTCAGTCTTCATCCTTGATGTAAAATTCAACTGATACTGTGTTTTTATTTTATCCAAGTTCAAAGAGTTTTCTTTTTTTTTTTTTTTTTTTTGAAAAAGGGCATTCTAAGAGTTTTCTTGATATGATCGAATCAAAATAAAATGATTTACAAGAAAGGTAGTTACATTCATCGATTGGGGACACAATTTTGTGAATAGATTTGATTAGAACTTCTCAGAATTAAATACTTGCTTGCCCTAACGGGTAGGGCTTTCTTCTCGACCTTTCTAACTTTCCATAATTGCTTTTCTTTGAAAACTTTGTACCTTCGAATGTAATAGTAATAATGTCGTTGCACTCTTCTTACCTACTACGCTTTTGGCGTCTACCTTCTTAAGATCCTCTTGTATTGATGGACTCTTAGTAGCGCGCCACCAAAAAACCCAAGTCCTATCATCATCAAAATGATATAAGATATTCAGAAAAATTCTTGAATTCTAGCTTTAATGTTTTCTGGTATGCCATTTGCCAAAAGACGGCTGCATATGAATACACTAGTGTAACCCCAAGGCAGAGTTAACTATTGGGAAGATGTCATATCTTTGATGTTACATAACCATGGCTTTGTAATGTATTTACCTAAAATAGAAAGTTCTTATTAATTCTGGAGAGCTGTGTTTATACACGGAGGCTTGTTTTTCGATAACGTACATACCAAACAAAAGGATTTGGATCCATTCTGATAAACGGCTGATCTATACAAACATGGCATGATGATTTACGTGTGGAACTCTGTTCCGTGTGATAATATTATTGGTTTCTTGTCGGCAGATTACTGTAGCAAAGCGTTTGTCCTTCTACAGACAAAGCATCTTCTCATCTTTTTGGTTGCTTCTGTTAAGTCCGATGACATGTCGGCCAAAAAATCTCAGTTCCTTTGATCCGTCAAGAAAAATCTACATGTAAATGTTTACCAGCAGAAAATATCTACATAATATTCTTTCCCCCCTGACTATTGCTTGCACACAATTCATGAATTTTACTATACATTCGAAGACAATGAATGGATTAATCCAAGTCATATATATACTATAGTTATTTCCTAGCATCTTCAGTTAGGAACCGAATGTATTAAGAATTAAGTACACAGGGTTAGGTATTTGTACATACAAGCACCTCCACGATGCTAGAAATTTACAGATTAGTTTTTTTCTTAGTACACTCGGTTCAGTTATCTTATGTGGGATGGAACAGGATATCTAACGTTTTGCTATTATTTTGCTAGAGCTCTTAGATAGATACGATTCCGGATTCCCCCTAGACAACACAGTTGGATACGATGTCCTCTTCTCTCTACTCTCTAGTTAGAGAACACCATTGCATTTGCCAAATTGCCGTTTATATGATTTTGTTTGTCCCTATCTTAATCACCAATTATATTCATATCAATAGTTTCCACGTGTAGAAAAAGATGCTATCTCATGTGGGATTACAGAACATGGTTTCAAGGTACAGCCTAATTGAACCCAAATATTAACCAGATTTCAGGTTTGGTTTCCGATCCAACTTGGTTTCTTTCATAGCTTTAAGAAATGTAAATATCGGAAAAAGAACTATTTGAGTTTTAGTCAAATAAGATCTTGTACAGTCACTATTTTTTTGTCCTGGTACGTACAAAACAATTATGTCACAAAAACTATTTAAGCTATATGTATGTGTAAAAGATCATACAAGAAAAAACTCAACTTCATCATCGTGGAAACAAGAGATTCTTGTGGGATGTTGAAACCTCAAGGCAGAGGCATAGGAGGTCTCCAGCTACTGAAGTGGACCAGTTCTCTATTCACAAAACTACCATTGTGCAGCCAAAACGTCTCGGTCGATTGCTGGAAATGTCTCACTTTGCGTTGAAGCTCCCATAGAATCCCTTTAACCGCACTGCATGGTGCAGAATCTGGACCGTACACAAACAAACATCTAATCTTCCTACCACGGGCTATCATTCCTTCTATGTCTCTATCTGTGAAAGAGAGACATGTCTTGTTAAATTTGTTAAAACTTGAGAATCTGAGGAAACCAAATGATCAGAGAATGCAGTTTTAAAGTAACTTATTGTTACCGGGTACTGAAGCTAAGTAATCAAGAAGCTCTGCTCCTATTCGAGATGATGGCCATTTGATGGATACTTGAGCGTAGTCGATGACATTCTGGAAAGGTAGCTCGGCGTGGTCAGATAAGAGAACTGGGACACATTCCTGAACAACCAAAATCACAATGTTTATGAGTACGTAAGCCAAGTTATTAAAAGTTTGGGAAAAGAGATGATATAGATCAGACCACAAAGAATGATTCATAAAAGCGAAGAGTCCATGATGATTCCCCACGAGGAGCGAGGCAGAACTTGGCGTTTCTCAGATGTTCAAAATATGTTGTTCTTCCAAACTTTTCAGTTCCGCTGAACTGCAAGTCTGGACATTCCAACTGTTCACAAAACCACCCATAAGAAACAAGCAAGCAAGGAAAGGACAACCACATAGATACCGCTTCAAGAAACAACGTGAGACTAAACCTTATCTGGATACTGCTTTGAGAGATCTATCAATTTAAGTCTACCAGCTTTCCCTTGCGCACGACCCAAATAATTAGCTAAATACTTCCTCTTCGACAAAGGCAAAGGAAGGACATCAGCTCGTCCATTTCTAGTCATGGCATCATCAACGTTTCCCGGTATGATTATATCTTTCCATGTATTGAAAGCAGTAGTGTCTTTCTTGTCAGTCCTGTCCCCCTGCATCCGCAAAGCATTCATTTTTTTTGGGTAAAACAAACTCCAAGAACGTGGCTCAATTCTTTCCACGCATGATTCTATAAGTAGGCACATAGACCATCTAATTTACTAGAAACCAAAAAAAAAAAAAAAAAAAAAAAAAAACTCAAAAGAGAGAGTTTTCACATAGACCCTTCACTACCAAAAAACAAGAAATTCCTCAACAGAGAGCAAGTGAAGTACCTCGGGAGTGAGGATAATAGAACGGTTGATAAATGTTGACCAGGATCTAAACAAGTGAGCTCCAGCACCACTACATTAGCATAACAAAGAAAAACCTAATGTCACAGACAGCACAAAACAATACAATTCACAGAAGAAGAAAAAAAACTTTACTTCTCGATCACGAAAACAATTAAAAAGAACAACTAAAGTATACCTTGGAAAAACAAATATATGATCACGACCACCGGATCTTCGAAAATATGGCATTCGACTCAAAACCTAGTGAATCACAGAACATGTGAGTCATACATAAGCATCAGTGAGTTACGACTTGGTTTCACCTTGACATAGGTCTGATTGATCTCCTTGTCACTAAGACCTCCCAACATTCTCACACATTTAACATAAGCTGGCACAAAGAACAGATCCGCCTCTTCTTTCTTACTCGTTCTAAACTTTGACTCCATAAGCAACTTGTGTATCTTAACCTAATCATCATCATCATAAGCAACAGAATCAAAACGATGCCGTTTAGCTAACACATCTCCAACTTGATAACATTTTCTAAATCCAATTCTAGAGACGCTTCCTATTGATAATCTATCTAATCAAAACTGAATCCAGTAGTAGTCACCTGAGATCCCCACTGGCCTTTCAAGCACGCGGCGGTTTTGACGCTACCGTCCCTTCCGTACATAAGCTCTTTCAGTCCGTCGATCTCGTTCTCGTCGTACACGTACATCTTCAGCGAGAGGTGGGATCCGTACCCTCGCTCCGGCCACCGTAGAACCCCGTCATCGCTCGTGACGGCCGAGGAATAAGTGCGGTGGAGATCGATCGCCGGAGTAACGGAGTAGCATTGGTCGAAAAGCCTGGTGAGGAAGAAGGTGGAGACGACGAGAAACAGAGCTCCGATCTGGTGAGTGCGGGTGCAGGGAGTGGCGTAGTAGTGACTGTACGCACCGAAGTTTCTAGGCTTACTACTTAAGCTCGCCATCTCTCTCTCTCTCTCTCTCTCTCTCTCTAGCTCACTGTTTGTTCATTTGCTTCTTTGAAATCGAAAGCATTTTCTAGGTATTAGATCTTGCAAAGACGTCCAGATCGTAACGTCGGGTGTTAGCTAAACGGCACCGTTTAGAATAAATTTACTGAAAGGCCCACTGGGTTTAGAATAAAGACTGGTGGCCCAGTTTACATATTGGCGTTCGAAAAAAAAGGATCTTGTCAAAATGACAAATAGGTTTTATATTTAATAAAAAGGTAAAAAACATTTGTAACTTTAGAGTTAACAAATATTAAAATTTAGAATTAGTAGATTTTGAGAGGAGATGTGTTTAGGATTTTTGGATTAGAGTTTAAAATTTAAGGTTTAGGAGTTTTGGATTATAGTTAAATCTAAAAAATCGCAAAAGAAAAAATTAGAAAAAAGTTTTGAATACTTTTTTGAAAATAAAAAATGATTTATTATTTTTAAATATTTATTTTAATATATATATTTTACCTCTTTAATAAAACATATTCTAGTCATTTTTCTCTTTGTGTGTTTTGTTGCCGTAATAACATTTTAATTTATAGGTTTTGATAAAAACCTAGAATCTTGAGATCCGAAATACTCGATGTGTAATATCTAAAAAATATTTGAACTGTTTTGAATCAAGAGAAAGAGAGAAACAACTGTTCTTATTATTAGTCTGTAGACAACGATAACTATATATAGGAATACAAAGTTAGAGTTTAGAACCCTCTAGAACATGAGTTTATGGGCCAGGAAAACTCAGTGGGAAAAACCGTGGTGAAGGGAAAAAGAGTGCAGCGCGCATCTACTCCCCCTGATGAGAACATAACCTGAGATATCTGATAGGACACAATCCAATGTGATGAATTAACTCCTTCTTCTTGGGGTTGGACCGGTTCACTTCTCTTGGCAGATTTGACATTCCTCATTAAAACTTGAATATCTTGGTGACCGTTAGATAAAATGACTTTAAAACACTTGGAAATCTAAGCTAACATCCATGTCTAACTTTAGGCACCGATCTGGCTCTGTTAAGATGAAAATACCAAGCGGTATTTTGAATATCATACGATATTAGGTATTCTGAGACAACTTGTACATGTCCCACGAAAACAACCATATCTAGAGTTCTATCATGGAGAATGACTTGATTCAAATTGGAGATGAAAATAGACTCAAAGATCTTTCTCTGGAAACTAATTGCATATTTTAATTACATATAGAAGGTCTCTTTTGATTGGTAATCTTTCAACCTTCGATTCTTTATCGCGAATGGAATGTGTTCATGTCTTGATTCTCCTTCAAGTATGATTGATCTATCTCATTGTCTCCTGCTTCTCTAAATCTCAAAAAATACTTTGGAAGATTGATAACATTCCTCTTTAGGTGTATCATTTGTGTGTTCTTTGTTACCTCGTTAAAACCTTGACATGGAAAACCCAATGGGACAAAACCGATGATAAGGAAAAAGAGTACAACCACGCGCATCATCATATTCTCCCCTTGTAAATATCATCTTTGGGAGATGTATTCTCATCATATATATAATTTTTTTTTAGGAATTGCTATAAGTATATCCTTAGTGATTAAACTCGTTTAATTGTCAGATAATTTTTAGACCATTGGACTTATGGTTGATAGTATCTCTTTCACACAAAATATCATATTTTGATCTATTAGGACTCTGTATCCAAATTTTCTTTTATAGACAATCTTCTAAACCTTCACACATTATGTATACTTATACATATGAGTTATTCTTTTTCTTCTTGTAAAAGTTACAAGTATGACTATCATTCTTGTCATAAAAATCACATCTTTCAATCATGAAAGAGATCAGTAAATTTTCAATATTATGGTACTTCATGACCAAAAATTATTTACTTTATATGCTCAATATACTCGCGCGGTAATTTTCTCGAGAACTAGCATTTATTGATTTTAGTAGTCCAAATCCTTATGGGGTTTACTGCTTCTTGTAGTTTATATTCTTTTGGAACTTTCACATAAATGTCATTTTCAGTGGCTTCCAATTCATTTTCTTTGTTGCTAGACTAAAGAAACTTGAAAACTATTGCTTCCACCACATGATGATGTGTTTCTTTATAATCAATTATAGGTCTTTTGTGACAATCCTTGTGCAACTACAACAACACATCTCATGATTTCATTATGGCATCTATTTTTCATATAAAGACCTATTTATGAGCCACTGGTTTTACACCTTCAGGTGTATAGACTACTTGTCCAAATACTCTTCTCCTTCGAAGAGATTATAACCCTACATCTATTGTTACTTTCCCTTTTCGGTTATTTATCATATTGTGTACACTTTTCAATAGATGGTTCATGATTCTCATTCTCATCAACTGCTACATTGCATGCATAAATATTCACGACGCGATTTGATATCAGTTCCATATTGTTCCAGACATTACATAGCTATTTGAGATTTCTTTATTCTCAGGTACCTGAATTTCTTTTTTGTCATGTTTCCTATCTCTTCTCGAGATCCTTAATATTTCATTCCTCGATTCGGCCATTCTCATTCATGCTCCTTTTCTCTTCTGAGGATTATTATATTTGGAAAGATAGGTCTTTCACCCTTCAGGCACTCTTTAAACACATTAGCAGTTTGATATTGTCCTTCTGGGACATCCATTTTAACTAGGAGCATCTACAGCTGGTACTTGTGACTTAATCACTTTCTTATGGTCAGTAAATGAGTCTGGCAATTCATATGCTAATCTTTGTAATAGAATTATCTCCATACATTCTTTTTGGATTTCTATTTACGCTCTTTAGTCTGAGGATCAATGATAATTCATTCAACTCATTCATTCTCCAGCAGTTTATTTTCTCCCCTTAATGTTGGATAGACTAACTTTCGAGTCTTTAAATAAATTTTATAAAATAGTTTAGATTTATCATCAATGGAGATCATATCCAACATATTCATAACCTCCTTTGAGGTCCCATCTTTTAGCGGTGTGGGGGAGCAAGTACAACTTATCCAAATTTCCAAGATGGGATCTTTGGTTCTTGACCCAAAACCAATTTAATGGGAGAGTTCTTAATTACTCTTTGGCATTATGTGAATCAATGCTGCTGCATCTTAAATATGAACATTAGCTACAAGATGTTCATCATGTATCCACACATGCATAAAATAATCATCAATTGCTTGTGATTTCACCAGTATTACCAGTTAGTCTCGCAAACATCAGGTCGCGGATCTATGACAAGGATACATTAGACCTTCTTGTCGATGCATATGGTGGATGATCAGTCCACCAGTGGGTGATCAAGCCCACAAACAGCTCCTTGTATAAATAGAATCCACATCTATTTGACTGGTGAAAGTCGTATTCTTACATTGTCTTGTAAGCAAGCAACATATAACATATCATTCGTAAGAATCTTCTGGTTTTTCAACGAATGTTTATATGATTATCTTTCACATCATTACTAAACCGGGATGGCATAATCGGTTTGCCAAACATTACACTTCTAGTAAACTTCTGGTTTACTACTACATTTATCTCCATTTTCTAATCATTGTGTAGTACAATACAATAGTGCCTTGGTGATACTTCTGATTGATGGTATTCAATATTTCCCTTTACTTATTGTCTCATCATTATTAGATTCTAAATCCTCTAGTTATTTTATAAATGACTCCTCAAGTCTATTTCCAGTGTGAACATACTTCTGGATGTTTCACTTACCAGAGATGTGGGATTCTCTAAATCTCCACCTGAAGTTGATAATGCTATTGGTTACCTTAAGAATATTCATCAATCTCAATTTGAGTGGAAACATAATCTTCTAGAAGTTTTACTTATTATATAAAATGTGAGATTCTTTAACGCTTCCCCTCGAGATGATACTAATAAAAGTTTATCAATCTCGAATGATTCTCATTTTTGAATCAACAACATACCCTATATGGGTCATGTATTCTTTCTCATATCTTTCTAAATTTTGAGACTTAGAATATAATGCAATAAAGACTTTAAATTGCATTCTTATGTACAAATATTATGTATTCTTCTTAAGCATTCATATATATCATTCTATAAGGTTTTACTAGCTTGTAAAGTACTCACAATAATTTTTTTTTCTTTTCATCTTTAGATGATTGAATTATATCTCTTCTTTATTACCATCTTTATTATCTCAAATTCAAGTGAGAGTATGAGTTCTAAAAAGAAACTCTTTGGATCTTGACCTTATTTATATCCACATTCATGTCTACATCCACTTTATGTCCACTTTCTTGACAAAATGTTGATTTTCTTTCTCAATATAAAATGTCATATTTTGTTCAAGAGAATGATCAACTAGACATGATTTATCATCTTACATCAATAGCTCATTATTTTTCTCAGTCTCAAGGAGAAAAAATATAGTTATAAACTTAGCTATATTTACAGACTCCAGGTCTTGTAATATTTTCTAATATGCATCATTAAAATTTTCTTCTAAAAATATTACTTTTAAGCTTAACATCCAATATAGTTGAGATGTATTTATAGACTCAAAGTCTGGTAATCTTTAGATGAAAAATAAATAATGAGCTTTAGATAATCACATTCAGGTGATCATACTTTTCTTTGGATTATTCTCCAAAACTTATGGATCTTTTAAGATCAAGATTTTAAGCTTAAAACTCTCAAATATATATAATGGTAATGAAATATAATAATAAAGTATTCCAAATTAGAGATATATATTCTCATAAACATTGTATTATATTATGAAGTAAATAATACTCATATAGCAATCATTATATGTAGTAGTTTCCTATTTTCATGCTATTTAACAAAGTTTTGATTCAATCAATCGGTTTACTAAAACTACATGTATTAACTTTCATATAAAGTGTTTTACCTTATCAGATTTTTATTAACCTTGTATTTAAAGTATGACAAATAAAAATTTACTTATCTTAATAACGAGAAGGGCAATAGAGATCGGAGATCCAACCATTCATATTTTTTTCAGCTGTTTATAATCTCATATTATATCATCTCCTTCATAATAAGTAGATAATCCTGAAATATTATAAACTTGCTCATATAAATATGGCTATTATGTTAGTACACATCAATATTTCTACAAGAAATCAAATTTTATTAGAAATATATATAATAATAAAAAAATTCAGAATATAAATCATGACCGTATAAAATCAAAGCGTTATATAAACGAATCAATAACAATAATATAAAATTAATCATGTCATGAATTTAAAATAATCCAAGATGCTTAATTAACCGAGAAAAGCAACCAACATCAAATCAAACAATAAACAATTAGACCATGAATATCGCGGGTCCTTAAAGTGGTTTCTTCAGAAAATTAATGTGTGGGCCCCACTTAAATTTTAAAAACCGGTCCCCAAAGTCACGAAATAAGGATCGATTTTGGAAGAGTTTTTGCACTGTTTGCGGGCCGCTGTTTGCGGACCCCACGTAGCGGCCCGCGATTGGTTCATTTTTTTATGACAAAAAAAATAAAAATAAAATAAAATTTTAAGAACAGCATAAACGGTTTTACAGTTAATCATGCTCTTAGGAAGTATATGACCTATTCACTAAGCTGATCACCCTTATCAATTTTAGTTATCTGTTATGTTCCACATGATAATAAATCGTTTTCCAACTTTCATGTTATAACAACAAGCGATATAAGAACAATAAACTTTGATCAAATCAACAAATAGCAAACCAATGAATATTGGTTGATATTCTCTAAACTATTATATTGCAACTTATGAACCTGTGGTCTTACAAACAAATCAAATCAAACAAATTAAATATATACATACATGTCGATTGATTTTAACAAGCGGAGTGGGATATAATCTATGACATGATAGTAAGTATAATACAAACATCATCACAGTTACCCATAGCAAATAAACAAGAGATATAGTTACTTATCTCGAAGGTGTTAGGAGACATAGATCTATTGAAAGAAAATTTAGTCGGCTAAAAGTGAAATCAAGAATAACTGGAACGGAGACCGGATTTGTTGGAAGCACAGATCTATATAGCTACATAAAAGAGAACATAACTGCATTTCTAGACAATTATAACATAAAATAATAAGCATTGGATCATAATCATAAGCCATTAGATGAACGTCGTAATAGCAAAAATAAAATCCATGAATAGATTTGGTCAACAATACGAAAAAAATACCTAGCTCGATCAGTAATAATGAGATAGATTGGAGACGGTCAATGTAGAATGGGAATAGAAAATCTTGAGTTACTCGTCGTCACAATTACGTTGATTTCATGTGGTCAGAGATAATAAAATTAGACGATAGGTTACGACGAGTACGTCTAGGGTTTTTGCCTAAACGGCTAGGGTTTCATGTATTTAGGTTCTGCTCAGAGTTAGGGTTTCGTGCTGATAACGTGTTGTGAATCAAGAGAAAGAGAGAAACGGTTGTTCTTATTATTAGTCTGTAGACAACAATAACTATATTTAGGAATACAAAGTTAGGATTTAAAACCTTTTAGAACATGGACTTATGGACCTATGATGGACATCCACGTTAATATATATAACAGAACCCAAAAATTTAATAAATGATACAAAATAATTTTAACTCTAAACTAAAATGGGTCTTGAAATAAAATATAAACTATATTCGAACATGAAATATTATAAACTGATTGATCCAAACATAAATATATAAAACTTTATGAATACTAGAAGGTTGAACTCAAAAATCTGAAATGAATATTCAAACATCCATACCTAGTTTTCATATGATAAGGATTATTTTTTATTACATTGAATTCTAAGTAATGTTGGGAAACGGGTCAAATTCGCCCCGCTTGATCCCCTCCACGGGAATTGGCAGTTAAAAAACATTTGACCCGCATAAACCACATATAAAATTTAGTAGATCTTCATCTAACTTGTTTAAGTTTGTATCCACGGGTTATCCATGAATTGTAATAATTTAAATAAAAATAACTTTTATATATTTTAATTTATTGTAATAATATATATATTGTATATTATAAAAATGAAAACAAATTTTATAAAATAATTTTAATTAATATATTTATATACTATAAAATATTTAAAATAAAAATTTAGATAAATAAGAATTTTTTCTTAATTTCTATTTTGTTTTACAAAAACGGCGGATTGACAAATATCGGGTCGATCCGCATCCATCCAACATCTTAAACATTCAATCCCCAGCAGGTCAAATGATGGGTTATCCGCGGTTTTTGAACCAAATTTCCAGCCTCTAAATCGTTTGATGCATATGTAGAGATAGGTGTTCATGCAAAAAAATCGAAACAAAATCTAAGATGGATTTATCTATGTAATATAATTTGGATTTGAAAGTAGCATATTGAGGAATTGCATAAACTATAGTGTGGAAAAATAAAAGTTTTAAGTCTTACAAAGACATTAGAGTCTTTATGTGATTGGAATAAACAGCTAAGGTACGTAAAACATCGTCGTCTCCAAGTCCATTAGGGCGCCTAAACTGGTCATCCACAAGTCCTTCAACTACGACTCTTCTGTAGCTGTTTCTGTTCGGATCATAATATAGAAGCCGAACCGGATTCACCAATTCTAATGGCACATAGATCAACTCACCGGCATCATTGACCCCTTTTAGATCTAAACAGGCATGCGAAATTGGATCATAGCAAAGAAAAGGTAGATGAATATTTTTATACGACCACTCGTGTTTCTCCGCGTCCTCCAAAATCCATATTTTAATATCATCAAATTTTGTAACACCACTAGCTTTTGAAGAAACACAAGCTAACTTCCCGTGGTAAACTACGAGGAAAATCTTACGAACACAAGCTAACTTCCATGGTGCTTTGATCATACTCATCTTTTCAGATCTGACATGGAAGCTCACCAGGATATAATCAGTCAAGTCAAGTTTAAGAGAGGCAAAGTAATACATAACCCCGTTAATGCATTGTCCAGACGAGCAAGGTATATGTTCAGTGATCTCTTGGAGGAGTCTCCATGACTCCTGATTATCTCCATTCAATGTAAGGACTAGAGGCCGATTCTCGCCTTCAGAACGATGATAACAAGGCATAGACAGCACTTTGTACGTACCATCAAGTGGGTCGAATCCTAAAAATCTGGTCGTGTAACTCCATTCTCTTTTGGGATGACGCAACGTTACGGTGCGTCTCATGGTCGGATTCCAAATTGTGAGCATCCGTGATATTTTAGAGCAGACCATGCCGTGGACGGACACGTTTCAAAACAAGCTACGATTTTCTGGATATGTCATCGCATAAATCTCCGCCTGCTGTTGAGGTTTGCTATCCAAATTCTGGTTTTGTGGTATGGAGAAACCAAACAGCTTGCCTTTTTTCTCTGACAAGATGAGAAGATGGGGAATTGACCGAGCTGTGAACGAGGTAATGAAAGATGGTTGAGTCGTGATTGAGGACCAGACCTTGGAAACGCAGCGAAACTTAGCAGCAGATTTGGCAGGCAGACGTAAGAGTATATCCGAGACTAAATCCACAGGTAAGTACGTTGCTTCCGATTGTCTTGTTCTCCCAACTTCTTTGTGTGGCTTCTATGATATTATTACAATCGCTTATTCAAGAGACTGTCTCTTAGCTTTTTTTAGTGAAAAGCTAAGAGACTGTATCTTATATTACGTTAAACATGTTCGGCATCTTTTAATAATTTTTAAATATTAAATGTTACTTAAGAGACATAGTTAAGAGACACCAACATTTTTGTATTTCAATGAGAGTCTCTTATTTAGGGGTTCTTAAAAAAAATTAAACATTGTTTAATTAAAAATAAAATTTATTTATTAAATAAAACATTGTAAAAAATAGCATTTTAAACAATGATTTAAAAAAACATAATTTCACAAAAAAAAACCATGGCAAAACGAGCTTGCAAGACTCCAAAAGCACGCTCGACATCTTTTCGGAAAAACATGAGAAAGGAAGGAAGAACATGAGAAGAAAGAATAAAGGCTTGTGAATACACTTTCATGACAAGCTATTATTTGTACAAAGGCTAGTGAATACATTTTCATTTCCGTGATACACTTTCATTTTACACGTGACCACAGCAATACAAGAAAAGACAATCATGTACTTGATACAAGAAAACAACGTGACCAATGTACGTGATACAAGAAAACAAGACAAACTCTAGGTTCGTGATACAAGAAAACAAGACAACAAAAGAACCATGGATGCTCTGCCTTCATCATACTATTTTTCACCTTCTTTTTGAAAGACGGCCCGTAACTATAGCAGTCCATGCAACTGCAATCGCCACTGATGATATTATCCTCTTAAAACACTGAGTCGTCGTTTGGTATCTCCATTAGATCTCTTATCTGTAAAATTCCAATACAATACATGTGAGAACCAATCTTTCATGACTACAAGACCTGATGTTCAATCATATCGCAATGCAATGTTCACAGTTTAATAACAAGAAGAACAAACACCAGCTTTGGTGCTACATTAACTCATAACTCTTACACTGAGTTAAAAACAACAACGACAGGAACAACAAACACAACAGCTCCATGACAATAACTTCAAATACAACAAACAACTAAAACAGCTCCATGACAATAACTTAAAGTTTATCGACATTAACTCTTAAATTAGAAACGTTTACCGGGTTTAGAATGGTTTCTGTGAGGTTTGCGACTTTGTAGCAGTTGCAGAATTCGAATGATGGCAAGGTTGTGTTCTCCTCCTTATCAGCTAGGTCCCAAAACATTCTGGTTCAGCTACAATAACTCAAGGCAGATGAATCTTCTCTTCCTTGCTATAAGTAAAGCTGCATTCTCCGGCGAATCCTCCGATCTGTAAAGTCTTAAACCTTTTTAAGACCTAAACCTCAGATTTAAGCACTGACCCATAAGTCAAATTCAAGATCAAAGAGCTAAGTCACATCCAGAAAGTTCAGCAACTACTTCTAGTGTGATAAACCCAAATCAATTCAACCAAATCAGCTTTGAGTTGTTGATGCATTTGTCTATCTCGAATTCTAGTTCGAACACCAATCATATTGGCGATATTTGTAGGCATATATGTAGAAAAATCGAGATCGACATGTGAACTTCCGATGTCTTCTCCTTGTTGGAACTCTGAAACATCAAATTGAGTATATCTATCTCGTTCGTCTTCTACTATCATATTATGAAGTATGATACATGCTCTCATAATCTTCCCAATTTTGGCTTTATCCCAAAAAAGCGCCGGATTTTAACAATGACAAAGCGAGCTTGCAAGACTCCAAAAGCACGCTCGACATTTTTTCGGACAGCTTCTTGATGTTGAGCAAATAAAACCGCTTTCGGCCCTTGTGGTATTGGAATAGATTGGATAAAAGTTGTCCATTTCGGATAAATACCGTCGATGAGATTGTAAGCCAAATGATACTCACTTCGATTGACAGAGAAAGTGACTTGCGGAGCATGACCTTTTAATATGTCATCAAAAACCGGTGAGCGATCAAGAACATTGATATCATTTAAGGTACCTGGAGGTCCAAAAAAACGCATGCCATATTCATAGATCATACGAAGCAACCGCCTCTAAAACGATTGTGAATTTTCCCGAACCACGTGAATATTGACATTTCCAAGCGGTGGGACAATTCTTCCACTCCCAATGCATACAATCGATGCTTCCTATCATCTCAGGAAATCCACGATGTTCACCAATATCAAGTAGACGTTTAAGATCATCCGGTGTTGGTCTTCGTAGGTACTCCTCGCCGAATAAATTTATTATTCCTTCCACAAAATGTTCCAAACATGACCGAGTAGTAGTTGAATCGAGTCGGAGGTATTCGTCTACAGTATCAGCCACACTACCATATGCCAATACAAGAATGGCTGCCGTACACTTCTGAAGTGGAGAGAGACTAAGCCTTCCGAGACAATCTTTCTTTTGTCGAAAGAATTCTACTTCATTGGAGAGTCGATCAACAATATGCATGAACAATGGCTTGTTCATTCTAAATCGTCGTCGGAAAAGATTTTGAGAGTATGTTGGAGTTTCACTCAAATAATCATTCCATAAACGGAGATCGCCTTCTTCACGATTTTTTTCGATATAAGCTCTTTTTTTTCCTTCTCTTCCTTTCTTCTCCATGATCACCAATGGAAAAAATCTCGAATGTTTGCTCAAATTGTTGATCAAAATGATGATCAAAATATTGATCAAAATGTTGATCAAAAGATTCGTCATCTACTCCCTCAAAAGTGTTAAAAGAAAAAGATGCCATATATGTGATAAGAAAGTAGAATGTGAATAAAAGGAGAAAAATTCACTTTGTTTTAAACTTCTGAACTTGCGAGAAAGGAGAGAAAGAAACGAACTTGTTTTGTATAAAGGAGAGAAGAATGACTTTGTTTTAATTGTAACTTGGTTGATGAGATAAATTGTGCAAAGGAGAGAAGAAAGAAACACATATATAGACGATTACATGATTGTAACTTGTTTGATGAGGTAAATTGTACACAACACCGCAAGACCACAACACTACATGTCCGTGACATGAACAAGACAGAACACCACAAGACCACAACACTATAAAACATGTGACTCATGACGACAGAAGACCATAAAACTACAACGACACAAAGGGCCCGCACACAAAACTACAAAACATGTGACATATGACCAGAAGACACACAATACATGCCCGTGAGACAAGACTACAAGCGTACAAAACATGTGATTTCCCTCTTGACCACAACGACACAGAGAGCCTGCACACCTTGTCCGTGATTTCACCTTGTTGATGGAAAGACTAAGCCTGCACAATCATACAAAATATACATAGAGTTAACAAGTGAGAAGAAGCTCAATTTAACAATAACAAGAACATTAACTTCATTAAAATTAAGGGAACAAGAAACACAGACTTAACACAAGATCAACAAACAAAAGCAACTTAGACAAAACACTTAGAGCAAATTAAACAGCTACACTTAGAGCAAAGTACACAGCTACACTTACAACAAACTAATCAGACAACAACTCAGTTATGAGCTTCTTCTTCAGAGCCTCTTCATACTCAGCAAGCGGATCTTTTTTAGCAAATAGACTCTCAAGTAGTTTCATCTTGGACAGCCTTTCTTTGAAAGCCAGATCCTGCTTCTTGATGCTCCACATACTCTCAAACTCTGCCACCTCTTTCCCTTCTACAAGCGGCTTCTTACCACGAGTTTTTGAAGCCTTCACACCCAGGGGCCGGTTGGTGACATGATCATCTTCACCAGTATCGGTTAAATTTGCTTGAGAACTTGCTGAGTGTGAACCGTCCTCACACTTCCTCCTTTTTAAGCTTCCTTCAGTTTTTGAAGTTGAAAGATCACACCACTTTTGGTCATTGCGCAGTTCCTTCCAACAATGTTCAAGAGTGAATTTCTTATGACGGTTGTTAAAGAAGATTTCGTGGGCGAGTTTGAGAATATCATTCTCATTTTGCCCACTACTTTTGCCTCTGGTTGTAGTTTCATAGGCTCCACAGAACTTGCATACTTGGTCGTTGATCCTATGCCAACGTTTCTTACAATGAGCCGCTTCCCTTCTATCAGAGGCAGCAATCTTAGGACTGGCCGAAAAGTATGTTGCAATTCGTTTCCAGAATGCAACAGACCGTTGCTCATTCCCAACAACGGGATCTTTGCTCGTGTTTAACCACGAGCTGATAAGCACGATATCATCCGATGGCGTCCACGTCCTTCTTTCCTTGCGCTCTAGAGGAGTGTCTTCTTCCAAGTTTGTAACGTCGTTAGCTTCACTGCCGAATAGAGGAATACCAGAAGAGTCTAAACCTAAGCTACTATCTTGTTGACTTTGAAGAAGATCAACAAAATTTCGATATGGATTGTCATCCATATCTGAAAGGGTACAAAGAAGAGAGAAGGACAAGAAGCTCAGGAGAAGGAAGAGAAGAACAGAAGAAAGAAGAGCAGAGCCGCGTTTAATTCATTACAAGAATGAGAAGATGAAGATGTGTTTAATTGACGTTATAAACAACCATAAAACATTTATCACAAAGACATGACATATATCTAAAACATTTATCACAAAGCAACCTATTCAACTTGACATATAGCTGCAACATTCATCACAAAGCAATTTAATACCTACACAACCTTTATCTAACGCTAAAGGCTCCTAACCAGATCATTTATTACCGAGATTCAACCAATATCTACCACTAATCAATTCAACAGATCAAAGCGAAAAGTATTACATGTTTTGCTCTTCTCTGCGTTGCTCTCTCTTCTCGTCATTATGTTTGAGGAACCTTGGTAATGTACATGCTCCATCCACGATTTGAAACAATGAAAAACAGAAACAAATCAAATACAATCACAACATTTATATCTTAAATTGATCAAGCCACATAACCAGACAATACTAAACACTGAAACGAGCAATACACATGAACATCTCATTACACATGAACATCTCATTAGACATGATCATTATACGTCTACAATACAGTAAAGGAAACAATATTTGTAGAGAAACTAGAAGACCAAACGATCAATACACATGAAATGCAAATTGATACACAAACGATCAAGACAGTAAAGGAAACAATCAAGTCTCATAATCAAATCTCATAATCCGTAACACAAATCGTATACAGAACATAAAAGATCCATCTGTCACACGAACAGTAAGACCACAGTCCTTCACATGCAAAACCATCTCGATTTGACTAAGCCAATTGAAGGATTCAAACAACCAAAAAAAATTAACAGACCTTTACCTTCGATTCGACCGAGCCCGGCAATTTCCTTCGATTCGACCGAGGAGAGCAACCGGTTCCTTTGAGGAGAGCAACCGGTTTCGTTTCTTCACTTTGTCGAGGACAGGAACCAGCGATTCTCTTCACTTCGTCGATGAGCTTTTGAAGCCTTTCTTCGATTTGGTTCGCCGTGGAGAAGACGCGGTGATTTTCTCTCCCCCTTCATCGATGAGAGAACACGACGATGAAAGCGTCGAAATGAAGCGACTTTTCTCGATCCCTCGTTTTCTCCTCCGAAAACGTTCTCCATGTGACTCGTGTCCCAGAAGGAACGGTTCTTCTGGCCCTTAAATTAGAGACGTAGCTTAAGTAAATAAGCCTTTTCTTTTTTTTCTTTAATTGCCTAATTTTCTAAAAACCTAACTTAAGCTACCGCGTTAAACATGGTCTAAGAGCATCTCTATTAATGGGACGGAGGGCAGTATCTTTGAGTATTAAAATATTAGAAAAAAGTAAAACATTAATGAGAAAGAAAGACACAAGTTCTAAAAAGATAAATTATAGAACCCTAGTGACATTTTCTCCGCATGCCTATTTTTTTATTTGTTTATTTTTTCTTTTCTGTTTTAAAATAAGTGTAAAATAAAATATTTATATATAACAAAATTTAAGCAACCTGTCAGAGGTTTTAACCAATAATATTGCTCTAAGAGCATCATTAACCCTATAACCTCATTTGGGTTTTTAATGACTTTTTTAATAATAAAAGTTAGTTAAGCACTTTAGTTAAGAAACACCTAGTTTTTGTGTTCCATTGGGAGTTTCTTAATCAAGGGTTCTTGAAAAAAAAAAACCATAAGTGATACCGTTAACAACATCTCTCAAATAATCACTCTACACACACAAAGGCATATTACTTGGAACACACCTTTTATTTATAGTACCAGAGTGAAACTTTACTTTCCCCTTTTTAAGATCTTCCAAGTACTGCCAACAAACATGACGTTTAGAAATCTAGTGAATCGAGACTACAGAGTAAACGCGATTGTTCTGTATACATATACTTACTAAGTTTAAGGTAACATATTACATATATAGATGAAAAAGCCAGGGAATCAAACGGTATCTCGTCTAGTGCGAAAAGACGGCACTCCAATGACTCCGGACCAGGCGCAAAATCAAGATTCTTAAGTCTTGCCAAGAAGATAACATACGTCTGCTCCAAAAAACAAGCAGCCATTATAAGTAAAAGTGATATGAAGAGGGAAGAGAAGGATAACACTAGGAATGTTTTGCACTTTACTTGGCCAATAAGAGGAATATCAAATTGAGCAAAAGGTGAGATCACTTCCACAGTGGCTCCTGCTTCTTCCCAAGTCTCCCTCATTGCTCCTTCCGCAGCTGACTCTCCAACCTCTAGATAACCAGCAGGAAGAGTCCTGTGTACTCATAAAAATCCAATCTTTTACTCATGTAAACAAACAACACAACCACACGAAGGCTTTGTATATGGACTTACCATAGTTCAAGAGGCCTCCAACTGCATCTACGTCCACTTTTTTGTCCGCTAAGTGCTGGTGTTATTTTCAGTTTTTGGATACATGATCGCATAGATGACAGAATGTGGAATGCACCGGAAACATCCAGGCCATGATCCAAGCTATTCAATGTGGTCACAAGCTAATCTTTCCGCTCATAATATGGATCAATGGCTTCACAAGTACTACCTTTTTTAAAAAAATATGTTAAAAAGGAGATATTGAACTTGCATAAATTGTTTGAATTGTATTGACTATACTATCTACTATCAACCAGAGAGAAAAAGTGCCAGTAGCTAGGGTTTTGACTGAAATTGTAATCCCCTAATCCGAAACCATATTATTTGACTATATGACCTTTAGACTTTGCATATAATTTTTTTTTTCAATTGAGCTAAGCACATTTGGTTGAATGAACAAGTTTATTTTTTTTTTATATAATTGGTTTTTTTTCCACGGTACTCAGACTGTATGAAAACGAGCTGGTGTTCATGCAGGCAGTTGAAACAAAAGCTAAGATGGATATTTGTCTCTGTAAATATAATATGGATCTGAAAGTATCATATATTAAGGAATTGCATAGAATATAGTGAGAAAAATAAATGTAAGTCTTAGAACGACATTAGAGTCTCTATTTGATTGGAATAAACAGCCAAGGTACGTAAAATGTCGTTGTCTCCAATTCCATTACGGCGCCTAAACTGGTCATCCGCAAGTCCTTCAACTACCACTCTCCTGTAGACGTTTCTGTTCAGATCATAATATAGAGTCCGAACTGGATTCACCAATTCTAATGGTACATAGATCAACCCACCGGCATCATCCTCTTAGATCTAAACAGGCATGCGAAATTGGATCATAGCGAGGAAAAGGTAGATGAATTTCTTTATACGACCACTCGTGTTTCTCCGCGTCCTCCAAAATCCATATTTCAATATCATCAACTTTTGTAACATCATTATCTTTTGAAGAAACACAAGCTAACTTCCCTTGGTAAAGTAAGGGAAAATCTTAGGAACACTAAGGGGGTGTATTGAATTAAGTGTTTTAGGAGATTTTAGAGTGTTTTAATTTTGATGAGATTTTGGTGAGTTTTGAAGTTGTTTGAGTGATTTTAATAAAGTTTAAAAATAAAAATAAAGTTTATAGATGATTTGGTAAGATATTTTCTAAAGTTTTTAGAATTGTCTAGGTGATTTAACTGAAATGTTAATATTTAACACGATAGACTCTAGGCATTGAGTCCAATGTCCGTGCAAGTTCCACAATATACGTCACATGAGAAACCATTTGAAATTAAACAGTGTGAATTGAGCAACTAAAACTGGAAAAATAAAATGCTTAGGGAAGTAAAAGTACGTGGCCACCAAGATCAGAATCCTGACTAAGCTCCATGTTTTCACCACGTATCAAACCATGAAGACTATAAGACAATATCAGAACAGCTACAACTTAAAACTCACACCTATAGAACACCATTACTTCCATTAAAAGTAGCATCTTATACATTATGACAGTCATCTATACTCTTGAGTGGGATTTGTTGTGTTGGTTTTGGCTCTGGTGTCATATATTTTGTTTATATACAACTCGGCATGCCTTTAACGTTCAAACTAGTAAAGATTTGCATCTTAACAAAGTGAGTGGTCAGGTCCGAGTTATGACTGTTGGCAATGGCATGATTTTTGCTGGTACAAGTGTAAGTATTTTAGTTTCCTCTCGCTTTCTACTTGTGCTAGTTCTCTGCTTCTTTGTTGATTCTAAAGTAAATTACTTTTCTGCAGCCCGGTAGATTATATGTCAGTAAAGCAACTGACACCGAGTCTGATCCTTTCACATATCTCACATCTCTGGAGGGATGCCATAGCGGTGAAGTCACATGATTCATTGTTGGAGGTCAGCGACTACACTCTGGGTCTGTTGATAAAACAATTAAGGTGTGGGATCTGAATACAATGGAATTACAATGACTATTAGGCAACATACCGACACGATCACCTCCCTCCTGTGTTGGGATCAGTATCTCATATAGTCATATCGTCATCGTTGGATGAAACCATCAAAATCTGGGTTTATTTTGAAAATGGCAGCATTGTTATTGAACTGAATATGCCACAATCGACGACGAGGCTACTTTGAGTCCGTGAGAGGATGGAACCAGGCTGGCGACTAACCTCATAGAGCATGAGGGATTGAGTATCAGCGAAGTAGAGATAAGAAAAGCTGAAATCTTCGGATTAGGCTCGTTGGTGGCGCTTTGAACAGAAGGAAGAGGTGGCTCGGTGTGGAGGGGAGAGCAAGAGGTGGGGTTGATGAGGTGAAGAGAGTGGTGGCTAGGTGAGGAGGAGAGAGGAGGAGGTGATGTGGAGAAGAGACTGGTGGCTGGGTAAGGAAGAACATCAAAACCAGAGCAAGTCTCGACTTTTATGTGTGTATACATATTTTCAGAATGTATTATTTATTTATTTAAAATCTCTTCAAATACCATCGATGGTGATGTTATTTTACAAGAAGGATTTTTAACCAAAAATGAATGTCCACTTTCTGGTCAGCTAAGTGCGGGTGTGATCTTCAGTTTTTGGAAAAATGGACAGAAGGTGGACTGCACCGGAAACATTTAGGCCATGATCCAAGCTATTCAATGCGGTCACAACCTAATCTTTCCGTTTATATTATGGATCAATGGCTTCACAACTACCTTATGATACAAGTGAAGTCTATCTATACCTACCGAGTTTCAGGGCTTGGGGTTCGGCAAACCTTGTCGATAACAAAGATGACGCCTTAAAGACCCATTCGATTAACTTGTTAAACCAGAGGACAATCGGAGGTACTTTCTTTGACATATATTTCAATTTCTCTGCTGGTTCTTGATAAAGTTATATAATACCCTTGCCCCTGATAGGAGCAGGAACTTGACAGGTTTTTACCCTTCTCGGACGGATATCAACAAAGCTTTTATGAAAAAGGTTCCTCATTGACATTGTAATGGATTCTCCTGATGTTTTAAAGCATGAACTTCAGTGCACAACATCAGATTCATTCACTGGGTTCATCAAAGGTATGGAATTCGACATCTATAAAGGAACTAAGCCTGTTGTATACCCAGAAAAGTAATACTATACGGTAAAGAAATAACAAAGCTTACAGTGAAGAAAGAGGAGTTTTAAGTGCTGGTGGCGGTGATAAAGAGTTAGTAGAATTGTCAGTCCAGTTCTTGTCACCCCAGTGCCAAAGCATACTCTCCCAGTAGCAGAAGTCTTCATAACAAGTCTCTAGTCGCTTGTCTTTGATCTTAATCTTCCAATGTCCATCTGTGTAGTTTCCTTTCTCAGCTTGCATCCTGTCCCATTCCAGTTGCGCCTTCTGTTTCGATCTCAGCAGACAGAATTTCTGCAAGTTCTCAGGCATGGCGTCGTGCACTCTCCACCAGGTTTTGTGAGCTACATCGCTTGCAAACTCCTGCAGAATGTCGACATTCCAGTTGCAGTCATAGTCTCTGAAGCATAACCAAGGTTTGTTACCAAGGTAATGGAGGACGTAGAGAATAGGAGGGTCGGTTCCAAAGAGACGCGTCTTCATCTGCTTTATCTCAGGCTCATCACCTTCCCAGAAATGCTTCAGAAAGTTCATGTGTTTCGGGATCCGATGCCACCACGTGTAGACTTCGTTAAGGTATCCTTGGTCTCCTCCATTGTACGACACGATCTCATTGATGTGATCCATAAGCAGCTGGAATGTGGAGTTTGATGGCTCAACCACCATCACACCGGAGTTGAAGAGGGTGGCGTTGTTTCCGGTGGCAGATATCTCAGGCATCTCAAAGAGGAAGTCAATGTTCCTGAGGATAAGCATATCAGCATCAATGAAGATGATCTTGTCGTACTCAGTCAATTGCCAAAGACGAAACTTGCTGTAGTTCCATTCGTTATATGCTTCTGCTTCAGCTTTCGGATTCCGTATCCTTTGAATAGAATAAATCTTCCATCCAGCCGCAGCCAGGCCACTTCTATGGTGCTCAGTTATCGAGTCATCAACAAGTATCACCAGGTCTCGCGTAGAGCCAGCCATGCGAATGCTCTGTGCTGCTGTTATGGCTCCACACACATAAAAATTAGCAGAGTGCAATATAGTGGCATATGCTTCTCTCTTTGCACTTGCTGAGTAGAAAGTATCTGCATGAAGAATAATGCCAGGTCAGGACCTTTTGTATCTCTGGCGATGTTAAACAAGCCAGGCCGAATGTTAAATGAACATTTTCAGAGTAATGCTTCCAGAAAAGGAATAGAAAACTGATACTGACCTTTAGCTTTAAGAGGAACTGTAAGTTCACAGGAACCAATAGGCAGCTGCACCTTTTGCCTCAGCTGGTGAAGGTTGGGCTTGAAGAGCCATAGGTTCCCTTGACGGGAAACAAGCTCCTTTCCAATAAAAAGATTAGGAATGGGAAAGCAATCAGTAATAAAAAGCACATGCACATCGTGAAGGCCTTTAGAGGATGCAGCCACCCGAGCTGCTGCAAGTTGCAAGTGCAGTCTAACAACATCCCTCGACCACTTTCCTGCTTTGTTGCACGGAAGCTTGACGACAACAAGATCAAGCCGAGGCTTGCCAGGAACTTGAATCCAAGGAAGGGAAGGGCAAGTGGGGACTTCGAACTGCTCCTCTTCATCGATCCATTCAGGGTATAAAGATTCCCAAGTTATGTTACTTTTCATATGTCCCAGGTGAAGTGCAACATGGTCACAGTCAGGTATCAGATCCTTCCACTGAGCAATCTCATCATCGTTAAGATTTATAAAGCCAACCCCTTGATACCCGCTCTTCCCAGTCAGCTTCTCCACAACGTCTGACATATGGTCCCAGTTTATCTCAGCTGAAGATACATAGCGAGGATCAAGAGCACTTGACTCCATCATCCATCTGTTGACGAAAGTAGAAATTAAGAAAGCCTCATCAATCAACAGAAAACAAGCACAAGTGTGCAGGGAACAGGAGATACCTAGAGTTATTATTGGAGGGATGATCAGCGATGTGTACTGCTGGTGAACGGTAGAGAGTATACACGGTTCCGAGGACAATGAGAATCAACACAACTTTCAGCGTAGAGAATTTGCCAGTCCAGTTTCTATACTGAAAGGAGCCGTGTAATCCTCCCTTGTCGAGATCTTTAGCATCTCGATTTCTCAGCGATCTCCTCTTGCTCGTCTCATCGCTATCAACACGAAGCAAGTGTAGGGATGAGTAAGCAATTAATACTATAATCGAAATTCAAGTCATAAAAAGTCAACTTGCTACGGATAACTCAAAATCACATCGAGCATAATAGTTAAGCAACATCAGATACAAGAGTCAGATCCCGATGATCCAAGCGAAGAATGTTAACAGAAAGCGTGGACACAAATTGACAAAATGGACTAGTATAGTGATCCGATACCGTCAAATCCACCAACTACGGAAGCTTTAGCTAGCTAAACTAGTCAAGAGAATGATCGAAAGACGGAAGAAGAAGAAGAAGAAAGTGGCGGAGACTTACGTTTGACTTGATAGTCGGTGCCTCGGCTCAACGGGACTAGGGGAAGGAAGCCTCATACTCTGGGATCGATCAATCGGAGCTAGTAGCTCCTGCAGCAGGATGAACGAATAGCTTCAGATACTCTTCTTCCCTGTATGATTCCCGAGAAAACTTCCCCCAGAAAATTAGAGAGCTAGAGAGAGAGTTTATAACCAAATCAAATAATTTCGTTTGTTAATGTAATGCGCTGTGTTCTTTACAATTTGACGCTTCTTTTGTTTGTTTGCTTGGTTAGTTTAGTAAATAATACTACTAGTAGTAATAAAATAATCAAAATGTATCCAATTATAATGGCAGAAATTTTGTGATCCACCTACCATTCATTCAATGTAGAGCAATGGTTGCAAACGTTTTCGTTTTGGAGAAGACTCGAAAGAGCAAAGTTTCTGCTTTGTGTTTCCATGTCCAGGAATGCATACTTTCATAACAATAATAAATGACTTACTAGGCCTGTTCAAGATCCATCTAGCTGAAGATGCAAATCTATCTTCGTTTTGTGCATTATAATGCTACCTTCATCTTAAAAACTCATCCACCAAATGAAGGTGAGTTTTGATGGTGCATCTGGATGCAGATGCATCTATTTCAATCCAAAATGATAAATGACAAAAATGACATTTTAAAATCAAAATATTATTTTCAAACCCTAAATTCTATTTTTTTGCATATACATTTTCCTGCTATAACCAAAAAATGCATTTTCTCGCAAAAACTGGAAAACACAATTTTCCGCCAAAACCGCAAGATGCATCTAGTTCAATTTCCATAAAAAACACATTTTTTCGTTCAAACCAGTAAAACCGCACTTTTGACCAAAACCAAAAAATCGCATTTTCCTGTCAAAACAAAAAAAAAACGTATTTTCCCGCCAAAACCCAAAAAACGCATTTTCCCGCCAAACTCAAAAAAACATTTTCCAGCCAAAACCGCAAAAAGCATTTTCTCGCCAAAACCGGAAAACACAATTTCCTCGCCAAAACCGGAAAAACGCAATTTTTCCGCCAAAACCGAAAAATGCATTTTCCCGCCAAAACTGGAAAACACAATTTTCCCGCCAAAATTGGAAAACGGAATTTTCCCGCCAAAACCGGAAAACATAATTTTTTCGCCAAAACCGGAAAAACGTATTTTTCCGCCAAAACTAGAAAACACATTTTCTCGCCAAAATTGGAAAAAACGCATTTTCCCGCCAAAATTGGAAAAATGTATTTTCCCACCCAGGACCGGAAAAATGTATTTTATCGTCGAAACCGCAAAAATGTTTTTTCCGCCAAAATCGCAAAAAAACCTTTCCCGCCAAAATCGCGAAAAAAACTTTTCCCGCTAAAATCGTGAAAAAAAACTTTTCCCGCCAAAACCGCAAAACACATTTTTCTCGTCCAAACCGCAAAACATATTTTTCCGTCAAACCCATAAAAACGTAATTTTTCCACCAAAACAACAAAATGCACTTTTTCGCCAAAAACACATTTTTTCTCAAAAACCGCAAAAATATTTTCTGCCAAAACCGTAAAAATGCTGTTTTTCCGCCGAAACGTAAAAAATTATATTTTAATCATTTTATTAACAAGTCCACCTAGATGTAGATGGAAGTTAAAAAATGAAAAAGCAAACGAACATAGTTGCATTCAAGTAATTTATCTGGATGTATGGACGAAATGAAGAAACGAACAACACCCAGATGGAGCATCTGGATGCATCTTCCAGATGCACAAACCAACGGGTCCCTAATCAACTATAAATCATTACATGATGGAGCACTGTTACAAGTCTTGTATTGTTTCTTGTTTAAAATAAAAAAGTTTAGACTAACATTTTATTCTAAATTTATTTTTCCAACTATAGAAGGTAACATTTTATTGTGTCGGACCTCAGTCTTCCGTGTCTGATTAATTTCTAATAACGTTACCCTTTAGACCTAAACTAAATCTCGTCCGCACGGGTATTTGCTTTTGTAAATGTTTAAAATTAAATACATACATTATTGTCTAATTAAATTAGAAGAGACTAATTAATTAATATAACTGAGTTCTTTTTATTATTCTAAAAATTTAAACGATTTTGATTAATTTAATTTTCAATAAACTAATAAATTAATCTGATAATTTAATCTATTTTATAGTTTTTATGGATTGCAAAATTAAATTTTTGATTTTGATTTAAATTAAATGAAGGGTTGCATATCTTCTAAATTTATTAGGTAGCTAAATATTAGGCAATTTCGTAATAATTTTTATGGAAATTGTTATTTATAAGTTCAATGGCATTGGATAGTAATTATGGAGGAAAACTTAGAGTTAAAATTTATTTGTACACCAGTTTTAATAGTTTAGATTTTCCTCTTGGGAAAAAAAAAAAAAAAAGCTAAGTGTTATGATTTCATAACCAAAATAAGTTATGGATCTGATATCACAGAGTCACCATAAGAATAAATTGAAATACAGTAGTGTGAATTAACATGATAGGTGATGAATGTGGTAGAGAAGATGACTACTAATCTTTACACTTCTTGCGTGGATGCTATTTATTGTTCAGAAGAAGATGGTTCTTCGTCTTCAACAACAGGTTTGCCTCTCTCTCTAAGTTTAGCCATGGATGCCTTCATTGCTTCTTTACGCTTCTTGCTCGCCAGTACCTTCGCCTGAACTCCACTCACTGTCGGATCATTCTTCTCCTTAGGTGGTGGTGGAGGTGGCCTTCTTGCTGCTGCCATTGCCTCCTCTTTACCGTTCAGAGCGTTCCAACTCCATAGCGCACCACATAACCCAACCACAATCGCCCTGCATAGACATTTCATGTAATAACATTAATTTCACACTCTATTATCAAATATAAACTATTACAGTTCATAAAAATAACCACTTTATCTAATTGGTTTTAATATAAAATGACAAACATAGACAATTACCTGCGGTTAATTTGTGGAACTTGAAGGATGATGTGGGGAGTCTGCGACGGTGATCGCGGTGATGGAGAGGAGAGGCTGCCGGTGTGAGCAGCCGGTAAAAGAGGAGAGAGTGATTGTGTCATAGCTATTTCAAGAATGGTAAAAGCAAGTGATGTAACACAAAATTGGTAGGCACTAATAAAAGATAGAGTGAGATAGTGTTGTTGCATTTGCAATTTATAACTGCCTCCTCATTGGTTGGATATGGATAAGACATCAAAATTAGATTTTTGTTTGTCTACCAAGAGAAATAAGACTTTCAGGAATCAAAACGCTGCGTTTTCCTCAAATGTGGCGTTCAAGTGCAGTTTCTCTTCTTTTGACAAATTTAAATATTTGAAACTTGACAAGTATGATTAAAAAAGGGCATTACAATAATAAGCTCCTTCAGCTGGATCCAGTCCAGACTATTTCAAATGCATACAAAAAGAAGTAAAATTCAAAACAAAAGTACTGTATTAGACTTTTTGATCTAGTTGATCATCACAAACCTGAAGTTAAAAAAAAAACAGAGTTATCTCAAACAAATACAGAACCTATCTGTACTGTGCACACAAACACATCTTCAAAAAAAAAAAAAAAAAACATAAATTGAATCCTTACAGAAAGATGAAGCAATCCAAATCAATCAACGGGTTGCCGATCTCTTCAAGCATTGGAACAACCGGTTCCTTGTCGCTTTCAACTACTTCTCTGATAGTGGTTGTGTTGATCTTAGAACTTATACGATGAATCCGAGTCTCTGATCTGTTGTTCTTAGGAAAAGTCTTGAGACGAGAGAGATCTAAGCTATCTTTCCTTAAACTAGTAGAAAGTGAAGTTACCTTCAAGTCTCCCTCCCTCACACCAAATCTCCTGCTTGGAGATGGCGATTTCAAGAAACTACCTTCAAATCTCCTGCTTGGAGATGGTGACTTCAAGAACTTCCCCTTGGTTAAAGAAGAACTTGATGAAGACATGATAACACTTTCTTGATCTTTACGAAAGCTCTTTTGTCGCGTCAACGCACGGTGGTTAGGAGATGGCTCTCGGGTTCTCTTAGAACCATATGTTCCTCTTTCCTGGGTTGCATTAGCTCTGTTTGGTGTTGTTGAATACCGGTTTGGCTTAACCGGGGAATTACACCGGTTAGGATGCCCGTTTTTCAGAGAAAGAGAAGTTTCTCGTAGGGAACTGATCCGAGCAACGTGTGAATTCTCTTGGTAGCAAGCACGCAAGAAGTCGTTAGAGAAAGATCTCTCCTTTGACACAGAGATTGAAGAGGCCGTCGAAAGTGACGAGCTTGATGAGGTCAGAGAAGAGTTGCTTGTGGTGGAAGGCTGGACGTTTGGAGAGAGAGATGACAGCTTTACATGAGGAGAAGGAGGAGGAAGTTTATCCGAGATGTGGATAAACTTATCCGGGACAGGGATGTGGTTAAACCGGTTCTTGTCCGGAACAAGAAGCGGAGAAACTCGACTTGGACAACGAGACATGAACAGCTTCTCTGGAGCGTAACAGTACTTCTCTTGAGGCTCTTCTACTTGCTTGAAATCTTCTGTTTTAGGAGAGAATTTGCTGATGCAACAACCCATTTCTTGGTGTGAGTTTGAATTTTCAAAATATCTGCAGGAGAAAGGAGAAAAATATAATGTATTGGTTTAAACAAAGAGATGGGAGATGTATATTATTGTATATATTTATAATGTGTCTTTTGTAGACTTTTTAGTCAAGCATGTCGTAAAAGGGATTTAAGGAAGGAAAAAAGTGGAAGAGAGAAAAAGTGAGGTAAGTTTCGAATTTTAGTTGGCGGGTGTTTCGAGTATGAAGCCGTTAGTGTTAACAGTTAATATAAATCCCGGTAAAAAGTGGATTAGTTTCGGAGGCCCAGGCCCATTATAGAGTTCCTAAACCAAATACACAAAACTTCAGGCATGGGTATAATGTGAGATATCAATTATACTTTTTTTTTTATCAAAAGATATCTATCTATCACTACTATATAAAAGAGACTATTTTAAGAGCTTATAAAGGGTGCTACATAGGCAGAAATATTTTCCACCAATCATTTTGCCATGTCACTACGGGCTGGATCTCAAACCAATTTGAAGTTTCGGCCCAACCTTACCCCATTCCGGCCCAACCTTAATTCTCCTACTACCTCCTTCCCGTAACCCTAATCTTCCACTCTACCAAAAGGCCATCGCTTTCCCAAGAAGGATGTATCGATCGTAAGACATGGAAGCGGCTCCGACTCCCTCAGTTTTTCACCCTATATAAACTCCTACTCATATTCTCTGCTCAACGCAAAATCACATAAACCCATAAAAGCATCCGGCGCTGGCTATCAAAGCAGCCAATCTCTTCATCTTCTTCTTTACTTTCTCTTCAAAGATATTTTCTGGTATGAGATAGTTGATATCATGTTTAATCCACAGACTGGAGGGATCAGATCGGAGTGAGTAGAATCAGAAATATGCCTGTGTCTACGGCGTCAGTGTCTCAAGCTGGAGTTGGCTCTTCTTCTGTCATCTTGAGCGAGTCGATGTCTCGGTCGCTTCTACTGTAGCGACGGCGATCATTTCGATGGCGATTAGAGTCTGAAAAAACTGATGACATGTCTGAGGATGACAAAAAGGAAGTAGACGGTAAAGCGGCCATTGTTTCAGAGGACACTTAGATCGTGAGGGTTTTCGCTCAATATTGTCTCTGATACAATATCTAACTTTTTCAGGTTTGTGCAGGAATATTACATACATACCGATGGATCTTCAGTCAAATAACGTCTTAAAAGCAGCTACTCAAATAAGTCTCTGAGGTAAGCATTGTTTTATTTGCTAGAAGAAGAGTTGTCAAAATGTTGTGTCCTACACATTGAAACTTTAGAGTGTGTCTACTATGTTCTTTTACATCGCTTGGACTTAATAGTCTCATGTGTACAATCAATTCAATCGGTGGTGAAGGGTGTATGTATTAACCAAAAAAGATGTACTTGAACAGAACTGGAAGTAAGTTAAGACTTAAGAATGTACTGTTTATTAATTGTCATGCACCCTCTTTATTTTTGCAGTCTCTGAGACCAGAAGAAACTTAAAGCGGAGCCAGGCTATTGAAGCACATCCTGCTTTATTTTCTCAGTCTAAGGTAAAGTATGTTGTTCATTTATGAATTCATTTCAAGTCTAATATTTAACTGCAGTATGAAAAAAACAATATTAATGATATGTACCTAGGAATGTGAATCCTTCTATTCTTATATTCTTTGAAATCAAGAGCTTCAATGCTGGACAGATAACAGCAGAGTCATTTAGCTTGGTGCACAAACAGGTTAGGTTTCTCCACTGCTTGATATTTTCATGGTTATTTTGCATCTTTCGCTACATTTGTAGGAAATAATTTTTTTTCACAGGAAAACCATCAGTTTCAAAGAGGCAGACAAATCCATTTTTCCCAAATGCAAGTTTGTAGTTGCATTACAAGTTAATTTAACTTTCGTAGTTTCTGGTGAAAAATCATAGCACCTTTTTTCCCCACAGGTCTCTCACAATTTCATTTAGGCCCTGTTCGTTTGTACATCTGGAAGATGCATCCAGATGGTCCATCTAGATGTCTTATCTAAATGCTCCATCTGGGTGTTGTTCGTTTCTTCATTTCGTCCATGTATACAAATGAATCATCTGAATGCAACTATGTTCGTCTGCTTTTCATTTTTTAACTTTCATCTGCAACCAGGTGGACTTGTTAATAAAATGACTAAAATATAATTTTTTACGTTTCGGCGGAACAATAACATTTTTACCGTTTTGGCGGAAAATATCTTTGCGGTTTTTGAGGAAAAATATGTTTTTGGCGAAAAAGTGTATTTTCGTGGTTTCGGCGGAAAATATGTTTTTATGGGTTTGGCGGAAAATACGTTTTTCCGGTTTGAACGGGAAAAGTGTATTTTTGCGGTTTTGGCGGGAAAAGTGTTTTCGACGAGAAAAGTTTTTTTTCACGATTTTGATGGGAAAGTTTTTTTCGTGATTTTGGCGGGAAAAGCTTTTTCGCGATTTTGGTGGGAAAATTGTGTTTTCCGGTTTTGGCGAAAAATTGTGTTTTTCCGGTTTTGGCGGGAAATTGTGTTTTTCTGGTTTTGGCGGGAAAATTCAGTTTTCCTGTTTTGGCGGGGCGAAAAAGTGTATTTTCGTGGTTTCGGCGGAAAATACGTTTTTATGGATTTGGCATTCTGGTTTTGGCGGGAAAATGTGTTTTCCGGTTTTGGCCGGAAAATTCTGTTTTTCGGTTTTGGCGGGAAAATTGTGTTTTTCTGGTTTTGGCGGGAAAATGTGTTTTCCGGTTTTGGCCGGAAAATTCTGTTTTTCGGTTTTGGCGGGAAAATTGTGTTTTTCTGGTTTTGGCGGGAAAATGCATTTTTCCGGTTTTGACGAGAAAATTCTGTTTTTTGGTTTTGGCGGGAAAATTCTGTTTTCCGGTTTTGGCGGAAAAATTGTGTTTTTCTGGTTTTGGCGGGAAAATACGTTTTTCCGGTTTTGGCGGGAAAATTTTGTTTTTCGGTTTTGGCGGGAAAATTCGTTTTTCCGATTTTGGCGGAAAAAATGTGTTTTTCCGGTTTTTGCGGGAAAATGTGTTTTTCCGGTTTTGGCGGGAAAAATCTGTTTTCCGGTTTTGGCGGAAAAATTCTGTTTTCCGGTTTTGGTAGGAAAATTGTGTGTTTTAAGTTTTGGCGGGAAAATTGTTTTTTCCAGTTTTGGCGGAAAAATTGCGTTTTTCTGGTTTTGGCGGGAAAATTGCGTTTTTCTGGTTTTGGCGGAAAAATTGTGTTTTTCCGGTTTTGGCGAGAAAATATTGCGGAAAAACGCATCTTGCCGTTTTAGCGGGAATGTGTTTTTTTCAGTTTTTGCGAGAAAATGTATTTTTTGGTTATAGCGGAAAAATGTATATGCAAGAAAATAGAATTTACGGTTTGAAAATAATATTTTGATTTTAAAAAATCATTTTTGTCATTAATCATTTTGGACTGAACTAGATGCATCTGCATCAAGATGCACCATCAAGACTCACCTTCATTTGAGTGACAATTTGAGATGAGTTTTTAAAAATTTAGCTGAGTGATCTATATGGATGTAGCATTATAATGCACAAAACGAACATCGATTTGCATCTTCACCCAGATGGATCACCTGGGTGAGCAAACGAACAGGGCCTTAGTATATGTCATCACTTAGCTTGGAATGTTATTTGTATACAATTTAGAGACTGCTTCTGCTAATCTACAGAAATCTGATAAGTCCACACCCAATTTTCTTAGACTTTTGAAGCTTTCTGACTTAGAGGGTTTTATGCCAGTTGGACAAGTTCTTTTGGCTAAAAATCTACAGTAATACCTTTTATTAATGGTCCAGTGTGTATAACCTTATTTTTCAGTTTTTCACAGTAGAACTATCTTTTTCAACTTGCCATGTGAAGAACACTATGCTATTGTATAACAGTTGAACAATTTCGAAAATCTGATTTGTTTCCTTGGTTCAGATGAGTGGACCTGTTCTCTTGCTGAAATATTTATAGTTAACGAACAGAACTCGGTCTTAAATTTTCTGTTCTATAAACTTTTTCCAAAACAATTTGTAGCTTTCGTTTCTATAATTGACATGGGTTTTAATCTCTCCAATTTTTTAAAATGGAGCAAGATTTTTCGTAGGTGTTTCTTTTTTGCTGCAGTGTATGTAACAAAATGGAAAGAGTTCTTTCCCCAAAGAAAATTAGAATTCAGCTCAAAAGTTGTAATGCATGTGCATCAGCAGAAGTGCTTCAAAGTTCAAATGTATCTCGCATGGAAACAACAGGTCTGTAAGACATTTTGACCTCAGGTGATGATGATGATAGGTGGTAGGTGGTTTCAGTGGCAATGATAATGAGGATAGGTGGCAGGTGGTGATGGTACAGTTGGTTTGTTTCTTGGTTGTCTCGATGAGAGACACAAAGAATGGCATGAAGCTTTTGATATACACAACTTTGCTATGTAATCTTTAAAAATTCTTATATCCAAATTATAATAAAAATATATGTTTTATACATAGATAATAACTTGATCATAAAATAAGAAAACATGATGTCCAACAAAAAAATAAGCAAACATAGAAAAAATATAACAGTAACAAACTTTTATATTGTGTATCTAATTAAGATGTTTACTCTATTACTTTGAGTCATTTATTTCTTCTTTCATAACATCTAAATCAAAAAAAGAAGTATAATAAAAAAAATCAAAGTACCAATTTATTCAAAAGTAAATGTATAAGAGTACAAAAATCAATTATGATTTGTGTAAATTAAAAGTATATACATGACCGTTTGCAGTTTTGGTATGTATAATTATTTGATTGATGACATATTATTTGATTGTTTTGGACTGGAATATAAACCTAACATATTTTTATGTTCCATTTAGTTATGTAACTATATATGATTTACTATGTGGAAACAGAAAATGAGATGTTTGATTAGATAGGAATTATATACTTTCATTCAATACCTCCGCCGTTGAAAAGATTAATTGATTTTTTTTTTAATTTACAGATTATTAATGGTTACTCTACATTTAATTTATTTGGTTAAATTACGTTTGGTTCACTCTAACTCATTCGAAGCAAATTATTTGGTATAATAGGGTATGAAACTAAAACAAAATTCTGCTAGAAATATAATATTTTATTAATTTATAACACTATTTATAAAAGTATTTTCAAATAGCATGAACAACATTTCCAACAAATAATTAATTATAAAAAAATTCAACAAATGCCAAAATAATTTACAAAACATAATTAGTAAAACACTAAAAATTAAAGAAAATTTCATTTTAAATCAAATATCTTATATAAACGGAAAACATATATTACAAAACATCATTTGTTGTTACACAATATATACTAATTATTATTGATGATATTATTGAAACTTTACTTTAAAATATAATTATTTATAATTTTATCACATTACATTTGATTTTCAATTGATTTAGCTTGAAGATGAGTGTTTTATTATCGTAAAAAATTAGTTATTGTAATAATATAAAAATCTGATATTCTTAGAAGTAAAAAATATTAGTTATTCTTACTTTAGATTTTCTTCAACTATATCAAATAGCAGTAGAAATACAATAGAAAAAATAAAACTCATTATGTTTTTCTTAGTTTTTCATTTAATAATTTTGTATCTAACAAAAGAAATTGAGCGGTCTTTTCAACTCAAACCAACCAATTTTAATAAATAAAAACATATTGTATTTATTATAAACTAAACTTTCAATATTTTATAAAATTAAAATATACTTTAGTAGAAAATAGTTTTAGTGTATTTTAGTATAAAATAGTTATAGTGTAAATTTACCCGCCCGAAAGGCGGGCCAAACCCCTAGTATATATAAAGTACAGTTATCTCACTCCAGGACGCGCCATCTCAGCATCCACGTCAGAAAGTCGGAGGCTGTCGTCGCGACACCGACACGTGTCAAAGAAACTCGCCGTTTTTAATCAGTTGCGTGATGGGCCTAAATCTTTTAACGTGTTGTGTGTTTGGGCTTCGAATTTGTTAAAGCTAGCCCATTTTGCGTGAAGCCGTAATGTTATTGATCAAACTGTCAAAGACCCTCTTCGTCTTCAACTATTTCCATCTCGCTGTCTAGGGTTCTTCGGGTATGAATGGTGACCAGAGAACGACGAGGAATAATGCATTCCCTAACGTTCCTAAAAAAAATTACCATTCACAAGGAATAATAATTTCCTCTCGTTCCCTTTCATTCCCTTTTTTGTAGAGAATTAAAGAACAAAATTATTCCTTGTCAAATTTGATAAGGAATAACCATTCCTTTTCATTCCTGGTATTTTATTCCCGTACATTCCTTTTTTATTCGTTCCTCTTGTTTCCCGGATGGTCACCAGTCGGACCCTTAGTGTTCTTCACCTTCAGTTTTCCGACCATGAAGTTTGTTCAAAGTGATGGGAGACGAATTTTTACGGCTGAACTCTAGGGCGTTAAGCTTTTCGTGTTCTTTGGAATGGATTTCTTCACGCTTTGAACAAAAAAAAAATTATTTACGCTTTGAAAGTGAAATTCAAACGTTACGGGATGCCATGAAACATTGCCATTAAAGATCATCTTAATTCCTTATTCAATGCATTTGCCATCTCTTCCAGTCGGTGAATCTCTACGTATAAAAAGGTATGCCCTCATCCCGTAAACAATATCCTTTCATTCCTCACTAACATTCTTCTACTATGGTTACCTCGCCGCAATCGTCGTCGGAGAAGGAGACGGCTCCGGTAGGCGCTGCAATCGGATTGCTTGCGGAGACTGAGTCTGAAATCGAAGAAGCTAAGAACAGAGCCGCTTCCAAATCTTCATCTGTCCCTCCTGTCGTTCCATCTCCTCCTCCGGCTACTTCATATCCGGCGCCGGAGATCTCTCAGTTCCCGGTGTTGTTGTCCAGAATTGCTAACGTTTATGGATCTGGCCGGAGTATTCGGAGCTACATCCGGCGGCGTTGGGCGGTTCTGGGAACTAACATGGCTTGAATCACTTTAACGGCGGCGGTTACGAGTTTCGGAAACTAATAAGGCTAACTCTCGAGAACGCCGGTGGTTTGACGTCGATGCTTGAGCTTCCTCCTACACAAGCAGTGGAGATTCTCCATTTCACTGAATCGGTTTAGATATCTCCACTGCTGTTTCTCTCTTACGGGACATTGACTTTTCCTTCTAACTTAGCCCTCTTGGAACGAGCAGCTCGCTGTTTGGTGATTGCTAATGAGCAGCAGCAAAACGGAAGCGTCTCCGGTGAGGTTACTACTACGAGCTCGGAACCTTCTAACTCCAACTCTGAATAGAGTCAAAACCGAGCCTGGTGAGAGATTTATCTCAGCTTTTGGTTTCTGATCATACTATCATAGCACGGGTAAGCTTGAGACTGGGCGCACCTTTACAGCTTGAGTTCGGAGAAGAATAAATCATCTTTGTTTATGTTAGAAAGAAAAAAACATGGGTTTCGCTCATGTTGTTTGTTGACGAATTCGAGAATACAGTGGATGGTTATGACCTCTTTGGAATCTATTGCAAACTTCTACCGGTACGGCTCTGCAGATTATATATCACCGTCATATTCAAGCCCCTCAATGTTGCCAAGGTCATATGTTTCAGCATCTGAAATTCCTGTTATTTAATACTAGGATTCGAACCTCATCATGGCTACCATGTCCATTTCCTGAACAAATTCATTAATTATTCCAGTTCTCTAAACATAACATCTAAATGTTGTAGCTTCTCAATCTTACCATGGTATTCTCCATTGAGCCAGACATGCAATGCGTGGCCAACGTTAGAAACTCTACTTCATGTTTTCTTTTTGATGTTTTCTTCTTGAAATTCTATTTCATAAAAAGAAATCAGACTTGTACGCTTACTTTGTTGTGTACCATCCGTAATCAGACTTGTTTTTGGACCGGTGTCGGTGAACACCTTGAAATCAAACTTCTTATTTGTCTTCTTTGCCTTCATATAATTCTCTGCAGTGTGATGAGAGACAATCTGAAACATATAGCATCCAAAAAAATGAAAGTAAATAATCTCTTAATTTTTTGTCGGTACAATACCTGAATAGAGTGGTTCCCATGAATTCACCATGCTTCTTGATGTTTTTCGAGTTTCAAAAACGGGGGAAGGCGAGCAAAAATGAACGCTTGATAAAGAAGATTAACTAACAGAAGTTCTGAAGATTCATCTATAATTTATAGGTTTGGCGTGAAGAAAACGGAGAGGTCGACATCGCTTCTGAATTAAGTGACGAAAACATTAATTGGTAAATCAAGAGACATACGTTGAACAATAGGGAAGATTAATGTTTGGTGTTTGTAGAGAAGCTGAACGGAGACGACAAAGATAAAGAGACGAAGAACAATTAAAAAAACCCTAATCGGCAAAACGTTGTGTTTAATAATATAATAAAACATTAATTAAACGGGAAAATTCAAATCATACCATATAATTTAAAAACCAAACGCAAGAACAGAATTACTAAACCAAACCGAGAATCATGGACCCCACAGTCTTTATAAAATGCATACGTGTACACCTTAAGGAGAGAGTAAACTCTCCTATCATAAATATATATTAGTTTCAGCCATCAATGTACAAAGTATCATTTAGTTTAGTGGTATAAATGTTGGTGTTTATATCTCAATAATTCGGGTTCGAGCCACATGCTTGACACCTCTCTCACATTTTTTAAAAATTGGACCCACAAACCGCTGATATGGCGGCACATGAATGAGACAACTGCCTCATTATATTATAGATTTATCGTAACCATCTAATAAATATGTTGTTTAGAAACTCCATGTTAGCAACAAACGGTTAAATATGAGATTAATATTTTTCAACAATTCTAAATTGTTGTGAAATTTTATAATATTTTTAAATAACTGGAAGGTGTAGTCTGTAAATGACTAAATCAGACTATGATATACAAATTGAAACAAATAGAGTTGAGAGGATAAAAATATTACCATGAAGTTTTTTTTGTAAGAAGTTGTTACAAAAAATAATAATATATGATAATAATATATACAATCAATCTCTTACAATGGTTATTAAATACTTTTTTGAAGTCACATCTTTAAATGTCATTAAAAAGATTGTATGATCACAAAGACGTTATCATTAAAAAACATATGTATAAAAGGTATTTATAGTTTTTAGTGAAAATAGTAATAGGCAAATTGACTAAAAGATAATTTTCTAACAGACTCATATCATTTCTTTTTCATCTGAGGGTTAGGTCTGTGTCTTTAATAGACTCGGGTTTAACCATTATTTGTTGTTTCGTGAAAACAATCTGAAGTCTGTTAGAAATATATTTTCTACGTAACAAAGTAAATCTCAGATATGCAATTTTCTAGTAAAGCATTATAATGTCCACATCTCATTAGATGTTTTGCTCGATTTTTATTGACATCATTTTTCATTGGGTGTTATAAATTTTTTAGATGATTGTTAGCTTATTAATCGAAAACTCCATCATACTCCAATTTCACTTGTACTTATTTTTTAAAAGAGACAAAATTATATCATTTGTATGATAAGATCAACTCAGAATTATTTGTAGCAATTTTTAATCCAATGAATATTGTATCATAACAGAACATAGCATATTTTTGACTCTGATTATTAAAAAATAATGGGAAAATTGTTTTTTTAGAGAAAAAAAATAATAACTATGTCCCTTTAGATTTATCTTATATACTTTATGTCCCATTAAACTAATTATTTTCAAAATAGCAATAATGCCCTTAAAATTGTAATTTTTATATATAATAAATAATGGGTTCGATCAAGCGGGATCGATCGATCCGGAATTACAAGGTCGAACGGATCGATCGATCCTGATCATTATGCAAAACAAAAAAAAACGCGGAGCATATACTGATCAACCTGGTCTATTTCACTCGATCGGCAAATGTCGATTTCATACATATCGACCGATCTCGAATTGTAGACCATTCGATCTGTGGAAGCATAGATATGAATCATGGTAGAAATAATGTGAAATTTTTGTGAAAATCTTCTGAACAATCAATGGAATATAGGAGACGGCGTGAGAAGAAGGTTACTACTTTTTTTTCGTTTTTTCTGTTTTTTTTAAATCATTTTTTTTCAAAATATGAAAGTGAATATTCCGAAATATTTTGTTTTCATATTTTTAGGAACTGATTTCTTATCTGTAGAATACAATTAATATGTAGAAATAAGTTTCTACATGTTTTTAGAATTATATTAATGTGTAGATTTTGATTTCTACATGTTTTCGATTAATTGTAAATCTGTAGAAATCGGTTTCTACGTGTTTTAGATTTATATTAATGTGTAGATTTCTAAAAATTTTAGATCGGTAGGTTAAGCGCGGAATATGTATTCTAAATATTCTTAGAAAACTCTTATTTACGTAGATCACGTATTTTAAAAATTGTAGATTCAATGAAAAAAGTAGATTTCGTTTTCTACTTCGTAGAATGTCATTTCTACTTTATTTAAAACATAATCTGAAAATTATGATTTAAACATTTTTAGAACTGAAAAAAAATACTACTAAGTTCATAGGTATTTTATCAATAGTTACTATTTTTTCAATTTTTTTTTGTTTGTAAGACTATTTATTAAATTTATTTTCAAAAATATTAAAGGTATTATAGGCAAAAATGACACAAAATAGATATTAGTCTAAAAGAACATAGTTATCAATTTTTTTGCTGTAAAAAAACAATTTTCCCAAATATGAAATACTATACATAAAATTGATGTAATCCATCCAATTTAAGCAAATCATAATGTTTTTTTATTGGACAAACAAATCATAATGCTATAACCACAAATAGACATAATTTTACACCTTTATCTTTTTCTTTGTGTAAGTTCGTCATATATTACGTTCTTTGAATCTACTGCAACTAAAATAATGATTATAAACAATTACTCTTCTTTTTTTTTGGAAAAGATAATTACTCTTTTTTCAACAAATGCTTTTATTATATTGATTTAGGTTTTATGTTTGACCGAGGGTTCATTAGTGCTTCTACGCCAAGAGGTCTGAGTTTCAATTCCCAGAGAAAGCGGAATTATGCGAATTAAAGGAGAAAAAACTTACAAGAGATCTGCAGAATGACGCAAGTTGTATCGTCACACATGGATCTCATAGGACGGCTCAGGTGATGCAGTCAGGCGTGAATCCTCATACGGCAAGTAGAATTGTCGGCTGTAAAATCGTCTGTAATATTTCTCATAGTTGTAATAGCATAATTATCCAACGTTAAAAAAAAATATATTTATACATTTTAATGAATATTCTCAATATGGTTAAAATTTAATATATAGAATATTATTTACTCAGAAGATAAAATAAAAATATGTTTGTAAAAGTTAAAAACTTACTCAGAGGTCACCTTCTAAGTTCTAACTAACAGAAAATAAGATTTCTGTGATAGAAATATTATCCACTTTCCTCTCTATAAGAATTTGGATATATTTTTTTCTCATGTTCGCTATTACCATAGATATGCATATGGCATCAGAAGTAAACATTATTCTGTGCTCCTACGTATGGCAAAATTTTTGGTATTCCTTTTTTTTGCTGAAGACCTAAACATAGTTGACATGACTTCTTTAAACTACTTACAAGAAATTTATATTTCTTCGATCATAAAAAGCCAACAAATCGGTGGTTACAGTAACAATATTAACTACAAGAATTTTATGTCAGTGGAAGGAATGAAACAGGTTTGCTACAACTTACGTGGAGTTAAAAAATGATTTGTTAACAAAAGAATGTATTTGATCTCTCCTATGCACATATCTCAATCTATACAATTAATTATCTCACATCTAGAAACATAAAATCTCTTCAATTGTAAGAGTTCTCCCGAAAAGGGAGTGACAGGATTGAGGAGATTGTTAATCATTTCCACTTTCTGCGATTGAGTACGCACACATGCCCAATATTTTGATATGAGTGTCCATTGTATGAGGCTCACAGCCGCAGCAGGTGATGGCCTGCCCAGGGGATCCATGGGATACATCTATCCCAACAATGATGGTAGGAACTTGCATTACTAAAGGCATTGCTGGAGAGCGCTCCATAATTAACATGGTATTCAGTCCACCAAGTTTTAAGCACTGTTGACTTCTGTTTTTTTCTAACGTTTGTATCCCTCAGCTTGCAATCAATAATCTAACATCTAATAACATATAGTCTCTACGTTTGGAAACATTTGTAAAATCAGATATTGTAAATGCAACGTCTATTAATTAGCGTCTCCGTATATGGTCGCCAAATCAGTTTGGAAAGGCACCTTCTCGCACTTAAGATAAGATAACTTGTAAATTGTGGTTTCAATCGATGTTCGAATGGAGAGAATTAGAAACTCAACAGGGCAGTAAATTGAGTAATTGCAGAGAGAAAACTCAATAGGGGTCAATAAACTCATCATCAAAACAACAACAACATAAAACCAAACTGAATATATTGGAAAAGATTAAGACAGTAAACTCACCAGAAACTGATCACATGCAGTATTCGTCAGAGGAATAGGTCTAAAATTGCAGAAACTCATGGGGACAGTAAACTCATCAAAAACTCAAAAAGACAGAATACGAAAATGAAATTATCTGAAAAGGAGAGAGGGTTTAGAGGAAAAAGGAAAGAAGATGCCAGCAACGTATATCAAAGAAACAGAGAAAATAAAGTCCAGAGAAAGTGATAAGAAACAATAGAGAGAATGAGAGAAAACTTCAAATAAATCTGACAACCGTTACAATCTCTTTTATATATAGATTCTGAAACGATACGACTCGTGAGGAAAGATTACGAGTGCAAGGATGTGAATTTTTTTTGCAATATGTTTAAGAGGCGCCAGTTATGATACGGTGGATTGAAGACGACGATTGCTAAAAGTAAATCGATGACATCATAGGTTTATCCTAAACAAAATTTTAACCATTAGATTATATCCTAGAAACAAATCTAACCGCCAGATTCTAATTTTTTTTTCCTATGAAAAAAGAATGACGTCATTGTTTAAAGAAAATACAGGTTTGCTATTATATATAGATATTAGGAAATTGGCATTAACAACTGCATTTCTCTGTAATTCCTATTAAATTGTGCATGTCATTTGTTGAACCGCACATATGTTAATATAATATAAAACTTGACCATTTAGAGGTGTGTGTTGAGATACTATGGTTTCTTTTTATTTATTCCCTGATTTTGTTCTTTTCTAGGATTGTATATCTCATTTCCTAAACCTTTTTCTCTGGCCCTTGTTGGAGAATGGTCCCGGAGGTTAGATCTTGGCAAGGGTGTGAAGTGGAGAAGATTTTGAGAGTGTAGATGATGTAAGTGACGGAGATGGAGAGGATGAGCCAGATCATTAGTTTTCCAGCCGGTCAGATCATCGATACACATACACCCCACGAGTCTTTTGGTTTCCTTTCATTCAATCTTTTCTTGAAAAAGAAAGACAAAAACCTCAGAGAAAATCTCGAGGAAAACAAACCGACAAAAGTTCATGTGTATAGCTTTGGAGTTGTTCTGTACGAGATCATCATGGGTTGTAGCACAATCAAGCCAATGGACCTTCGGCTGAAAATATTCTTCTGGAATGGATTAAACTATATAATGTTGATAGCAAAAGCTTTAGAATGATAGTTGACTCGAGTCTACGAAGTAAGTATCATGTTACTATGGTCAATAATATAACATTAATTTTATATGAGAGAGTCTACATGAGAATCTACGAAAGGGGTTGTGAGGGCTTTGATGATTACTTTTTTAAGAGTATAATAATTGCGTTATTCTCTGCCTTAATTTTGAAACCAAAATACTAAAGTTAGTGTGCAACTGTGCATTAAATATGGAGTGCAAGGAAAGTCGAAGCAGTCAGGCTAAGGCCATTCACATTATTGATTTCTCAGTTAAACTCTTTTATCACATATATTTGTATTTAATTTGAAAATGTTTCAGTAGCCTGAATTACACATCAAAATCTCTCAAATGATACTCTAAACCCGCTAATCAAACAGTTTGGCCACTTAAGCAATTTGTTCGGTTTTGAGCTTTAGGATCTTTCTCGTATCACACATACCAAACGAAATATTCATCCCAATATTATCTATGGTAATTAAAAAATGTGAAATATATTTGTTAATATATATTTAACTAATAAAATAGATTTTCATACGGACATGTACCATATCCATACATATATTCTTACATGACATGTGGGGAGGAGGAGTTAGTGTTGGAATACAATTTTTATGTTCTGAATTTTTTTTGTAACACACAACTTTCATACTATATATATCAATTAAAGTCATTTTAGTATATGCGAGTAATTGGTCCGTCAAATATATTAAAGTCAAATCCCAATGCTTGGTTTGTTAAAATTATAGAATAAAGGATAAGCTGCGTATAAATTCTAATACTTGAACATGATATTTTATATTGTTTTGTATTTATTTCGTTAGCCAAAAGAAACATGAACAAATGTACTCAGGTATGCTATGAACTTTATAATTCATACATGCATTACATTTTTTGCTAAAAAAACATGCATTACATTTTCTCAACTCTCACACTCCCAATTTTTTTTTTCACACCCAAAATTTTAAAGTCTAAGAAACAAGAAAAATATATGAAGTTGATGACTCTTTAGTTTATGTTTTCCTGCAAACTTAAACTGAAGAAAAATGATCTTTACATATGTAAGAATATAAAAAAAAACTCAGCTATTAGAATAAGTAAAGTAAACAAATTACAAGTTATTATTATATTACTTCAGTGTAACTAAAAGAACAATTTCAAATTGATTAATTCAGCTATTATGTTTTAAAATAAGTTATTTTAATATGTGAACAACTTCAAAAATTAGATCATAATTTCTGTTTAATTTTTGTATCAATTATTCAAAATTATTTACTATTTGTTCATCCAGTATAATTTAATGTGTTAGAAAATTAAATATCTGAAAACTATACTATCATATACATATTCAAAATAAATTCAAAATCTGAAAACTAGATCATTGGTCTCTCGAATAAGGAAAAGAAGAAATAAGAGAAATATCTATGGGGTTATAGTTTTTAATTACTTCTAGGTTAGAGTTTCTATAATTACAAAATTAGCATTAATTTTATATGACCATTTATATGACCTTATACAACAATATATAACATAACTAAACCTTTTATAGGGATACAAGAGAAGAGACACAAATTTTACTGTCACATAATTATTCAGACATGATAATATATAACATTCCACAAAAATATATTCAAATAATTACAAAGCTAGATATAAAACAAAACAGAGACATTAGAAAATTTAAAAAAAAATGTTAGATGCTAATTTGTTCAAATTTGGAAAACATTGTTTTGGCTCTAAAAACTCAGATTCCTGTGTCAAATTTTCTTGATACTTGAAAGATTACAACTTTTCTTACCATGAAAAGAAATAAATTTTATAACTTACATTGTTGTGTATAGATTGCATTGTTGCTGCTTGCTTTTATGTTATTGTATATTCTTTGTGAGCTCATGGTGGTTATATATTTACACGTGTTTGATCTTACATACGTGAAACACTACGATACGAGACGTTTGCAGCGAAAAGAGATGATTGCAAACTTAGTAAGTAACAATAATAGCGCTTACCACTAATATCAAAGGTATTAAATAGCTTACATTTTCAAATTCCTACCACCTCATCCGAACTATATAGTATTGTATACGCATCAATTTTTTAATATAAACACGGCCATCAAAATTTAACATAATACATCTTAACATTTATAAACCCTCTACACCAAAAAAAACTAAAAAACCATCAACGTTATTATGCATCCTTCTTGCAAATCCAAACTTGAAACACATACAATGAAAATATACGATTATATAGAAATATACATCACACGATACTCATATCCCGCGCGTAGTGCGGACCGACCCTAATCAATTATATACTTGAGCGTTTAGACTGGTTTGTCAAATATGTCAAACATCTATCTACATCACTGCATTAGACATAATTGAAAGCCTAAACATCATTTATAGTCACGGACATAATGTGAATAAGGGGTCTCTTGAATGTTACAAACCTTAAATCTGTCGTCATCAGTGACTAATCCATTTCACAACTCACATCAAAGATAACCATTCAGCATATTGAACTGAAAACTCCGATTTTATCCCCTATATAAATCACATAAAGACTGGTTGATCCACATCTTAGCATATTATATTTAAGTCGTGTGATTTAAATATTCATGTCTGATTTTCCCATCATTAACGGAGTTTGGGTGCCTTTGAGATACAAGTAAATATGCATTAACACATATGAACTTGAAACATTGACTTTACCCCCTTAAATATGACTTGTTTTACAACGTGAATCCCATGAACAGAACGGAAATATATAATCCTTGATTTTTATTTAAGCAACGGACCTTTGTTTTGCTTTTCTCTTTAATTAACTATTGTTATACTCTTAATCTGATACATATTCTTTTTTGTAGTCTGGAATTTCATCAATAAAATTTTACAGAACGTTTAGTCTAATTTATATCATGAAGTCTTTTATTACATATGGAGATACCTCGAATTTGAGACATAAGAAAAAGTTTTAACGAACATAATTTAAGAAACATTAGCTATTTTGTGTGTGTACTCTGTCCAGTCCCCAGTCTCCGCATTCTTCTTTATCTTTTTTTTGTGTGTTTACTATCACTATCACAAATTTCTTAATAAGTTCGAGGCAGCATGTTTGCATAATATATTCAAAAATTCGATAGCCATACAAGAGTATTTTTGAATATGTGAAATGGGTTTTACACAATGAGGATCAAACATTATAACCAAGAATTCTTGAAATATCTCCCTTTCAAAAAAGACCAAAAACTGAAGTAAGAAAAAGAAAACAGAATCTTCAGCCTAATCAAGCTTCCTTCTACTTAAAATATAACAACAGAAAAACAGAGGAGGAGAAGAGAACCCATATAAGATCATGACCACTAAATATCTTCAACTCCGTGGAAAAAGACCGATCATGGGCGAGTGGGGTACACGCGTTTGCCGTCACCGGAGTGTTCAGAAATTCGTTTACACACGGACCGACGGAGGAAAGAGAGAATGGATTTGAGGATTTTGGTCTTCACCAACTCTCTCTTCTTGGGGATCACAGTCCCTTGTTTCTTCTTGAACAGCTTTAACTCCTCGAGGCTCATCTTCTTCAAAACTAGATAAGATGTATCAGTGTGTTTGTGAATGTAGAGTATGTTGCTTTGCAGTTTTGTTGAGATGCAAGGACGTGAGGTTTATATAGAGAAGAAATGATTCCACAAATGAGTACCCTACTACTATTAATCGAGAAGTAGACTTCTGCTTTAGGTCACTCCCTTTATTAACAATAAATAAATAAATAAATAAATTGTCCTCAAGTGGCTATGTGTTCACACACATGTGTCCGCTACCCATTTGCTCTCTAAACATGAATTTTTTATCAACTTCTACATAAATGTTTCAAAATCTCTAATAACGTGAAAATCTGCCATTTATTAAACAATCATACGTACTACGGAAGAAAGGCTTACGAGAGATCTTCAACATGGTGCAAGTAAATCTGGTCCGGCGTGGATTTTCATAGGACAGTTCAGGTGATGCAGTTAGACGTAGATCTTCGTAAGGCAGGTAGTATTGTCGGTTGTCAAATCGTCTATATAATCTTTCTCATATCATAATTGTAAAATAAATCAGTGTTAAAAAAAAGCATGAAAATCTAATTTTCTTAAAATGTGGATATTTGTTAATGTATATACATCACCCCTGCCACTCTAAATAAAATAAAGTCACTATTATAATTCGAAATTTCCATGGATCCTCACCACATCACTTTCGTATATCTTACTAGCCAAGGCATCCGCGACACTGATAATCTTTAATTAACGTGAATCAGATATTACTTGAAAGGCACGAACTTAGGAACTATATACGGTTCACACTACCATTGATGCAACATATTTGTAAGTTGATAGAGATGATGTTTTTTATTTGTAAGTATTTTTTCTAGCCAAGGCATCACGACTCTTACTTGATCGGCAATATCTGAAGTTTGAGGACAAAAAGAAAAGTTAACTGTTTACTGAATAACAAGTAAGTCAGAAAATCAAATGTCGAGTTAATGTGACTAGGCTTGTCTCTTTAGTGGTCTCACCCTTTTTGGCATTTAACATCAAACCACCATGTTTTATTCCTTTCTACTACTCGAAGCCCGTTTTTTTCAACGACACGAATTCAAGACCTAGCTTTACAACAATATTTTCAAAAGATTCTGACGTTGACTGTTGATTATTGACTATTGACTTTGACAGAAAATATGATTAGCAACATGTGTACTTATTAATTAAGTAAAATTTAAGAGGACAGCAGATGAGATGAGACCTTGTGGAAATTAAGTGTGTATGAACATAGCTATTAGCATATTAGTCGTTACCAGTCTTTATTGATCAGTGAATCTAAACATTATCATCTTTTGTATGGACCAATCATGTCTAAAGTACAATATTATCTTTTTGATCCTAGGCTATTGCTATATACAGGTGTTTTCCCTTTTGCGTATATACTTTGCTTTTGCTATATCCTAGCTAGGAGTATATTGCTTTTCCTCCTGGCTTATTTTGATCAGCCCCAGGAACATTCCCACGAAAATTACAGAAGCCATCGCCCATTTTATTTTGTGTGTGTATAATATAATATATATAGGTTTTCTATTGATAGTTTTTACATAAATGTTACTACATACTGTAAGTGTATATGTATGATACCGTATGAGTGTGAGTGTGAAAGCTAACTTAGGATGTGATCCTTTTTCGAAAAAGGGCATTAGTAATTTAGGAAGATTCGCATTTGCGCTATTGTGGAACAGCTGTAGAATCAAATACCTGACTTTTTATATAAGGCCAAGACAATTACCTTCTTATGTAAAGACCGAACGCGAATTGCATCCACTTCTTTTCTATAGATCTGAAAACGCCATAAATTTCTTTTACCTAGGGGAACCTATTGGAAATAAAATTTGTGTGGAGTTTGAAAATTCTAAGAATTAATAGATTTTTAAAAGTTAAGTAGATTTGATGAATTTTTACCCAAAGTATTGTATAAATTGTCATTGATTATTATAAATTTTCATATATACTTTTCTTTCCAAACTTATCTTTTTATTATTATTTTTTTAAAATTCTTTAATAAAATAGAACTATTTGAAAATTAAATAATAATTTTGTTTTTTTTTAATATTTTGACATTTTGATTTGTCTTGTTTGATTTTTGTTTTAAAGTTTTTAAGATCAACCTATGAATTTTCTCATGATTTTATTTTAATATCAAATAGTTATATTTCATGAAAGATTTTTTTTTAAAATTGTTATTTTTAATAATTTCTTTTATCTTTAGTTTTCTTTTTACAATTATCTTTGACTTGACAATAAAAATGTAAAAAAATCTTGTTGTGTTTGTGTTTTTGTGTTTTTGTTACATAGATTTTGAGAATCCTATGACTATACGTGATATTTGTAAAGTTGAGTGTTATGAGTAAAACTAAGGAGAATTTATGTCCAATAACAAAAGAGTTTAATAGAATTACAAAGTCAATAAAAACTAAACTTTTTGAATAACATAGGATTTCCATATAATTTAAAAGTCTGCAAACCAATAACAAAGGATTCTAATAAGATTTTAAGAATTTATAAACCAATAACAATGAAATCTCTAAATTTTAAAATTCCTTCTAAACTTAGGATCTTTACATTTAAGTTCTTCGTATTGTAAGTTTCTGTGATGTTTTTTTTTTTTTTGACGAAAGGTTTTCTATTAAAATACTAGAAAAGTTACAAGGGAATGGCTCAGCCATAGAGTTCATGATAAGAAGTTAAAGTGTTAAACATATTGTAAATCAAAGCACCACATTTGCTTAAAAGCATAGCATAAAAGAAGTCATAGGAAGATGAAGAACTTTTTGAATAATAAGTTCTAGTGAGATCGACGACCATAAGGAGTAGTACCTCTTCCACGCCTTCCTTTCCCACTGATTGTGCACCATTCCATATCCTTTAGCTTCTGAGATGGTTTTAAGCAACGACCTCCACGAGATCTTTGCGCCATATCAAAACTATCGAGCTTGTAGCCACAATATTATCAACAAAAGGGTCTGAAAATGAAGATGGCGTTGAGGGGAGGGAAGAGTTAAAAACAAATTGAGCGCTGGTTTCGACTGGTGGAGACAGAGACTGAGAGGGGGTGGTCATTACATCCAGTTGCACATCTTCTTCTAACATGGCTAGATTAGCAAACCTGTTTGATCCTTTTGCATCATCTAACTGCAAGCAACTATCTCGGAGGCCATCTACACTAGATTTACATTTCAAATCCACCACAGGGGTAGACAGCGATAGTGTACCTGCAGTAGCAAAGACTAAAGGAGCAGAAGAAGAAGGTGAAACAGAAGTTGATGTAGTGATGTTCCCATTGAAACCAGAATCCGTGTTCAATTGTGTAGTTTCAGGAACACATACTATATCAGATGGAGGAGGGCTAATAGCTGTTGAATTATCTGCTGGTGAGCTTATAGGAGGGACAGCCTCAGTTTCCATTGAGGCAGAATGAGTTATTTGGAGGGTTGAGACATTTGCATCAGTGTTGTATGCAGTAGCTTCAGATGGTACGTTTGACGGGATCTCGTCATTTCTTTCTTGATCTAGTAAAATGCACCCTTGGGCATCAATTGAAAGAGCATTTGAAGGCTTTTGTGCTTCAGTTACTAGAGTTGATACATGATGTATAGGACCAGTGACAGGAACACTATGGGGTGGACAAGTTTGTGGCGGCTCATCGAAACGACGATCTTTAGAAACAGGGATTGGAGGAAGTCCAAGACATCTTGCAGCCTTGTGTCCTAACTGTCCACATTTTGGACACTTGGATGGGAGCCATGAGTAGATAACAGTAACCATAGATACCAACCCATCCTCATCTTCAAGAGCAACTCGTTGTGGAAAAGGTCTATCCAGCTTAACCTCTACAAGTATTTTTGCCTCGCCCATAAGAACGGGATCAAGCCACGGCCTACTTGTGAGCATTGGAGCACCAATACCCAACATTCTCCAAAAAATATGTATACACAACATTCAGGTGGGATCAAGTTTCTGTGATGTTTCAGGTGGAATGTATACACAACATTCTCCAAAAAATATGTTAAAACCTAATTAAATGTACCCCTGTCTAAACTTTACGAATCTTGATTATCCAGATAGCACGATTGCCGTGTTGAATTACAAACCATCAATAATCAATGTGATTTGTAACTAAATGATAGTGTTAAAGAAAAGGTGTTTTTTTTTTAAGACTAAAGGAAACGAGTGTTTTAACGGTAACTAGATTTTGACCCCCGCTTTGAAAGCGCGAGATATTTTTTGTTGAAAAATTTATTAATCCATTTATTTGTTCACTAATATGTTTAGGCACTGTGTTCAATTTTCAGTTCGACTGTAATTTATTATTTTTTTTGGTTTTCGGTTTCATTTGTGTGATTTTGTTTTTTTTTGAATTAAAAATATAGGGACCATTCGATTATTTGTGAATTTAGGTTTGGTTTCGGATTAATTAGTTTAGCTCTCAGTTTGATTGAGATAACAATATTAAAAACTCGATAAAATTTCGAGTTTAATTTGGTGCTGGTTCGGTACCTGTTTTTTGGATAATATGGTTAAAAATCACATTTTTGTATTTTTAGAACAAAATCGGCCAAATTTAAATATTTAACATATAATATTTTTGTGATTTCGTTGTATTGAGAAATTCGTATCTTACATAGTAATATTTCTTATCTTTTATAAATCTATTTATATTGAAGTTGATTTTAATAATGAAAATAAATTATATTTAAAACTCTTACAATATATAATAACTTCCCAAAAACTATCAAGATTTTTTTTATTTTAAAATTAACATTTATAATACAAAATAAGAACCATTTTAAAATTAATTCATAAAAATAACAATTTTTAATAAGAACAAAAATTATCCATGTTTATGTTAACAAATATAAGAAAGTAAAAACTGAGCTTTAAAGCCTATAGGATCAAAAATTACAAGAAGGGTTACTGGTAAGTTGGTCTTACAAATTAACGATCAACTTTTGTTTTCTATAATCCAACCCAAAACATGTTTAAGTATCCTAAAACCGACAAAAGAGAATGCTTAGGTTTTAGGAGAAACTTGAGGGATCTTCTCTTTATTATCAAATATCTCTATCTTTTAAGATTAGTATTCGTAAAATTCAGTTACCGTGTCAAACAAAATATATTCTTTGCGTGTTCATCAAGTTAATTTAGTTAAATCGGAAAATCTTGTTTCTATATATTATCTTTTGAATTTATTGTATGTAGCAATTACGAAAATGGATGTTATAGAGAATTTATTTGATTTGAATCAGAAAATCTATGAGTTTCTATTTATTATGTTTTATATTTATATACCAAATTTGGTAAATATAAATATTTAAATATTAATGGCTGTTTAAAAGGTCAATAAAATTGAAAACCAATGATTTTAAAATATGCTAACCCTATACTATAATAGTATAATTAATATTATTGAAAGATAATATTTAATATATTTCGGTAACTTCATATAAGAAAATTTTAAATAAGACAAAGGCATTATAATAAACTCCAATATATTTGGTACAATTTTTTGGACAACAGGTTTTTGATGGTGTTAATAGGGTTTGAATAGAGTTAGAGTTTGAATAAAGTTTTAGGGTATAGGGTTAGAACACAAACGAATATGGATGAGTTAGTAAACATACACGAAATGGGCTTAAAAAACAATGGATAAATTGTTTAAATTATTGGGATATTTTGTTTAGTTGGACAGAAACATGCTACTTTCTAATTTGTTGGGCTTTTAATTTCCAAAAACCATTAAAAACAATCGAAAAAGGTAATGGAAATTTTTGTAATTAATTGGAAAAGTCAGGGGCATAATCATAAGAAGGATTATGCTTTAATAGTATAGGCTAGATTATGACCCGCCATTCCAAAGGGCAGATAATTTTTTTGTTTAAATATATTTTTTTTTTCTTTTTTTACAACAAAAGGCTATAACGAAACTAAGTAGATTCCTGATTCAAGAGCCACCTTGGAGGAATCGAATCAACATAAACCATAGCAGCAGGCTGATTTCTAGCACCTCGTGCCAGCTTGTCCGCCAATGTATTTTGTGCCTTCAGAATATGCTGAATAGTGAAGGGATGAAAAAATTCCTTACATCGTAGAAACTCCTCCATGTGTGTAGTGAACGCTGGCCATTCTGTTGGTGTAGACACCATCTTCACCAGTTGAGAGCAGTCAGTTGCAAACACCACTTCTGAGATTCGTAGGGTCTTCATGCACTCCATCGCCCATATCAAAGCTTCACATTTTGCATGTAAAGGTGATAGACTTTTGCGAATAGGCATGGCACCCATCATAGTATCAGTAGATCCACCTAATTTAATTCCACGTGAGTGGAGATTCTTATATACCGGTAAGCAACCAGAAATTATTTGCCAGACAAAATGTTTCAATTTTGGTGAACACTGCAATTTCCAAGAATGTGCCAGTAAAGGTTTAGTATTTGGCCCCATGTCCAAATTAGTTTGTCCCATATCAGGATATAATTTCTCAGTACGATATCCAGATTTAACTGTATATCTACCGTGATCCGTAAAATGCCAGCCATAAGTATCCGCCTTAGGGTTTCGACTAATTGCTAGACTCAATATGGTACTCACATCGTCCTGATGAACATATGCGTTGAGTAAATCCAGATTCCAAGACAGAGTTACTGGATTAATAAGATCCTCCACCTTAAGTAATGGATTCAAAAAATTGATTCGAAAATTTTGGGGTTGCTGACCTCGGGCGAGGAGCGGGGATCCAAGGATCATTCCAGACTGAAATGCTTGAACCTGTTCCCACTCTTTTGATTAGCCCTTTATTAACCAGAGGTCTAGCGGATGTAATACTTCTCCATCCATAAGAGGGAGAGTATGATCTGATGGGATCCAAAGGATCTGATTTCCGATAATAGCGTCCTTTGAAGACTCTTGCAAACAACGAATCCGGTTTATCGATTAAACGCCATAGCTGTTTTGCTAATAAAGCCGTGTTAAAATTCAGAATATCTCTAAAACCGATGCCCCCTTCAGCTTTATCCTTACATAACTTATCCCACGAAAACCAATGCATACCTTTTGAGTTTCCGCTACCACCCCACCAAAAATGAGCAACTGTACTCGTAAGTTTCTTAGTCACCGTTTTTGGTAGACGAAAACAAGACATCACATGAGTTGGCATGGGAGATGCCACTGATTTAATTAAAACCTCTTTGCCACCCTTCGTAATAAATCTGAGAGTCCAATGATTGACCTTGTTATTAACCCTTTCATTAAGAAAACCAAAAATCTGTGTTTTATAGCCCCCCAGACTCTCTGGAATCCCCAGATAAGTTCCCATACCACGTAGTATAGTTATACCTAATATCTGCTGTACCTCCAATCGTGTTGACTCAGGTACCTTATGTCCAAATTGTATGGACGATTTCGAAAAATTAATTTGTTGTAGGCACCTTCATAATCTTTCAAAATACCGTGTGAATTGTTGGGATATAATTTCATTTTGTTCATATTCAATTTATTTTGTTGTATTAACTTAGTTTAAGCTTCATATTAAGTGTAATTATCTCTTTTTGTTTTTTTACCATTTACGTAAACATTGCATTGACTTAATTTTTAATAGTAACATATTTTTGTTTTTTTTTGTTTAACTAGGCGGGGTTCGGGCCTTCGGCCCTAATCCCCTCCTAGGCCCGGAGCCAGCCTGTGTCTGTACCATTACGGCCCTGGACACTCCTTCCCGCCCGAGACTCGAACTCGTGACCTCTCAGACCGGAGTCTGAGGTGTTACCAGTTGAGCTAGCTCGTCCGGGTAATAGTAACATATTTGATCCACTTTATTTATAACAACACAAATTGACATGCAGTTAAAACATGTCAACCGTACACGAGTCAAAACATTTCAACCGTACACATCGATATAAAGTAGAATAGTGGCTCACCAAACATTTCAATTGTTTATATACAAATTAATTCTCATGTCTTGCGTGAGTGAGAGAACCAACCGTGCTGTACTGTTGTTCACAATCATAATCTCATATGCATGCGCTTGGTGGAGGAGGTGATCACACAAAATGTTTGTGTTGCTCTAACCATGCGTTTGTCTCAGGATCTAAATTTGTATGACAAACATAGTAGTGTGTTGATACCACTCAAATTACTCTAAAGAGTGAATTGCTTTCTCAAATAAGAGGTTCAGTTGCAATACTTAGAGATCGAATCCACAAGGAGCTAGGGAACCTATTAAATCTAGTCAAATTATTAATTCTAAGTGTTTGTTGTTTTATGGTTTAAAAGTAAATAGCAATCCTAATTGAGCAAGTCTATTGCTCGACTAACAAGATGATTGTGGGTGTAACTTATTGGAAGATATTAGATGCATGGTTTCTATTCAGGTGTTGGAGATTATAATCCTATAGATGCCTAACAGTTGCATGCATAATATATTAGAGATCAACTCCTTAATCACAGTGATCAGCGATGACAATGTTTCACTGGTTAACTAACTAAATCTTGGATCTCAACTGTCGTCTTTTGATCACAAGAAAGTGTATAGGATCTATAGTTGACAGGTTGATCCACTTTAGCATCTTTAGTACTATCTGCAATAAGTAAATCTAGAATGGTGCTAAAGAGTGGTTAGACATTCAAGTATAAATCAATAATAAGATCATAGTCCCTTTCATATAGCTAAGCATAGTTTATTAAAAAAAATTTTATAAGAATCAAAATAAATTATATCAGTAAAACTCCCCTCAGACTTAAATTACACTGTCCCAGTGTAACACAGTCGGAGTTATGGTGGAAACTAAATCATAAGTACTCAATGTAACAAGTTAGGAAGATAAA
>NC_027752.1:11151449-11151830 GCF_000695525.1 Brassica oleracea var. oleracea
CATCCACCTCATCTCTGCACATTCTGGACCAAGCTGCAATGAAACTTATTGTGTCCTCATCATTTATGGTACATCTCTCATCCATCTTATGTATTGCATTTGAGATGTTATGTAGCCTTTCTTGGGTGTTTTCAATGCTGAACTGATGCCATCCTATCTTGTCGTAGGCGTATGCTGATAGCTCGTTCAGTTCCTGATGCATTGACTCAATTTTGTTTTGTATCAGCTGCTCGGCGTCTGGTGTAGACGTGGTATCGATCGATGCGACCAAGTGTTTATCGGTCGATTCTGGTGCCTTACTGTCGATCGATTTGGAGCGTTCTCTGTCGATCGATGCTGATATCTGGTGTTGAGATGCGAATTGCCTCTGAATGGCTTTGA
>NC_027752.1:11151980-11152688 GCF_000695525.1 Brassica oleracea var. oleracea
CGATGCCCTGCGGAACCTATCGATCGATGTTGAACATTCTTCCTGAATATCATGTTGATCATTAAGCGTGCCAATATCCTCTGAACATTCATCATCTGTATAGACAAGGTGTCCAAGTATCGCATGATAGGTGAGGTGAAACGGTCGTGCATGTCCTCGTATGTTTGTAACCTATCTTCCATGGCTGCGAACTTGCTGTCGAACGATGTGATGGTGCAGATATCGATCGATGTGGCTGGTTGTTGGTCCTTCTTGCGAATGGTGTCCAAATCTTGCTGTAGCAGATCAATTTTCGTGCTTAACCAGTCCACGTTGTTGTTGAGAGGGTTGTATATGTCGTTAATCTTTGTGTTGATGTATGCGATCTCCCATTCATCCTTCTTCTCTGCCAAACTTTTCGGTTCTGTAGGAATCTGGGATGTCTGTGGCTTGACGTCGATCGATGTTGCTTTGTTGGCGTAGATCGATGGTGATGTTGTAGCTTCTTTCTCAAGAATGTGCTACATACTCTCAATCTATGTCCTCATCTCTGCCATACTTCTGAAAAGCTCATTGTAACGTTTGTACAAAGGTTGGTAAGTGTCATCTACCAATGTCTTGAGTTCATCTCCTAGTTTTTCCTGAGCTCCACAAATACTAGTCACCATCTCATTAATCTCATCCTTCGTGTAGATCTCTGGCGCCAGTTTTTAGGTGTGGAAGAAGTGG
>NC_027752.1:11152966-11153473 GCF_000695525.1 Brassica oleracea var. oleracea
GTGTCGGCCCTTGGATGTTCGTCTGGAATGCTGCGTTGCTGCATAAACAAGTTGTCTGGTCCATTTGCCAACTGAAGAATATCTGATATGTCCTCTCTGGATACTTGTAGAATTCTCCCATCCATAGCTCTTGCATGGCCATCTGGGTCCCTGAAAATACCAAATTCATCAGGAGTTAGAAAACCGTAATCAATACTCATATTCTTCTTAGTAAATAAAGAATGTTTAGGTTTAGAATGAGAATCGATCGATGTTGATTCTGGAGTATCGATCGATGGTAGACGTTTGTCTGCTGAATTAGGGTTTTTGGATCGAATGCTCTTCCTTGATGTTCCTTCTGATTTGTTTGTGGGAGCATTCATCTTTTCTGCTATGGTGTCGTGAGAAGTAATCTGGGGTGCAAAACTCCTTATATAGGTATTGGTAAACCTACTTGAAGTTGGAATATTCCCTTTTTCCTTTTCAAAGGTGGCGGCTTAATATCGATCGATGTACCTGGTGTGGTAT
>NC_027752.1:11153676-11154649 GCF_000695525.1 Brassica oleracea var. oleracea
CTACTGCAAAACTTTCATGGAATCCACTGTCTGCCCAACTGCCTATTAAATAGTCATCACATCCTCTTTTGTTGGATTGCTAAAAGGCAAAGTCTGTATAACACTGATCTGGTAATGTGAAGTGGTCTACTGGTTGATTCCCGTCGAGCGACGTGGGATAGTGTTCATCGGTCGTCCGTGACTCATTGGAATCGATCGATGACGCAGTGTGAGTGTCGATTGATTCCGAGTACTCTGTTTCGTACTCTGCTCCACAATGGCATGCTGCAATGTAGCCAAGATCATTTCCAAGCTCCACGAGGTTGACATGTTGTCTCTCAACTCGAACTAGGTCATAGTGGACCTCTGGATTTATCAGTGTCAAACACAATATGTTGGTGTTCATGTCACATACAGCTCCTACTGTAGCCATGAAAGCTCTTCCAAGCAGAAGTGAAGAGTTCCAGTTAAGCTTGATGTCCAGGACATGAAAATCTACTGGGACAAGGGCATTACCAATCTGTACCTCAAGGTCTCTTATGATGCCTCCTGAGCTTCTTTCTGAAAGGTCCACGAAGGTGAAAGATTCTGATGAAGGCTCTATTTTCAGACCCAGCTGGTCTGCCATAACCTTAGGTAGTGTGCTAACTGATGCTCATGTGTCACAAAGTGCATGGGGAAATTCAATACCCTTCACCACACATGGTATTGCGAACTTCCCAGGATCACTATTCTTCTTCAATGTGATCCTTAGTTTCACCCTTTTCCTGACATGATGAAATATTCTCCTAATGTCCTCCTCAGTCTCCTTAGTCTCTCTGAAGAACATCCACAACCGGTGTAATAAACTTCGTCAAAAGGTTTCTCCACTGAGATTCTGAGGACTCTCTTAGTGAAACCATTCATCTCCTTCTCATTAGCTTCCCTCTTAAGGTTCTTAGAAATCTTCTCCTTTCTTTTCCTTAACCTTCTTCCTTCAGTTGCCTCATCAACT
>NC_027752.1:11154709-11160912 GCF_000695525.1 Brassica oleracea var. oleracea
AAAGGTTTAGGTGGTGGTCTGAGTGCATTGATTCGGTCACTATCAATAGATGGTAATCGCACTGGGTAGGTGAGAGGCGCCTGTCGATCGATGGGAGGTGAGGGGGGGTCGATCGATATCAGTCTCTCTCTGTTGGTTGACTGCTGGCTCATGTTGTCGATCAATTTTGACGTAGAAAGGGGAGGGTGGGTGAGGATGTTTTTCGGCGAATTCCTCATGAGTCATGATCTGAACTGCACTACACTCCGCAGTCAATTCAGCAGATGACGTCGATCGATGGTTAGAGTAATTCGTCGATCGATCTTCGTCATGGTCTGTCGAGCGATGTGCATCCATTGACATCGGTCGACACCATTGTGATCCGCCGAAACTCATGGAGCTTTCAACTTCGAAGTCTCTTTCTCCAAGCATCTCATGCTTTACCACTTGCCAGAAATCATCATCTATGATGGCATTTATGTGGTGTTTTGCTTTCTCAATTCCTACCTCCCTAGCCAAGGCTTCTTGCCTCTTTACAGTGTCTTCAGTCTGAACCACTTGCATTTCAAGCTTCCTCACCTGAGTCCCTAAGGTCTCAACTCTCGTGTTCAGACTGTTGTAGGCAGAATCTATCTTCCCACTGAAGTCCACAGTGAGTTGTTGCTGTCCTTCCAGAACTCTGTCAAGCATTGCTTCAATCTTGCTTTCCTGAGTCTGTGGTGGTGGATTCTGGTAAAATGAGTTTCCATACCCTCTGCTGTTGTTGCTAAAAGGTTTCTAGAACTGTGAACTCTGGTTACTCCTCTGACCATTGCCATAGAAGTTTCTGTTTCCACCCTGGTTTCCAGACTTCTGAAATCTAGTACCTCGAATGTAGTTCACATCTTCTTCTCCTTCCATGTCTACAGCTACTTCTCCTTCAGCTGAGCAGACCTGCTTCCTAAGAAGCTCATGAACCATATTTAACTTTGCTCTAACTTCGTCCATCTGCTCTTTCCCTAGGGATGCAACAGACTTCTGCCTCTCAAAGTCAGTGTTCTTGGTGATGCTATTGTTTGCTAGATTTTATATCAGTCTCAAAGCTTCTCTCCAGTCAGAGAATACTTGAAGAGCTTGCACAAGGTAGTCCTCAGGGACTCCATCCATACGAATATCAGCGATAAGATCCTCGAACCTCTCTAGATGGTCCATAGGATGCTCATACGGTAACCCAGAGTAGGGTATCTGCGACACGAGTGTGTAGTACTGAGGCTTCAGCTCGAAATTCTGCTTCTGAATCTCTAGAAGTCAAATAGCTGATCTGTTGGCGTATTACTCATCTGGACGATTGTAGTCAGCCAGTGCCCTTGGTTGAGCAGCCTCTTCTACAGGTTGAGCAGCTCCTGTAGCATCAGTATCAGGGATTACATTCCCCTGAGCGTCTAGTTTCTGACCTGTTGCATTACGCAGATGACCATCCTCGTCATACAGGTTTTCATTCTCGTCCTGTCTGAGAAAAACAATCACAACCATGTTTCGCGACTGATGATCAATCGATGTACGCGGTGTAGTATCGATCGATGTCGAACGATGTAGATCGGTCGACGATGAAGGTCGGGTGTCGGTCAATGGTTGGGTGTGAGAATCGGTCAACGTGAAAGCTGCTGCGTCGAGCGATGTGGAACGTTGGTCTTTGCTAGAGCTCAACTCCTTAATCACAGTGATCAGCGATGGCAATGTTTCACTGGTTAACTAACTAGATCTTGGATCTCAACTGTCGTCTTTTGATCACAAGAAAGTATTGATCGATGATCATATAGGAATATCGATCAATACACCTTTCGCAATATCGATCGATTGACAGAAGACAATATCAATCGATGCTTCTAACTAAGCCCTAGGCGCAGGTTGATAATGCTCACTAGTCTCCTAGATCAGCGGTTAGCATCTCTCTAGCAGTTCTAGCATGACAGATTAGATTCAGGACATGATGGTCAAGGATGCTTGACTCATGCTAATTCCTAGGTTCATGTTCTAGTTAGCAAGGCTAAAACAAGTATTAATGAACAATCAATCAATGAATATCACAACTTAGCAAATCTATAGTTGGGGCTAATCCCTCTAACCTATTTGAACCCTGAATCTAACAAGTGAACTACTCAGGCATAGCTAAGCAATTCATGACACAAAATATAGATAAAAACTGCATAGAATAGAATAGATGAATCAATGGAGTTCCAATCACAAATCTCTCTATGATTTTCTCTCCTAAAACTCTCTGCTGAAAATAAGAATACAATGGTGGCCAAAAACTCTTTTGCCTCCTAACACTTAGGCAAGTATATAACTATTAGGTTAAAAACTCGTCAGGGGTAATCTTGTAATTTGGTGAAGCCTTGGGTTTAAAGTCGGCTGGAACCAAGTCGCGCATCTCGCGTCTCGACATCGATCGATGGTACAGGATGTACATCGATCGATCATAATCTTCAATCGTCGAGGCTTCTCTTCTGTATCGATCGACGGCACTGGATGTGCATCGAACGATTGCTTCTTCTTCGTATCGACCTCTAATAGTCAGCTCGGATGAAATCTCTTTTAAGCTCCTAAATGCTCCATAATCATCACTTTACTCCAAGATAATCCTGAACCTGAAAACATACCTAATAGGATATAATATATAATATATAGATTGTAAAACACTTATATACCATGGATGAAAATGAGTCAAATCCATGGTATATCATGTGTATACAGTTACTAAACAGAGAAAGATTTGAGGAAAAAACATAGTATACCTCCAAAATATCCCTTAAAATCTCAGCATCAATAAGATAATATGATAATACCTATAAGATCTATGGTGGTTCCATCTTCCACAGTGACATGAGCAACAAAAGCTCCGTACAGAGCCCCCACATGAAGAGGTGTTATTCCTCCATCTGATGCTCTGTTTATCACTTCGTGAAGAACACTGCATACATTTGAAAAATATCTTCAGCTAATCATGTCAACTGAAGCCATAAGCTTTAACTATTTCAAAACACTATTAAACATTCTACCAAATCCAGCAACTAAGGATTAGTTACTCTTCAACAGGCTCCAGCAATTGGGGACTTTGCACGTCATCTGATTGAGCACCATTACATTTCTTGAGACGTCAATTACAGTTGCAGGAATATGATTTCAGGTCGGATGAGAAAAGGCCACAAAGTCAGGACTGACATGGAAACCTGACTTTCAAAGCGGATCGATAAATAAAAGTTTATCAAGTGCTTACATTAGCACCAAAATGAATGAGAATCAACCGACCTCCCAATGACCATGTTGGCAAGCTTGCATCAAAGCCGTCTGTTTCCAGAACCGCTTGTATTCATATTACTTTGATGATCGATAAGGAAATGTCAAGTACCAAAAGAGCTATTACCTTTCCGCAGTAGTTCCAGAGATTGATGATATCAACTCCTGATTCCACCAACAGATATAACTATTTATGAATATAAACAACAAAAGCTTTATTAAGATCATCATAATCAATTCAGCATTACCATAAAGGTCAGAACTTGTTGGAATCTCTGAGATCTTACAAACTGGTTTACCTCGTGGCGGCCTTGGCCGGCGGCATAATAGAGAGGAGAGTTAGGGACAACGAACGTGGAGTAGGGAGAAGCTTCCAGAAATTAAAAACGAAAAACTTTTGCTATTCTCGTGCTCTGAAAGGAAAAACAGTAATTCCATATCATCTGATTGGGCAATATTATGTTGCTTGAGATGTTAATTACAGTTGCAGCACTGTGATATAAACAAATTGGGAACACTGAATAAGAGGAGCCAGATTTCAAACAAATAGAAGGCTTCTTAAACTAAATTTTACCTAGTGTTCTTCTGTCGGATGAGAAAAGGCCACAAAGTCAGGACTGACATGGAAACCTGACTTTCAAAGCGGATCGATAAATTCGGTAGCTCTCTTTCCTTACTCCTCGGCCCATGATCTGAGAAAATAAGATAAAAGGTTTTAGACGTTCGGAAAGTCCGGTATGGACAGGTTGAAACTCATTAGTTAGAGATCCTAATGCAAATAGTTTCTTTGACATAAAACATAAAATAGTTGGGACTGCAGAAGTAGTACCTAGCCATGGACAGACATTTATGCTCCCCTCCAGTTCATACTCCAACTCCGAAATTATTTGAGCAGTATTAGAGAGTGGTGACATTGGCGTGTATATATATAGTGGAGAGGGGAAGTCGAATAGTAATTCGTGGAGTTGTTGTCTTTGATTTGATGAATCATGAATGCAATAATAGATGTATTCAGTGGGAGGAGGAGAAGTTGGATAGCGATTTAAATCTGAAAAAGAAGCTGAAAGGTGACGAAAATGGAGGAAGTGGAAAAGCCAGAAGCTGTAAGCACTACGGCGACAAAAACTGAAGAAAGAAGGATGCTTAGGATAGATGGGCCAGCTGGCTCTTTTCTATTTGTTTGCATTATTAATCCTACGTGGCATAGCTAGAATTTGAGTATATCCAACTTTTAGTATTGTTAGATATATCAAACCCACAAAATATCATGGCGGCGCAAATACCCTAAACCCTAAGAATAGGACGGGTCAAGGATGAGTTGGGTACACGCGCCCTCTGTTGCCCTTCCCGTGGCCGTTGCCATTAGAGTGATCAGAGGTCTGGCTACTACCGGAGGGAGAAAAGGCAGAGATAATGGCTTCGATGGCCATAGTCTTCACCAGCTTCCTCTTAACGGGAATCACACTCGCTGCTTCTTTCTTCACCTTACGCTCTGCCGTAGTACTATTAGAGTAAAGGCCCAAGCTATCAAGTGAAGCTATTGTGTAGAGAACTTTGGCTGCAGTTTGAGCAGCCTCCTTTCCATATTATGAATCAATCCTAAACACTTTTATCTTGGTGACAACTCTCTAGTCTTCTTCTCTTCAGTTTCTTAGTCTCTCAATAAAGCTCTATGAGCTTTTAGTCTTTCAATAAAGCTTTTATAAAGCTGTAACCTTTCTAGTTTCACAAATGTTATCATGGTATCAGAGTCAGGTTTACGGCAAGAAGTTTCTGATTTTGATGAACGTAGACAAGGTGCTCAACTAAATGTCTAAGAGAAAGTTAGATGTTGGTTAAGTTTTATACGGGTTATGGCTGCAGAGTTCTGGTTTGTTGAGCACATGCCAAGTGTTTGGTAAAATACAAGCTCATGCTTAGTGGATACGAGGAGTGAATAGGATTGGTTGGTAGAGGTGGAAAGAGAAGCCTTCTTCTTCATGAGACATTAGAAGAATGAAACAGGTAAAGTAAACCTATAGTCATGGTGAGACAAAAAGGTCACAATTATACCTTTGAGTGAGGTCAGTTAAGCTCTTCAAGTTCAAAATAAACCTCTGAGTGAAGCCATGTGATACTTTCTAAATAGAGGCATGAATAAATCTTACACTTAGTTTGTTTTCCATGAAGAACAAGAACCATTTGCCTACCTCACAAGCAACAAGCGTCCTACTTCAACTACTTGTGCTCCTTTCAAAGTCATCTTCAAACTTCGCATCTGTTTTCACCCTACCCAAAGTTTGCGGGGGAGTATTAGAGTAAAGGCCCAAGCAATCAAGTGAAGCCCATCAGCCCATTGATCTAGGGTTCCTATTATGATTTGATACTATAAATTTGTGTAATAGCTATTGTATAGAGAACTTTGGCTGCAGTTTGAGCAGCCTCTGTTGGGGTCAAAATCGGTCATGACGGAATCGATGTCCGAAAGTCCTAAGAAAAACCGAATCGCGGTCAAAACTTCAAAAGCCGAGAAAACGAACAGTCGAAACGGGTCGCCCGGCGAGCTCGACCATGACACGAGCCAGCTCGCCCGGCGAGCACGGCCATGTTGCCGGTCGACTCGCCGGCGAGCTCGGCCGCGACACGAGCCAGCTCGCCCGGCGAGCACGGCCATGTTGCCGGTCGACTCGCCGGCAAGCTCGGCCGCGAAACGGGCCAGCTCGCCCGGCGAGCTTGGCCGCGAAACGAGCCAGCTCGCCTGGCGAGCACGGCCGTGTTGCCGGTCGACTCGCCGGCGAGCTAGGCCGTGACACGAGCCAGCTCGCCCGGCGAGCACGACTGTGTTGCCGGTCAGCTCGCCGGCTAGCTCGATCGTGGCACGGACCAGCTCGCCCGGCGAACGCGGCCAATTCTCCGTGGACCATTCCGAACCCGGTCCCATCCCATAACCATGCATCTTCGTCCGAAGT
>NC_027752.1:11160970-11168574 GCF_000695525.1 Brassica oleracea var. oleracea
GGCTATGCGAAGAAACAGGGTTCCGTTGGAAGAACCATGCCTATACCAACGACTACTTCGCGAGTAAAATCGTAAAAACGCTTAAGTCTCGATACGGCCCAAAGAGGGTCCGAATTGCGGACAACGGCCCATCTATGGTCCCAAAAGACTTGAACCCAAAGACAGGTATGACGGTTTATCTCATCCGCGGGAAGAGATAAATGTCAAATTTCCGAAGATAATCACAAAGAAGAAGGAAATATGGGAAAACCCGCTTCGCGACAAATCCGGCCCAAGAAGAAAGAAACCGACCTAAGGAGGAGTATATAAGGAGGACCTAGGACGAAGAGAGGAGGGACCAGAGCGAACTTAATACTTAGAGCAATTTAGGCATTTTTTCGTTTTTCCTATCGAGTTGCAACTCGACTAGGTTAGAACTTAGGTGGCTAGACTAGCAAACATACCGACAGCTCTCGTGGCCTAGAATCTTACATGTTGTTCACGCTCAAACGCGAATTCGGAAATAAGACATTTTTGTTCTCTTTTCTCTCTTTTACGATTTATTACTTTCGAATCTTTCATATTGATTGTGTTGTGCGTGGCCCAGCAGATAACCGGGACCTTCAGGAAAGGCTAGGTTAACTTGGTTTTCCTCCGATTAACAAAACTCGACGGTGTGAATTTCGATTCCCACATCCTCATTTCCATTTTATGAATCAATCCTAAACACTTTTATCTTGGTGACAACTCTCTAGTCTTCTTCTCTTCAGTTTCTTAGTCTCTCAATAAAGCTTTATGAGATATTAGTCTTTCAATAAAGCTTTTATAAAGCTGTAACCTTTCTAGTTTCACAAACGTTATCAAGTTCTAGAACTTTCTCCTTTGGAACTCATCTTTTATTAGCCTATTTATTTGTATCTATGTGTATACACGTATGTTTTGTGCTTGTGTTTGTTTGTTGCTTTTGTAATTGAGAAGCCATGCAAAATGTGGGCTGATTTATATAGGCAGAGGAGATGCCTTAACTGTTACCTTCTGCTCTAAGTTGCTCCATGTCGTGTCAGCCAACCATTTGCTGTAAAGAGGAAATTTAAGTTAACACCTTCTACTATTGATATAAGTTCCGAATGGAATAACAAAACCAAACGAAACTTACCTTAAATTTCGTGAACATTTTAATATTTCTGGAATATACATGGATGCGTGGATACATATCAATCTACAAAGAAATATATTAAGATTAACAATTGAATTATAATAGGGAATTTCCATGAAAAATTAACATTGGCAGATGCGGACAGCAACTTGGGAACCAAGCAACTGGGAAAAAGACGCTCGACACATGTTATTTAGTGAGGAGCTCATTTCTATTCACGACTCTTGTCTAAAGAACAATATATAAAATTTGAACGAATCTACATAAAGTCATAGATAATATTCTCTTCATTGAATAATAAATGATGTTTCGGTATTATATTTATGTTTAAAGATGATCTCTATATTATCTTTCAAATACATCAAAATTTAAGAAAAAGTTAAATGGTTTGTATATTATCTTTATATTTTAATATTTTACTCTTATTATTACAAGGTCAAAAATGTCATTTTTAGATTCACTTGAGATTTTACCGCGCTACGCGCGGTTTATATATTTATGTTAAATTTTACTATATTTATTTTTTTATTTTATGTTATTTTAATTTAACTTTTAATCCGGAATAGTTTTTATCCCAATTTCATGTAGTTGTTTATTTTTTATTAAATGAAACGTTCTTTTTTGCCACTGTAACACATAGATTTTGTAATTATGTAGCAGTTTTAAATCTAATAAGAACTAAAAAAGTACCATGATTAACACAATAAATATGATGAAGGTAGTTTGAGATTTTTTCCTTCTTTTTTGTTTTTCAACTTGTCTATCTCTTATTTTGTATGATGTAACTTTTTCTGAACTCTATATTTTCTTAGTTTTCTTTTCAAACCTTTAATAATTTATATGGAGTTAAAGTAAAATCATATTGATGACGTTCAGGCAGGTATTAATTTTCCTTCATTGGTGTCAATTATTTTGAATATATACAGTTCATAACAAATAAAATTTGATTGTCTTTACCTTCATATATTTTTGGATTGATACTTGTGATGGATTTGATATTGTCTTCCCATATGTAATACTTAAAATGGTTGAAATTAGTTGTTTATTTATTCCATATAGATAGCCAAATATACATGTAGGTGCATTTATCCAAAACTGAAGAACCGATTTGTACCAAACCAGAAATAAAAACAAACAGAATATTATAAAAATCCGAGTGGCTGTTATATTTCTAGAACTGAAAACTAAACCGAACCAGAAAGAAAAACCGAATAGATACCCAAGTTTTAAAGTACAAATTATATACCTTAATATATTAATTGTATTTAGATTTTAAATAAAATTATATACCTTAATATATTAATTGTATTTATATTTTAAATAACTAAATATACTGAACTTATATTTATAAATCAAATTACCGAAAAAATTGAACTACCTGGATATTTTAAAAATATTGAAAAGTATTCGAATTATCTAATATTTTTTATCAAACAATTCGAATTACTTCTTAAGTTTTTTATCCATATTGTCTGAAATTACATGGAAAATGGAACCGAATTTGATCCAAATTTTTGGATATTAACTGGTTCCGACCTTTGCTATCTAAATTAAGCTGAAAACTAAAATAACCGAACTAAAACCAAACCAAATTTTGCAAATACTTAAATGATGTCTTAATTTCTAGAGCTAAACACCGAAATACCCACACCAAAACAGAAGCAAAAACTTAACGCTGCACAATTGTGGACATGCAATAGTTTTATTTTTATACGCTTAATTTTAGGTGTTTGTTGTGTTCTCTTTTTTTTTCTAGGCTGTATCTACTTGTAAGGCTACAATGTTCAAGATTAATTCCTTATATGAAATGTATTTGACCTAAGATGTCTTGATATATTTTCCAATAGTATTATCAATAAATATTAGATAACCTTATATTTTGAGAAAATTAAGGAAGTTACTTGGTAGATTTGTGTTGGTATTATATATAGACGTAGTAGTTCATTATTTTTTATCCATAAAGTGTAATAAGGTATTTTCAGCAAAAAATTTTATGATAGTATTTCCATTATTTTGGTAATCTAAATGATATATATGCTGTGTTATATTTAAATTTCGGTTATTTAGATGCATCACTAACTTCGAATTGTTGGCTTTTTTTCCTTCAAAATGTTTTTTCATTCTGTGGTAACTAAAAGCAAATCAACCAATGTTGGAAGCTTAAAAGTTGTGAAATAATAGAAACTCGAAGAGATGAGAACGATTTTCAAAACTTATTTCTGAAACGTTAAGTTGTGAAAGAGTACATAAAACTTTCTATCAATGAAAGAAAATTTCAGTAGAAAAGAGAGATGACAATACAAAACCCAAGAGATTACAATACTTAACTTTTTTTTCAGAGACTCAATCTCCTTAGGAACCGAGATCAGGAAGGGTGTTCTACATGTTGTAAGGCATCAAAACTGTTGAAACCATCGGAAGCAATTGAGATGATCATCCCTGGAATCTGGTTGTGCCAGTGAAGTTCCTTCAAGTCCTTGTCCCTGATTTTCTTGGAAAAAAAAACTGCAAGGTTTTCAGACAAACAAACATTAATGAAATATAACTGTGCTTAAAAGGTTCAACTAAGATGTTACCTGGTGAAAGAAAGGAAGCTAAGAAGGCATGTCTTGAGGCGTTTTAATTTGCTCAGTTGTTCCTTGGTATATGCTTTGAACTCCGCTTTCTCTTCTTCATCCTTCTCTAAGGATAAATCCCATATCCTGCATATACGATAGATAAGCCAAAAACCATTAGTCAGTTTCTATTGTTTCCGGATTAGCTGTGTTTTCTGTATAAGCTTTTTTTTTACCTGGTGAAAGAAAGGAAGCTAAGAAGGCAAGTCTTGAGGCGTTTTAACTTGCTCAGTTGTTCCTTGGTATATGCTTTGAACTCTGCTTTCGCTTCTTCATCCTTCTCTAAGGATAAATCCCATATCCTGCATATACGATAGATAAGCCAAAAACCATTAGACAGTTTCTATTGTTTCCGGATTAGCTGTGTTTTCTGTATAAGCTTTGTGACTTACGTGAGCTGCTTATTGCCAGAAGAGGCTGCAAGAGTTGAGGACGTTGTAGAATCATATTAAGTTACTGATATGGAATTATAAAGCCTACAGTCTTCAACGTACCTTGGCAGAAGAACCTGTTCGATGAGATGACATTCACATCTTTTTGTGCCTTGAAAGCTAATGCATGCGACTTCCCAACTCGGACATCCCAAACTGCAACAGTCATCCACAAAAGGCAATGCAAAAACGTTGGCTTCAGCTGGACTCCACTGGAAATAGAGTAAATAATATTCAGTTGAAAACAAACATTAACAGTAGATACACAATTTAGCTGTAAAAGTGCCAGCTTTACTTGTAAATCTTATACATTTGCAGTGCGTCCGGAGAGCGGAATATGGTCAACAGTCTATGCACCAGAAACTGGCTCCCACAAATGGATCACACTCGTGCAGTCCCCTAACTGGTGGATAAAAATAAACACATCGACTGTGTTGAAAAGCATGTAATTGTGAATGAATCACTCGTGCAGTCACTGAGTTTTATCCCTGATAAAAAAAAATTATAGGTGAAAAGAATGAGGTTTATTTCAGCCAATAAGAAAACTCAGATGATTCACGAAAGACTCAAATAACTCACCAAAAATTTCAAACTCCTTTAACAATGGTGATACAGTTGAACTTGTTGCAAACAACCTGTAGAATAGTAACTTCTTGTCTGTCCTATTTCAGGATCCGCAAGCATTTGAGAAACATATAATCGGAGAAATAGGTTATATGAAAGACGAATAAAATCGAAAAAGATAAAACGCAAATATGTAATCCATTCAAAAGTGTGGTGACGCGTTAAACCTTCCAGAAAAAGGAGGAGAAAGTTTACACAAAATTACGTACTTATTTCTTAAATTTCCCCACAAATGCATTTTCACTTCCTCCTTCTTCGATGTCTCTCCTAACGATTTGAAAACCCAGTGATTAGAATTTCAGATAAAAGAATGTCCAGGAAAATTTAAAACATTACAGATGCAAAGTCTTGATTCCTCCAATGGACTCAACGGCTCGCTTCTTCCATCTCATATCTGCCACAACTCAACTCAAATCCGGTTGGTAAAGCTCGCAGTGAACTGCGTACGGCTCGAGCATCACTATCTCGTCATGAAAATCTCAATTGTGATATCCTAGTGGATTTGTTTCATCTGAAAAAACTTGATTCTTTTAGAGATTCAAGAGAAATACCTCGCTCGATAGTTGAGTCATGAGATTCGTAATTTCTCCAGACTTTCTAGAGGTTTTAACCGAATCGCTTGACGTCATTCTTTGGATGTTGTAGAATGTGGTAGGACGTCAGATTCGAGAAAGGGGTTTATATAAGAGGAGAAACCAAAGGAGGTGAAACGTTAACATCTCTAATAAAAAAAAAAGAATTAAAGAGGTATTGAATAAGAAGAGTGGGTCCCGATTATTACAGTGAAACAGATATTTGGAACGATGAAGGTGAAACGGAGAAGTCTGTTACAATTGTTAGGACCAATGTGTTGGGCTGAGAGATAGGCTCTATCAAAAATAGGTTGTTTTATCTTTTTGTCTGACCACATTAGTTAGCCCAGTCGAATTATCTATCCACTAAAGAAAGGTGTGAAGTGGCGTTTTTAAACTCTGTGATTGGATGATTTTTCAATCCGACGTGGTATAGCTGAGAGGGCTTCATATTCCCCTTTTAATATTGTTAGATGTTTATACATCATATTATTTTGGCATGGGAAGATCTTTGCTACCTCCAAGAAGGATGTGTTGGCATATGACAGCTCTGTAACTCGTCTACCTGTTTGCTATGAGTCTAGTTTGGAGGACTTTTTGCATACAAGTTCTCTGTGGGTCTTTTTGATTCAACAACAATACTTGCTAAGACAAAAAAAATTTGGGATGTAAAGGAGGATGGTAAGGGATCTTGGATGGAGAAAGCTCTTGAAGTTGAGACCTCTAGTGTATCAGTTCATTCGGTTTGAGGTAAATGATGGTCATGCTGCTTTTATCTGGTTCGATAATTGACTACAAACGAGGAAGCTTATCAACATCACTGGTGCTGTTGGCACTTGTTATCTTGCAGTTGCACGTAACATGCGGGTAAGAGATGCAGTTTTGCCCTCAAATTAGAACATAAGCGGTCATAGAAGTCGCTACTTTCATGCTCTTTACGATCACATTCAGAGTGAACAGGTCCCTCACGACACTCTTGGCAGTGATATTGTGCTCTGGAACCATTTTGATGATACCTATAAATCTTGTTTCTCATCGGCCAGGACTTGGGATCAAATCAGGGCGAGAAAGGCCACTGTTTTTCGGAGTTAGAGTGTATGGTTTTCTTAAGGAAGCCTGCGTTTCTCATTTATAATGTAATTGGCAGTGAAAAATATATTGCCAACAGGTGATAGAATGAGAGTTTGGGGTATTTGTCAAGGTTGTGTCTTATGTAGAGAGAGGGATGAGACACGGGACCATGTTTTCTTCGCTTGTCCTTACTCCTTTATAGTCTGGGACAAGCTTGTGAATCGATTGAGTGCAGATAGGACTTATCCATACTGGATGGCTACGCTGCAGTTTGTAAGTGGTAATTCTTCGAAGCATTGACACGATTCTAATAAAAGTTGGAGGAATTAGAGGAGGCATCAAACTGGTTTTCTGACAGTGAATCAAGTGTTCGGATCATTGATAAGGCGATGCACAACATGATTACTTCTCTTCGATATAAGGCTGACCACAAGTTTGCAGGTTTGCGTCGTGTGTTTGAAGTATCAGCTTCACATAGAAGATTAAAATCATTCTTTTACAGTATTGTATATTTTCTTTTTTAGTCTCTTTTGGTCTTATGTAAATGCCTATGTTTTCTTCATTGATAAATAAATTTCACATTTAATCAAAAACAAAAATTCTCTAGGATGATTCTATAAAAGTTTTAATCACAAATATAATCTTCAATAGTCCAAATGATCAGAAGATAATAGATTCATTAAACGATAAAAAAAACAATTATATTCATAGGGTTAAGTAATTCATATTTCACTACAAGAAAACATATTTTTTACTAGGGCAGCATTCGTTGTAAATTTGTCGTAAACGGGGTGTTACGATGAATTAACGTAGAAAGACGTTTCGTTGTTAAACGTCCGTCGTAACGGAGGTTTCGTCGTAAACGACTCGTTACGTTTACGACAAAATATATTCCTCGTAAAGCGCAGGGAAAGGATTCATCGTAAACGCCACGTAAGACTTCGTCGTAAATCCCACGTAATTATTTCGATGTAAAGCACACGTAAATACTTTCGTTGTAAATCACTCGTAAACATTTCGATGTAAAATCCTCGTAAATATTTCGATGTTAATCACTCGTAAATGTTCGTTGTAAACTCCATGTAATGTTTACGAGGAGTTTACATCGTTACTTATTATATTATTATTAATTAGTATATAATAGATTTTAATTTAT
>NC_027752.1:11172147-11182566 GCF_000695525.1 Brassica oleracea var. oleracea
GAGTTGGGTAGTTGAAATATAACAACGATTTTACAAGGAATATTTTACATGGATTTTACATGGTTTTAACATATTATTTACAACGACTTTACGACGAAATTAGGTAAGTTAAAGCACATTTAATACACGTTTTCACCTAAATATAACGGTAACATGCTTCGTTGTAATGTCGATGTAATGATTACGACGTATTTCTCATTCCACGTACATTCGTCGTAAACTTACAAGGAGTTTACGACGAAATCAGTTCGTCGTAAATTTACATGGCGTTTACGACGAAAGTTAGATTCCTCGTAATTTCGTTGTAAAGCCCATGTAAATTTACGACGAAATATTTTCGTCGTAAATGTTCGTTGTTATGGGCACGTTTTCTTGTAGTGTTTACGGTTTAGATTTGAGAAATATGGTTTTGGGGATGAAGTTTAAGATTTAAAAAATAAATAAATAAATACTAAACTTTATAAAAGTAGGTTAGTATATTAATCTAGAATTAGGGTTTAGATTTTGAGATACATATTTATAAAAATAATCATCCTTTCTATTATATTAATCGATCATTTCAATTAATAATATTTTGCTCACCTCACCATTTCCTTTATCAAATGAATAATTTAACATTAATCAAACATAATAATATCTTAAATCCTTATAATATTAACAGAATTGTCTTACAATCATAATGTTTCTGCTTTTTAGCTTTTAATGTCCAAAGAGGATCAAGAGATGTGATCTTGTTGAAAAATAGTGTAGAGACATAACTGTAGGGATGTTAACATGGGCTCAACCTAACAGGGTTAACCCTAACCCTGCAAACCCATTTGTAACCCAAACCCTAATTTTTTAAACAGGGTTTAAATAGGGTTGGCCCTAATAGGACCAGGGTTTAAATTCTAACCCTTTTATTTTGATTCACACAACTATTATACAATATTTAATAATGTTTTTCATCAAAAAAAAACTTAAAGTCGAGTTTTCTCACCAAAAACTCAACAACGAAATTTTCCGTCGAAACCGCAAAATCGAGTTTTCAACTAAAACAACAAAATCGAGTTTTCCTTCCAAAAACGCAAAATCGAGTTTTTTGTCAAAACTTTGAAATCGAGTTTTCCCGCCAAAAAATCAAAATCGAGTTTTTCGCCAAAACCTCAAAATCGAATTTTCCCGTGAAAACGTAAAATTAAGTTTTTCTGGAAAACCCGTAAAACTCAATTTCACGGTTTTGGCGGGAAAACTCGATTTGCCGGTTTTGTAGGGAAAACTCGATATTGCGGTTTTAGTTTTGGCGGAAAAACTCAATTTTGCGGTTTTGGCGGAAAAACTTGATTTTGCAGTTTTGGCGGAAAAACCCGATTTGCCGGTTTTGGCGGAAAACTCGTTTTTGTTGTTTCGGCGGGAAAACGCGATTTTGTAGTTTTCGGCGGGAAAACTCGATGTTTCGGCGAAAAAGCTCGTTTTTGTGGTTTTGGCGGAAAAACTGAATTTTGCGGTTTTGGCGGGAAAACTCGATTTTGTGGTTTTGGCGGAAAAACTAGATTTTACGGTTTCGGCGGGAAAACCCGATTTGCCGGTTTCGGCGGAAAACTTGATTTTGCTATTCCGGCGGGAAAACGCGATTTTACAGTTTTGGCGGGAAAACTCGATTTGCCGGTTATGACAGGAAAACTTGATTTTGCGGTTTTTGCGGGAAAACTCTATTTTGCGGTTTTGGCGGGAAAACTTGATTTTGTGGTTTTGGTGGAAAAACTCAAATTAGGTTTTGGCGGAAAAAAACTCAATTTTTTTTGACGGAAAAACTTTATTCTTAGTTGTGGAGCAAAAACTCGATTTTGCGATTTTCGGAGGAAAACTTTTGATTTTGATGTTCAACAAATTGGAGGAAAGAATCATATCATATCTTAATTTTTCTAGTTTTATCTTTAAAATTTAAGAACAAAAATAAATGAAATATTTTTTTCAATTAAATGAGCTAATCCTGGTACCAGCCCTAACCCTTGATTATAATAGGGTTAAAATTAGGGATGTTAACTAGAGGGTTAAGGCCCAACCCTCTACTGTTTATTATAAGCTCAGCCATATTTTAACCCAGCCCTATTATAATCAAGGGTTAGCCGAAACCGTAAAATCTAGTTTTTCCGCCAAAACCGCAAAATCGAGTTTTCCCGCCAAAACCGCAAAACCGCAAAATCGAGTTTTCCCGCCAAAACTCGTTTTCCCGCCGAAACCGCAAAATCGAGTTTTCCCGCCAAAACCGCAAAAACGATTTTTTCCGCCGAAACCGGCAAATCGAGTTTTTCCGCCGAAACCGGCAAATCGAGTTTTCCCGCCGAAAACTACAAAATCGCGTTTGCCCGCCGAAACAGCAAAAACGAGTTTTCCACCGAAACCAGCAAATCGGGTTTTCCCGCCAAAACTGCAAAATCGAGTTTTTCCGCCGAAACCGCAAAATTGAGTTTTTCCGCCAAAACTAAAACCGCAATATCGAGTTTTCCCTACAAAACCGGCAAATCGAGTTTTCCCGCCAAAACCGTGAAATTGAGTTTTACGGGTTTTCCAGAAAAACTTAATTTTACGTTTCAACGGGAAAATTCGATTTTGAGGTTTTGGCGAAAAACTCGATTTTGATTTTTTGGCTGGAAAACTCGATTTCGAAGTTTTGACTAAAAACTCGATTTTGCGTTTTTGGAAGGAAAACTCGATTTTGTTGTTTTAGTTGAAAACTCGATTTTGCGGTTTCGACGGAAAATTTCGTTGTTCAGTTTTTGGCGAGAAAACTCGACTTTAAGTTTTTTTTGATGAAAAACATTATTAAATATTGTATAATAATTGTGTGAATCAAAATAAAAGGGTTAGAATTTAAACTCTGGTCCTATTAGGGTCAACCCTATTTAAACCCTGTTTAAAAAATGAGGGTTAGGGTTACAAATGGATTTGCAGGGTTAGGGTTAACCCTGTTAGATTGAGCCCATATTAACATCTCTAGTTAAAATAGGGCTGGGTTAAAATAGGATTTGGCTTATAATAAACAGTAGAGGGTTGGACCCTAACCCTCTAGTTAACATCCCTACATAACTGTACATGTAGATTCGCTTTGGATCTCGGCAATATTTTTTTTCCATGAAATCGTATTGGGATAACTGAAGTCATATCCTCTCTATTTGTTTCTGTACTTTCTGTCTATTATTAAAATAAATGCGTTCAGAGGACAACATCTATACTTGGTCGCTAGGAACCACACAAAGATCAGCCAAGGGCCCATTTCATTTCCTAAATTTTAGTTTCAGGGGATGATTTGCAAACGCTGTATCTTTATATTTTTTGCTATAGAATTTAATCTTTAGATTTATTTGATATAGCTTTCCTTGTTTAGATTTCTAAAGCATTAATTTTTTGCTTTGGAAATAAAGCTCTCTACAGCCATATTTTGATTTTACAGAGATTTTTATTTTTTAAAGAAAGCAAAACTCGATTGGTTGACATATATAGCTGTAGACTAAATTTTAGTTGTCCAGAACATCTATAGGCCAACCGATCATCCCCTTAATTATATTATCTAAAGATTTTGTTGTCACACATTTGTGAGGGAAAACGAACGAAACGTGACTAAATTACAGAACAACACACAGTTATACTTTTTATTAGATACAAATACAACCATCGTTAATAGCAACTGTGAACTAGGATATTAACATTACCATGAAACAGCTATAGAGTACTAGTTAGACGTGGACGTTATTACAGATTTACAGTAATGATGTCATAATCCAATAAACTGTTAGTTCTTTTTCCCATATAAATCATGACAATATTAATAAAACGGATGAAGCAAAGATAATTTCCCTGTATAAATTTACAAATTTGTATTATAAAGACCATCAATCAACGGAATATTTAGCTGTATTTAACTAGGTTTCGAGGATAAATTAATGAACTGGCAAAGGGACACGGTTCAATTGAACTTCTTTGCCAAGACAATGACAATGTAAAGTGATTTACAATTAAGATGACACAACATACATGAACATGAGGCTATTTCTAAATTATATACCCCACTTATTTAAATTTAATAGAAATATTTGTTTATTTGTCACCTTCGGAATTTATTGTATCTGCTTAATACTCATACTATTAAAGAGTTTTTATTTTATATTGAAAAGTAATATCTGAAGTAACTGGGAAATGAGTTGGTGTGACATATTGGGAGGGGAGGGGAGGGGCCACCAACTTCTTAATTAAGATTGGATTTCCATTGCAAACAGCGAAGAAAAACAGAGATACTATTAATCGAAAATTTAATGAACCTATTAGGTGTTATATTGGTAGAATTATAATGGGTGCCAATAAAAAAAATGATTTGAAAGAAGCAAAAAAGAAGAATGAAATTTCTCATGAGATTATTTTATTTGAGAATTTTCAAAAACCTCATGAAAACTTCCATAACTAATATATCTTTCGTTTATTGGTTTGTTTCTTATTTTTAGATAAACATTAATTCAAGAATTTTTTTTTTTCCTAATCGAGTATCCTGGCTCCACCGAAGTGGTCCAGACTAGAAACCAAAGTGAGCATGGACGCTGCCAGGACGTCACCATGTGGCTTACCGTGTAACAGTCTTCGGTCTCGGATGCTACAACCCACATATAAATTTCGCAGTGACCAAAGCTCGAACCCAGGAGCGGACGCTCCAGCCGGAGCTCATATAACACTAAACCAAAGCAACTTGGTTATTAATTCAAGAATTGAAATTATTACTATCATTTTTACATGAGATACTCTAAAAATTCAGTCTTCTCGCTTTTACTTTTTATATCGTCATGACAGACCGATCATAACCACAAAACTTTATTCCATTTGTTTAATTAAATGTCTTCAGTTCTATGATCTATCTCATCTTCTATTGATTTTAAACATAAAATGTGTTGTGTCGACTAAACTTCTAGAAAATGAATACTTATAATTTTGTTTGATTGCTTATATATTTAATCATTATCTTGTGTAGAAATAATCATTTTCTAGATTAGGATGTACAAATTATAGGTTTATGATCATGTCTTATCAAGAAATTTATAAGTCCTATAAATTATTTTATGGGGGTAGTAAATAGGGATGTAAAGTTTATAGTGTTGTCACTAGCCAAGGATGTAGATCTCCATGTAAATTGTTTGCGTTCTCGAATCTCTTGGAACTATTGAACTTTTAAATCTGAAAGTCCTTTTGAACTTTACTACGATAATATAGTGTTTTTGGAACAAAATTAACAATTAGCATCAAGTATAATGTTAATTTCCCTTCTCAGAATAATAGAAAGTTGAAATATCTCCAAGACATCGAGGTTAAGTCCGCAAACAATTATGATTGTGAGACACAAAAGAGTACTGTTTTCATAGTCATGGCTTAATCACAAGTTCACAACCCATCATAATAACAACAACCTGTTTATTTATTTTACAACTGAGGATGAATCATCATCACGCTACCGGAAACTGACCAGTACAAACATTTAAATTTAAGCAAAAACAAAGAGGCGCAAAATTACCAAAAACTTACACAACAAGAACGCTGCCTTATATGTATGCAACAAGCACGAAGAGAACAAAAAGTTCATAACGTCGGCGCAAATATCTTTAACCCCAAGAAGAGGACCAATCAGCGACCAGTAGGGTGCACGCGTCCTCCATTACCGTTGCCGGTAGGCTCAGAGCTCCGGCTACTACCAGAACCGGAGGGGGTGAAGGCAGAGATAATGGCTTTCACGACCATGGTTTTTACCAGCTTTCTCTCAACGGGAATCACACTCGCTGTTTCTTTCTTCACCTTCCGGTCAACCGAAGAACTGGAACCTTCTCCTCTGGAACTCATCTTTAGCCTATTTATTTTTATTTACGTGTATATAAGTTTGTATGTATCTGTGTTTGTTGCTGTTGAAATTGTTAGTTCCGTGCAAAACGTAGGTTAGTTAGAGTTTATATAGAAAACTAAAGAGAAAAGGTGCCCTTAAGCGAGAATTAAACTTGTGCTCTAAGTTGCTCACCTCCATGACCACAGGGCCGGCTTAACGATATCAAGGGTCCTTGGGCAAAAAAAAAAATTAGGCCCCTTTAATTAATTTATTTTAACTTTCTTATCAAAATATCATTATTATATATTTTTTTGAGGAAATATTATTATTATATATATAACAACTAATCTAAATTTATTCATTTGCGTGCATTTCGTAAATATAAAAAATTTAGACCGTTATATTTTTTATTATTGTGTGAATACTGAATGTACAAAAAAAAAAATTAGACCCTTAATATAAAAAAGAACAAAAATCTGGGCCATTTATATTACTGAAAAAAAATTGACACCTAAGCCGGCACTGCATGACCATACCCATGTATTGGCCCAGCCACTTGTAACGAGGAAATTTACATCTCCTACTAAAAATTTAAGAAACACTAATAAAACAAAATATTACAATAATATGAAATTTCCATGCACCGTGGTTTTTCTTTTATGAAATAACTAGTAAATGTATTTATTAGACATGACGAAGAGGCATCAAGATTGGGAACTAATTAAGGGTTTCCCATTAATATTTAGTTCATGGAACAGGGAGTTCAACACCAGAGCCGGTATGATATTTTCGGAGTTCTATTTGGAACAAATGTTTTATTACTATTCAAAAATTTTACAAGTTTACATAGTTTCATAGTATAAAATTTATTCAAATCTCAATCATACCAATATAAAATCCATCAAGATTTTATAAACATTTTAGTAAACTAGAAATTTTTATCAACTTTTTAAAAAATTTAATATTTTTAAGTTATTATATCCAAATCATAGATACATACATAAAATTGTTTTATTGAAAAATGGGGCCCTCAAAAGTTGGAGACCCATTGAAATGTTTCAAAGAATATGCACAAGTCCGGCTATGTTCAACACTAAAAGTATACATATATAATATATGAAAAAATATGTATGAACTGGCAGTCTTGCACGGATCACATGTACTTATGTTTTATATAAATACTAGGAGTTTTCCTGCGCATGCACATAAATATTAATTTTTAACATAATATTTTTTATTTCAAAAAAATTTGATTTATATTTCAACATTATTAATTTATATTTTAACTTCAATAGTTATAAAAATCATAAACGTATTTTTTTTATTTGGTATAATTATTTAAATTTGATTTGATTTAATTTTTAATAAAGATAGAATTAGATTTTATAAAAATAGTTTTAATTATATTATTGTGTTTAATGATTATTTATTTTAAATATATATATATATATATATCTTCCCATCTAATTTTAAATATATACATATATCTATATATATATATATATATATTTACATATGAATATAAATTCTAATAAATTTGAGATTTTGTTTGTTTTAGTTAAACTGAAAAATCTTTTTGTTAATTTAAATGATGAAGATGAATGGATAAATTTAAATAATGTTTAAATATTTAGCTATCAAATTTATTTTGGATTAGTGTTACTTTATTTAGTTTATTTTTATTAATGTGAGATACATATGTACATATATATATTATTTTAATTATGATATATGAATTATTAATATATTTAATAGTTTACCATAAATAAATATTTATATGAAAAATTGACATTAATGATGATATATGAGTTATTTTTATTACCATATTTAAAATCCCTGCAAAAAAATATAAATTTTTATAATGAAATTTTACATCTCACAATTAATACGATGTCATGTCACTATTTTCTAAAATCATGTCATCTATTTTAAGTGTCTTGTCATTTTTTTCGGAGAATGATTGTAATGACGACAAGTGTATAAATCACTTCGCAAATATAGTCTTAGGGATTTCTTCCATATATATGTGTTCGTGCTGATGACGTTAATCTATGATTTAAACCCAAAAAGATTTAATCCAAAATGTATTTCATGGTTAACTTCTTAAGAAAACTAGATTCTTACTAATTTTTTACCTTTTATTTTTCTACTAAAAATGGATTTTTATTCATATAGTTATTTGAATCTCAATCTTTTTCACGATGACCACAATATAAATAGATTCTTAATTAGAATCTTATAAACAGCGGTACTGAACCTTATTGAAAATAGTCAGAAGTGCATATGTGTGAAACCGATTTTTTGTCAAAGAGCACGTGTGAAACGGACCATAGCTTAGTTGACTTCGCTTGTCCGTGATCTGGTGTCAATCGAGCCAGGCTGACTAAAATCATTGGCTTTTCTATATTTGTGTTATTTTTGCTTTTTCTGTCCACTATGATATAGGAAAATTGGGCTGCATGATAAGGAAAAAAGCCTAATTTATCAACTAACCAATTTTCCAAACTTTTCTATACACACCGTCATAAATATATAATAATACAGTATTGTTCCTGCAGAAAAAAAATTAAAAAAAATAATTATTATGTGTAAAAAATAAATCGTGACTTAACTGTCTTTGCATCTTTCCTTTTTACTTCTCTTGGTAACTTCATTGAAGTTGAATGGTCTCTCACACCGAGTTGCTCCACATCGTCACCTCCGTCGGATTCATCTATTTTTTTTCGTTATTCCTTGGTTGCAAGCCCGCACTCAACTACTCTTCTGGAATTGTCGGACACACGACGTCATTACAGTTGCAGTGGCGAATAGTGCGAACCCGTACCCATTCCAATTCCAACAATTGATTCTTCTCAGATCTCTTCAGTTCCGGTACGTTCTCAGGTTTTAACCTTCGATTCTCCTCATCTCCTGTTATTTTATTTCATATTTGTGTTGTACTCAGAACTAGGGTACTTTTATAGTAAATCTACAGTCTCGTTACCGTTGCATGTCGTATTGCTTTTCTGGACCGAAGTTCCCCAATTGATTTAGGGGTTAGGTGATTTGGGATTGAGGTTTCCCTAATTGTTCTTAGTCTTTGTTAAATTTGAATCTTGTTTTTCTAGCGGATATACATAGTACATGGTGTAGTTATATAGTTTATTGTATGGAATAGCATATGCGATAGATAGGTTTGTTTGTGTTGACATAGTATGAGATCTTTCATTCCTATTCTATTTGGAATGGTGTAGGTTAATTTGTGTGTGAACATAGTACGAGATCATTCATTACTATTCTATTCGACATGGTCCGTAAACATATTTTATTTGTGATGAAATTGAGTGGTTGCTACTCCATTATTTTGTATTCCATCCAATTTATTTGCACTATGAAAATTCATATCTATATAAACAGAGTTGTGTACTCTGTCCTAACCGTGTTTACCTCTTACCTTCATCCTTCAGATCTGGCATGAACGATTTAAAGAGGATAATAAAAACAAAAAGAGAAAGAAACAAGATAATGTTGTCGACGTAGACAACCAAATTAATATTTCCTGTTTGAAGTTGCATTATATTTCCTATTTGTATTACATAATAAAATTAATAAACAAACAAATTTCTTATGGAATAGTAAAAAAAATCATTACTCTGAATTTGAGCCTTACAAAAATACGTTCATGACAAATAAATTGTGTGGTCTGTTACATAACGCGTAATGTGTAATAGCATATATTAATTTTCTTGGACACTAAACTGTATTTATTCAGACTTCAAGAAAAAATAAATGAACTGGCAAAGGGTAGGTCAGGCGAAGTTGACCTTCTTTACCAAAAGTCAATGATACCTAAGACGACACAATATACATGCATGAATGTTATTCTCAAACTAATTTCGTACTTCTTAACTTATAATAGAACTAAGGTCGGCGGTCCGGGCTACACCCGAATTTTTTATTTAAATATTAATTATAATCATATATTTATGTTATTTTGATATATAAATATTATATAAATAAAATAGCTAGATAATTATAAAATTATTTTTAATTATTTATTGTTTTCTGTCTTATGAATTTCTATTAACCTAATTTCTTACAATAAAATTTTTCGTTAGTTTATTTATTGAATGAAACTTGTATAGCTTAAAATCATGCATGCATTTAAGCTGAATCGAATCTAAATTAAACCGAAGTAAATCCGGTTATGTTCTGTCGTTTTTCTTTGAAACAAAAGGCTCAAAAGAAAAAACCCAATGGGAATAGAACACATTGCTTCCTGTCTATTTCTCTTTTAAGTTTAAAATTTGTATCTCATATCTCACCAACATGCATGTCTCTGCTCGTGTATGACACTTCCATTCATGTTAACTCCAAATAACTAATTAAAAAAATGAAATAAAAACCTTTGATTGCTTCCCTTATCTTCTTATGATTCGTTCGGAGCAATCTTTGCTTTGATAATATCTGTATTTCTTTGGACAAAAAAAACTATATTTCTCTCTTGATCGACATAGCGAAATTGAGAAACCGATCTGATTTACTCGCCGCTTAAACTGTGGAATATTTTTATTAATTGGTTCGATTTTCTTTTTAACCTCTTT
>NC_027752.1:11182716-11190375 GCF_000695525.1 Brassica oleracea var. oleracea
TCACGGTGTGAACAAAAAGCCCACTAAACCGTAAACAATTATGAAACACAGCAGCCCACATCAAAAGTTAATGTAACGATGAGTTTTAGGCAAAGAAGACAGGTGTCGCACTCACAATCAATGACTCTATGACGTGGCGCAATAGGAGAGAGGCAAACATTTTTTTATATATATAAATAGATATATGTTATTAATTTAGTTACTCCAGGCTTTTATTCATTGAATTTTTACTCTGTGAGAAACATACATTCATAATGTGTCATTAAAATGATATAATTAAGGTTCTAAAATGCGGCCGCGGACACTATATACGCGCCGGAAAAGCGGTCGGCGGGATGACACCGCCGCGATTTGAACAGAATCGGCCCAAAAATCAGAAAACGTAAAAAAAAAATGCTCAGTATTCGACTAAAATCTAGTGTGATGTGTTGGAACTTAGAGACCTTGTTCCTCTTTCTCGTGTTCAAGTGTAAAAGATCAAAGAAAGTGTAAAAACGTGCCGTAGAAATGTTCTAAAAATGGCTGACGGCGAGGATTAGGATTGCAGATTTTGAGTTGGAAAAGATGAAAGAGCAAAATGTCTATTTTACCCTCATTTAACCTTAAATCGAGAAAAATATAACAAAAGCATAAGTTATTCTTCGAACCCATGACCTCAAGGTTCCGATAAAAAGCTTCGAACCACCACACCCCATGATATATATTGACATACGACGACCATTATAAGTTAATATTTGTAAAGCTAGGCGCCGATTAATCCCCTCCTTCTCCCCGTTTAATTGATTTGGTGCTAGGCCTGGGTCATCCGCACGTGTTGACAAACAAAAAATGACCTATAAGAATATATTTAGGGGAAATTTCTATTCTAGGAATGGAGTTATATTAGAGAAGTTCTATTTTAGGAAAGTTTTATTTTAGGAAAGTTTCTATTTAGGAAAGTTACTATTTTAGGAAAGTTTCCATTTATGGGAATTTTATTTCCTGAGACTCTGAGCGTAAGCCGTTGATTCTCGTTTTGCAGCTGACCTCAGTTGACCATCTTCTGTTGATCATTTCAGTCAGTGACTAAGGTGAGGACTATTCTGTTAAATCTCGTACTAGTGTAGAACTCTTTCTATGATAGTTTAGATTTCGAAGCATGACCCGTCTCTTTGAATCGAGTCTGTCTGTGTCTTGTTTGGTAGTTAGTTTATTCATTGTTAACCGGAATTAAGAGGATTCAACTGTTGTTTGGATTGTTTGATGTTACGTGATGATGTACATATATATAGTTACTAGTGGTATTCCGGCGCTACGCGCCGGGTTCATATTTTTTATTCTTTAATGAATTCAAAAAAAATAAAACTGATCCATTTTATAGTGGTTAATGACATGAGTGTAAGTGGTTTTTATTCATCGATTCAATAAAAATAGAATTAATAGCTGATAGTTGCACCAATATAAATATAGTTGAACTTAAAACATAAAGTAAAGTTAATGTTCTAAAAAGAAAAACATGTAAATGCATGTATTTGCTACGCGCGGATTGTTTGCCGTTTGTGTTAATCACATATGTTATTTGTTTTTTTTTTACATATTTGTTATTGATGCCTTTAGAACTGAATTGTAATAGTGTGGTGGATTTATTCTTTTGGAGTCATATAAATTTTCCTTAATAGATATTTATTTGATTTTCAGTTAAAATTTTAAGTTTTTAGTGTATTGTATAAAAGTTTATTTTATGTAGTATACATATTTGAGAAAAGAAAGTTAGACAAAAAGTAATTCTAAAAGAGTAATAATATTTTTATATTTGTGGCCAACATAAATCCACAAATAATTTTTATTATTGAAGTACATAAAAGTAATTGCGATCTGATGTTCAAATGTTAAGCAATAAAAAGTTGTAGGTAAATTTAACCATTTGCTTATAGAAATAAGAGTTTTTGTATATCTTGTTGATGTTTAGTAATTAAGTTTGGGGGATCAACTTGGGGTTCCGTTTGCCAAACAGTGATGTTTATTAATTAACTATTTTATTTGTTTTGTTTGGTTATTTGTAGGTTTTATTTAAAAATTAAGCACTGTTTTATGCATTTGTATTTAGCTGGATTTTTCTATATTATGTGCATGTGATACTAAGAATGTTGTTATAAATTAGGGTATTTTTTTTTGTTTTTTTGTAAGAGATATGATTAGTGTGTAGTTTTTTTGGGATTCATGTTGCACTCGGACTGTTTATACCGGCTGCCTATGTATTATAGCTACTATATGTGGCTTCGTATGTCATTTGGGGGGTCTTAGCTATGGCTTTGCTTAGGTTGGATTTTTTTTTTACAGACACAATGAAAAAAGTTGCGATAGTAGTTAAAGTGAAAACAGAAGCAAAAGCTCAAGTAAAAAAGACAGAAAAAGTTCTAGGGAAAACTGAAACAATAGCAATGTACCAAACAATCCCAAAGAAAAGTAAAAATTTATAAATATTAATTAGAATCTATATATTCGATTTGAAAATGAGTAAAATTTAATTAGACTTGTAAATATATATAAGATTTGCAAATCAATTAAATTGCATAAATGATTGACACCCTTAAACTTTTGATAAAAATAAAGTAAAAATCAAAACTGAGCAGCAAACCAACATATGCTGAGTCGCTCTATGTAGAGATTTTCCATGGATCCATTTTTAACTCTTGAAATAGATTTAACAAAAAAAAAAAGATAAGTTTCAGAACTGATAAGCAAACCGAAAGATGCAAAGTGAGGGTAGGAAATAAAAGTTATCTTAAAAAAGACATAATAAAGAGCTCAAAGTCACAAACTTAAGCAGCATGTTGGCCAGCGAGCCTCTTCATGGCTTCTTCAATGATGGTAAGCTTAACACCCTTACCCTTGCGAAAACACCCACGGCTTTGACCCTTTGCCTAGCGTGAATTCCTCAACCTTGTTGCAAACTCATGTCCTGTTGAGTTTCGGATGTGGATAGTCTCAAAACTTCACTTATGCTTCACACTGTTTTTAATCACACTAACACACCCTCTGTTTGTACCTCCAGCCACCATGACAACATTGCCGACATCAAACTTGATGAACTCAACAATCTTGTTCTCCTCCATGTCGATCATAATGGTGTCATTACTAATGTGCGACCATACGTATGTGTTCAGGAAAGGATGCCTTTCTGTTCGAACTGGATAGTTCGAACCTTAACAGAGCTTAAACTGTAAGAAAAGAAACAAATCTTGTTGGTACGCATACATGTCAAGCATTACTCTAAATTATGACAAGAGCACGAGAGATCAAAACCTTAGGTTCCTCGTCCCTGATGGAGTGAAGACAGAAACGTCCCTTGGTATTATAGAGAAGACGAAAGTTCTCGTAGCAGAAGATATACAAATGCACCACCAAGTTTGTTAAGCATCCAATGTTTAGGAGCATTGAGCCTCTTCATATGCTTCTTTAAACCTCTCTCATGTGTAATAACCGAACATAACACATCTGTTAGAGCAATACAAATGATATAGCCAGTGATAGATGTTCCATTGAGATCTAAGGAATAATATCCACTAAATGATCCCAACACCAAAGCCTTCTAAAAGTCTTCCCTGTAAAGAAAAGAAGTATCCTACAAAACCAGTATGATGTAAGGCCAATCCAACATTTTCAGAATGAGGTCAAATAAAGATACTGGAAAACAACAGACACCCACTTTTGCAAATGATATGCAAAGCCAACCAGCAATCATCAGAGACTGTCCAAGAAAACACATAATTAAAGGGTTAAGTAAAGCAAGGAAGATGTCATTGATCAAGATTCAAAACAGAGTAATTTAATACTCGAAAACTAAACAATACCCCTTTTCGTCCAATATAATATACGATCTGACCACTGCCAATTGCAACAACCCTAGCACCCTCATTGGATAGAGAACCAAACATAAAGTACTAACACATGGACAAGAGATCAAAGTCGGAAAATAATAAACCAGACAGTCCTAGACAGAAAGATCGGGTAATTACCTCAGATACAGTTAAACCGAGATCTTTCGTGATTGCAGCTTCTGTTGGAGAAGAATAATCACACTGGACCCAAGCGATACAAATCAGTCACAACTTTCTACAAATGGAAAAGAAATAAAGTTGAAAGGGTTGGATTTTCTTCTTACAGTGAAACCGGATTGAATATAACCAAGAGCAGCGTTCAGAACACATGCAAAAACATAAATAGAGCTGTTTCTGATAACTTGAGACGAACACATCGTACTCGACTCTCTTGAACCCATCTGGTACCAACTCCCTGGGTATGAAAGGTCATCGCAGGGCCTCACTCTACACTCTTAATAGTAATCTATATATTAGCTTCAAGCTTTAGCATCAAGGCCAGAAAGAAAACTCATTTCGACTTTCTTGTTGGTATAGAGGATCTAGAAACTGGGTTTACGATGACAAAGCTTGGATATGAACGGACTAAGAGACGCCGTCTTATATAGAAAACAAACGAAATCACTTAAATGATTGGATTAATGTAAATGAAAACGGAAACTGGAAACGTCACATAAACGTTACTGGGATATGGTGAGTCCCAAAGGGGCACGGCGACGCCTCTTCCATATGAGAAACAAATTAGTGGGCCGCTGAATGACACTTAAAAACAGAAGCCCACTGACACACTATAGTACATCGATCGAAGAAAGTATGCTACGTGGCAAAAAAATTGGCTAAAGGAGAAAGGAGAAAAGTCTCCTTTTATTATTATAGATAGATAGATATAGTATGGACTATGTGATGAGTGTGGGGGCCCAGAGAGAGCTGGGCTAGCGACGCATATCAGTACTGGGGCCCAGAGAAATCTGAGCTAGCAACGTATAGAGTGCGGGGGCACAGAGACATCCGAGCTAGCAACGCATATTAGATGAGTACGGGGGCTAGAGACGTCTGAGCTAGCGATGTATATTGTGTGGTGCGGGGTGCATAGACGTTTGCATATCGACGCCTAGTGGTGGAGTGCGGGGGTTCAGAGATATCTGGACTAGCAACGCATATTATATTATCGTATATCCGTATGAGGAAAATGTGGGATGTGTGGTCTAGCTATGTACCATGAGTGCATTGTTTGTTTTGTGGGATGTGTTAAGCATCGTATTTGTTCATGTTAGAGCTAAACTTCCATAGTGGAAGTTCTATTTACTTAGTCAGTGGTTTGCGTGTCTAGCATCACATATCTCACTGAGTGACTCCCCTGTTATTCACCTCTCTTTTCTTCTCCTTTCATGTGAGACTGACGGACATGAGTGATTGCTATCGGATTGGTGCTTTTGGGCGTTATTTTTTTCTTTTACGGACTTCTTGGTTTTTATCATTTTATCGATATTTTTGAGATTTATTGCATTTGTGGTTATTTATTGGATTTACGATTTTGGAGTTTACTTTTGAGGAGTAATAAATGTAGATTTGATGATTATTATTTTTATTATTTATTTTAAAAAATACGGGTGTTACGATTTACTACATCAATTACCATATAGTAACTGAGCTATATATATATGTGTGTTAAACAACTAGAAGTGTGACGATGGTTGTGGTTCCAGAGTTGAGAGTCCAGGCCATAGTCTTTCAAGTTTCAACCAAGCAGTAGAGTCAATATGGCATATGCATAAATCTTGTCATTTTGATGCACCATATTAGATTCTGTCCTGTCTTTCTGTCGATTTTAAATGATATTGTTTGTAGATGTGAAACTAATCTTGTACGGTCCGTTCTTATCATCTTCCGAAGAGACTACCACGAGGACATCACTTTTCATTTTGTATAAATTTATTTCACCGCTACTTATCTATTTGTCAATTCAAGGCTTACACTAAACAGTTAATAAGCCAACCAATTACTAATTGAACAAATGTTTTCTTGGTTTACTTGTTCAAATTTTTTTATTTTAACGTGTTGTGGTTTAAAAATGTTATGAACCAATTTTAGCAAAAAAAAAAAATGTTATGAACCATCAGTTAAAAGTGACCCATCCATTGGTTTTGTAGTTTATAGCGTTTGAAGCTTATAAATCTTTTCTAACTTCAATTAATTTGAATGAAAACAATATATAAAGATATGCATCTTAAATGATATATATAAGTAGCAAGTTATAGATCTCAAATTAACACGGATACACAAAGAAAGTAGCAAAATTAACAACACACGCATATATACTTTTCTCAAAGAAGCCAAAGAACACACGAACTATGTTACAAGAGAGACACACAACATATTAGGGGAAAATACTACTTTAACTGGTTATAGTTTTCGATCCAAATAGTTTCTAAGGTACTCCACAAAACATCACTTGAAGGCTACCGGAGAGTGGACTGCAGCCGCTTGATACGCGCTGGCTCTACTATCTGCTTGGAGTTGAAAGAAGGTCGAGACGGAAGAAGAGCCTCCAAGATCATTTTCTTCACTAATTTCCTCTCTTTTGGGATAACACTCCCTTGTTTCGGCCCAAACCGTCGTCGCCGCCACTCTCCATCCTCTACCGCCACCGCTTTTTCTACCGAGCTCATCGCACTTTACTTATCTGTGTCTTCTTCTCTCTTGTCGTCTTAGTGAGCACTTACACTCCCCAATTTATCAGTCCATGAACCTTATCTTACACGCTAATAATATGTATATTTTAATATGTAAATGTTCTTATTTCGTGAATCTTGTTCTTATTTTTTTCCCACGTGGTCTCGTTCATTCATTTAGAACCAATTATGCTGCAATTAAGGATTTAACTAATTGAGATACTGATTAAAGCCACTTCTTCTTTTCCAAGTTAGGCACGATATGGATTGGCCGCACTCTCCTTTATCTACCTTTTACCTATTATTGGTCGTTTGAATATTTTATGAGACAATTGCATCCTAATAATACATGTAATACCGCCACATGAACCATGAGCCCAAATTTAGTATAGGATTCGTTAGGAAACAATTTTTATAACAACTAGAGATTTTACCGCGCTACGCGCGGTTTATTTGTTATAAAATTAATATTAAAAATATATATTATAAAATTTTATATTTATTTTTTTGGTGTTTATTATTTTGTAAATAAGTATTTATTATAAAAATGTGAAATCTGTAGGAGATTTCGTTCTGTTTAGATAATACAAAAATTACTTTGGATGGATTATGTGCAATATCATATGCATATATATTTGTGATTGATATTGTGTATAAATATGTAACCTTGCAATATTGTTGGTATAGCAAGAAGCAAAATTCATCAATTGGTGATGTCAGACATAAATTGACATTTATATAAACTTATTTGGTATAACAATGTAAATAAAGATGAAAAAGTCTAAAAGTATATATATAATAAACTGGAGGTAACAACTAAAAAAAATCTTTGTAATGTAATTTTTTTGATTCAAAAGTTTCCTTTCTATTCAATTTTGTTTTTAATAATTGTTAATTTTATTTATCCTAATTGTTAAACAACCTAATTTGGTAAAAAATAAGTTAGTTAAATAACTTGTTTTTAATGGAAAGTAAACACTAATATTAAAAATAAAATTTATAATTATATTTTAAAACTAAAACATGATTTTGATATTTGCTTATATTTTAGACGATTTATATTATTATATCAATATATACATATTTAATAAAATTTATTGATCTATGGTTTAACAACAGTCTATCCA
>NC_027752.1:11191533-11198955 GCF_000695525.1 Brassica oleracea var. oleracea
ATTTCGCACAGAAGCATCAATTGCTTCAAATTCCATATCATCCGCCCACTGATGAATCTGATGTTATCTTGAACATGAAGCTGATGCACATGAGTCAGCCACCATTCCTGTCATATATTGCCACCTTAAGCATTTAAGTACTTTGTTTAAAAGAAACGTATTGTTAGATCAGGGAAGACAATCTTAATCGAAGCTTATTATGATGGGAAACTGAGATTTAAGACAAACAATAGAAGAAATGTCAAAACCATTTAGAAAATAAACATGTCCTAAGTTCAAGCTTTGAGATCGAAACAAAGATATTAATAGATACATTCTTAAGAGATCGTACGGGTGGTGTAAATGTAAGTGTTTGGAAATGAGAAAGTAAAAAGCTGTATGGTGCGATCAGACAGCATGTCTCATAACAGAGGTCATGAATATCGGTACATGAAATCCAAAGTATGAAACCTTGATTACTACTCTTCCACCAGAGATGTCTTCGCCTTTTACAAAAGATTTTATAAAAAAAATCGATACTTAATTCTACGTGTTAGAACAATATAGTAGAAACTTTATGGAAAAGAAGAAAGCAGGAAGATGATATAAGGGAAGTTACATGCATGTCGAACCTGAGATTTTAAATATTGCGTCTTTACCACTCACAACAGGTTCAGGAGAGATCTTTACACCTTCTACCTTAACCGGAACCAACCTGATCCATCATGGTTTTGAAAAATTAAAATGCAGTATAGTATGAGAAGATAAAAATATGATTCCAGTCAAATTTAAATATATCATCAGAGTGTCATTAAACTTGATACAAAGAGAGGACAACAAAATCATACCCCTTTCGGAAATACACTTTTGCCAATGTCAAAAGGAAGTAAACTTTGAAAAGCATCTTGATCCTCAGTTTTTACGCTCCGAGTAACAGCTTGCTAATAGATAATTCTTAAGAGGAGCAATCTACAAAATTGGTCGATCCAAATCATCTATGCAGCATAACAAACAATTGCAGCAAGAGCTTCATAGTTCATAGTAAGATCTGAAGTTATATTGAAAGCCTTGTTCAAGACTATCCCAAACTACGAATATATATTTTAAAGTTTCTTGAAATTTTTTGCCTCAAGAGTCAAGACCCATTAACGGTTCTGTAAAAAGAAATATACTTACATGTGTTGGTCATATTGATCCAATAGATGTAGTACAGTCTCTTCCTTGCTCTTGTAATCACACATGCACTTCATGATCCTTCTGTGAACCTGAAACAGAGCAACGAAAGAAGAGCGTAAGAGATTATATAATGTAACTTCTAACGGATTGATGATATGATGGATTCTTACATAAGGCAACACCAGCATTAGAAGTAGTAGGTTCTTGAGGTGTTTGTGATGTTACAGCATCATCATCTCTTTGGATATTACATAGACGTTGCTGCTCTTTCTCTCTTTTATCCCTGAACCACATCGGTATGTGTTTGTGGCTGTATATTCTTGAAGCTTTACGTATCTTCCGATAAGTGTCGCAAGACTGATAGTAGGATCTGAACTATTCTGTGTACATTGCTTAACAACGATCCCTCACTACAAAATAAAAGTTTATAATCACTGAAACTATCAGTTCAAGTGGTCCAGAGACATATCCATATAGTCATACAAACCAAAGAAGAAAAAAAAAACTAACACAATTCATCGGGTCTTGTAGAGCAATTAAGTACATAAACTTGACACACAATATATAGATATATATAGAGCCAATAAGTGAAACTTACCTGCAAGAGTCAATCATTGTGTGTTATCAAACCATCGATAGCCACAAAGTATAGCCATGTGCGTGATTGTCGAATGTAAATTAGGAAGAGAAAATCGAGGTGAGCCATGACGGAAATCGCAAGCTGAGAAGAATTTGGGTTTGCGAAGGGCCAACTTATAATTTTTATAAAGCCCAACCGAAATCCATTTCTAATCCAGCGATGTTGACGTGGCAAAATCGAACTCACCCATTGGCTGATTTTCTATGCTGAGGTGGACAGTCTTAATGGAGCTCATATATCCTTTTTAATATAGTATAGATTTCAGATCAGACTTTATCTGATATCTTCTGATCAAAAGATAATATACTGATGAAAGAAAATAGAAATATTTGTGTTGTTACTTGATACGTTAATTAGTATTATGGGAGAAAAAAATCTCTATAATATTATTTGAGAAGTCAGTTTTCTACGTGTCGCGCTCACGTTAATTCTTACGACGATTATTTACAGAGGTATCTTTAATGAATTAAAAATACTGAATTTAACTACTATTATTTAGTTTCTTTTTATTTTATTTTTAAAACATATATAAAAAGAAAATATTCATAAAGTTTAAAAACGAATTTAAAAATGAAAATATATGTATATATATATATAATTTCATTAAAAAGGAAAGTAACAAAATAGTAATTTTCTGTTTAAAACATATTTTTACATAACAAAAATTTAATTTCAAAGTAATAAAAATACTTTGTTTATATCTAAACTTTTTCTTAGATGAAAAATAATATATTTTATATAATGTGATCTCATAAAAAAGAGTTCGCGAAGATAATCATGATATTAAAAAAATAGTAATCCCTTAAAACATACTTTATAAAATATAAAATAAATATATTTTCATAGTAATAGAAATATATTATTTATATCTATCTATTTTCTTAGATTATTACATAAAATAATTAAAGAACATAAACCGATATATGTTTAATTGACTAAAAATCGTTTATAATTATTATTATTGAATTTTTTTTTTTCATAATCTTTAGCTGACTATTATATCTTACAATTACATCAGAACCACGTATAAATAATATGATTTCACAAAAACAATCACAATTTTAGTGCGGATTTTTAAGAGATATTAAAAATAGAACGTACAAAATAATTTTTAATTACAAGAATATTTTGATCAAATAATTACAGAATCTTTTCAAATAGCATATACTATTAATGGGGGTATATATATATATATATATATATATCTATATTATTATTTATGAAGTGATTTTGCTTATGTGTCAACTTTTCCATGATTTTAGGATTATTCAATAGTTAATAAATATTTTATTATATATTTTAATAATTAATAGTTTTGGAAACATGATAATTACAATATTTCATCTATACATATATTTGATGTTATCTTGTTTATTCAATGATTTTAATAGATAAAATTATAATATTATATTATAAGAAATATTTTTAAGAAAAATATGATAATTATAATTTACACAAATATTTCATATTATATTATTAATATAATATGAAAAATTCTTTTCTAATATATCATGAAAGGATTATATCTATATTTTGGTATTAAAAGGTTATATATTTGAGATTTTGTTTATATAAACTCATCGATAATATATACAGTTTATAATTTTGATTTATTAGTGTTTGTTTTTTAAAAAAAAAAAATTCTAACAATTATAAACTTGGCTAATAGGTGTTACCATAAAAATTCATGTTTATACAAACGCAATATTTGATTATATGTCCTACAAAAACATACAGAAAGCAAACTTGAAAAGTAAAAATGAATATTTTAAAACATAAGAGATCTTCTAACATTTTCAAAAAGTGATATTTATTTATTTATTACAAATCATAATTTTAAAAATAAGATAATTCTTACATATATATATATATATATATTATTTTGTTATTTGAAAATAATTTTTTTATTATAAAAGTAAAAAATAAGATAAAACATTTTAAAATTAAATATTAAATAAGCAAATATTAAATATTAAATAAGCAAAACATTTTCTAAAATATTTTAATATGTGAGTGTTTTAAATTTTGACTCAATAATAATCATATATATTTTGATGAAAAACTTTGTCATATATAAATAATTTGAAATTTGATTTAAACTTTTTGATAACATTTGAATTAATGATTAAGATGGAAACTAATAAATAACATATGCCGGATTTTAAAAAACGATATTAATATATATATATACATCTAACAATTTTTAATTCTAATTTTTTTTATAAAATAATAATAAATTTATTATTATTTATTTTATCCGAAAATAAATAACTACTCAACTTAACAATTTTATAACATCAGTATATATATATGGTTCAATATATTAAGGGATCAAACCGAATAAACAAAAGAAACCGATTAATTCTGATATATTAGTATACTTATATATAAATTTTATAATAATCTGTATTTGATCAATATTTTCAGTAAAAACCAAAGAAATTGGTTATAATATTAGTCATTAAAATTATAAAATGAGAGAAAACTAACGATGATATTATCGGTAGATATTGTTAATATCAATTTATTAATTCCTAAATATCATGATAATTATATATTAAAATATATTTTTAAAAAAATTAATATATATTGGTAAAATATATATAGATATCAAAATTAAATAATAATATTAATTAAACTAATGATTTATCCTATAACTATGGAAAAGATGAAAAATAAGCAAATTAACTAAAGAAACGAACTAATTCAAATATATTAGTATACTTATATATAAATTTTGTAATAATATGTATTTGGTCAATATTTTCAGTAAAAATCAGAGAAATTAGCTATAATATTAGTCATTAAAATTATAAATGTGAGAAAAGTAATGATGATATTATCAGTATATATTATTAATATCTATTTATTAATTAAATGTCCTAAATATCATGTTTATTATATATTAAAATATATTTTAAAAAAATATTAGTATATATTTCGGTAAAATAGGTTCATGTTTATCATGATTTTAAATATCATGATAAATATATAGATATTAAAATAAAAAAATTAATAATAATATTAATTAAACTAATGATTTATCCTAAAATCATGGAAAAGATGACAAGTAAGCAAATTAACTAAAATCATGGAGAAGATGACAAATAATCTAAATCATAATTATATATTAAAATATATTTAAAAAAAATTTAGTATATATATATTGGTAAAATATGTTAATGTTTAATAATTATTTTAAACATCATGATAAATATAAAGATATCAAAATAAATAAACTAAATAATAATATTAATTAAACTAATGATTTATCCTAAAATCATGGAAAAGATGACAAGTAAGCAAATTAACTAAAATCATGGAGAAGATGACAAATAATCTAAATCATAATTATATATTAAAATATATTTAAAAAAAATTTAGTATATATATATTGGTAAAATATGTTAATGTTTAATAATTATTTTAAACATCATGATAAATATAAAGATATCAAAATAAATAAACTAAATAATAATATTAATTAAACTAATGATTTATACTATAACTATGGAAAACATGAAAAATGAGCAAATTAACTAAAGAAACTGATTATTAATTCATATATATATATTAGTATACTTATATATAAATTTTATAATAATATGTATTTGATCAATATTTTCACTAATGAGAGAAAAGTAATGATGATATTATCGGTATATATTATTAATATTGATTTATTAATTAAATGTCCTAAATATATTTTTTAAAAATATTAGTATATTTCGGTAAAATAGGTTCATGTTTATCATGATTTTAAATATCATGATCTTTGGGCATGAAAATATTTGCTTATTTGTCATGTTCTCCATGATTTTAGTTAATTTATCTCTTTGTCATATTTTTATTGGTATTTATCAAAATTATTAATTTATTAACTTAAATAAATGATTTTGCTGATTTATTATGTTCTCCATAATTTTAGGTAATTTTATTTATTTGTCATGTATTTATTAGTTTTTATCTGAGTCATTAATTTTAATAATCAATTTTAATTGGACTGATTAAAATTTCTATATCTTAATGAATAGTTGTATAATTTATTATTTAACTGATTGCAAATTAATATTATAAAACAATACCTCTAAAAATAAATGGAAAACATGTTTGAAAAAAACAAATAATTCCACGTATGTATTTTGTGTTTGTCTACATCTTTTTTTTCTTATTTGTTAGTTTTTAGCATTATACTAAAATATTAAAAATATTTTTATTTAAAAACATATTTATATATTGTTTTAAACATAATATGTCATGACAAATTTTTTTTTTAAATAATTAAGTTTATTAACGAGGTATATAAGAAATAGCAATAAATTTAATATATATTTGTTTGTCAACGTGGCCTTTTGGCGGTATTTTTTTTATTTTTATTATTCAGTTGTAAGAATAACATTTATTTGTTTTTTAAGTCGAACAAGTTAATATTTTTTAATTTTTTATTTTTCTAAATATTTTTATCAGAATATTATAAAATATTTTAAAAATACCTGCCTCCTAAAGAGAATATTTTCAAAATATTAAATTTTTGTTTAGAAGAAGTACCTTATATTTATAAAAAGAATTAAAATTAAATTTATTTACTTTTTCAAGAGTTTTACAGAATTATGACATTGTTTAAATAAAAAAATTCTATTATAAGACTATTATGTACAAAATGTGATTCTATATTTTTATATAAAAACTGTATTTTCCAAAATGACTTATTTTAGTTATAATTATTAAAGTTTGAAAGTTAATAGAACATTTGAAAATAACAAATTACGATTTTATAATAAAAAATAGTATTTTATAGTAAACAACAATTTCTATTTTAAGTAAAAAAAATATAGATTGACTATAGCTTATTTTTCTCTATTATAGAATTAAAAAATTAAAATAGCAATATATATAAAATGTTATTATCTTATACATTACATATTAATTTTGTTTGTCAACACGATTTTGTTGAGTGTTTATTCAGTTATTATGAAAGGTATTTCACAACATAATTATATATATATCAATATTTTTATTTACTTTGATTAATATAAAATGTTAAATTGGGTTCCGTGTGGTAACTCCAAGAATTTGGTTTAATAATATCACTTTATATTAACAATTATATATTTATTTTTTTAATTAAATAACTGTTTATAAATTAATATAATAAAGATAGTTAAAGATAACAAACATATTAAAAATATTAATTTTGATCCGAAAAATAATATTTTTAGATCAATAAAAATTAAAATTAAGATATTGAAAGATTCATAAAATAATATAAATTTTAATTTTATTTCAATTTTTTATCTTTAAACTAATAGTATATTTATTAATAAGTATTTATAAAATATTTATGTCCGCATGTGCGGGCAGAACACCTAGATATACTAGGTGTAAATTATATTAAGTTGACTAGGTGTTTATATTTTATTATTATTAAGTTGATAAACGGAGAATAATAATAATAATATTAGGTGTGATAGGTGTTTATATGTCCAAAATAAGAATTCTAGATACACGCTATGCATGTAAGTTCTTTAATTATATAATTGGTTATAAATTAATGTAATGAAAATTGTTTATAGATAATAACCTATTTTAAAATAATAAGATATTGACATTTTTTTTTTTTTTTTTTT
>NC_027752.1:11199438-11228145 GCF_000695525.1 Brassica oleracea var. oleracea
TTCATAGTCATGGCTGGTAAGTGTCTTCGTTGTTAACGGCATTCCCAGGTACCGGATTGGTAAGGTACCGACACTGATACCCAATGAAGCCACAGTAGTAAGGAGAGGCGCGATGTTTCTTCCAGTAACATAGATGGAAGATTTAGCTACATTAATGTGCAGCCCGGAAACTGATGCAAACCGGCGCATTACGCCCAGTATACCCAATAGCGAGTCCGACGTGCCGTTAGTGAACACAAGTATGTCGTCCGCAAAGCACAAGTGAGTGAGTTTGACATCTTGACACTGCTGATGATAACCAAAATCACCCGCATCTGCCGCCCTGTTGAGCATTTTTGACAATACATTATTTAGGATGACATACAAGTAAGGTGAGAGTGAACAGCCTTGACGGATACCCCTGGCACTCTTGAAAAATCCCTCCAAACTTCCATTCACATTTATAGAAAAAGCAGCTGTGGAGATGCATAACCTCATCCAGTGGACAAACTGTAGCGGTATTCCCATTGCTTGCAGAACCGAAGTAATGAAATACCACCTTACCGTGTCAAATGCCTTCGATATGTCAAACTTAATAGCACAATTTTCCTTGTTCGTGCTCCTGTGGTATCCAGTGACCAGCTCAGAGGCGAGGAGGACGTTTTCTAACAGTAGGCGATCCGTTATGAATGCACACTGGTTTGCTTCTACCGCATCCGGGAAAATGATATTTAGCCTATTGGCCAGAACTTTGGAGATGACCTTGTATAGCAGATTACAGCAAGCGATTGGCCGATAATCCTTGAGAGTCTGAGCAGATGTTGTCTTAGGAATCAGGGAGAGTATGGTTGCATTTACACCAGCAGGCATGAATCCAAATATGAAGAAAGATTGAACTGCCACAATGAAGTCCCTTCCTATGATTGGCCATGCTGCGATAAAAAATTCCTTTGTGAACCCATCCGGACCTGAGACTTTTCCATTTGGAAGTGAATGAAGCGCCTGTTTGATTTCCGTTGGTGTGATAGGCCGAACCAGTGCATAAGATATTGACATTGTTATCGAAAATAATGTTTTTAAATTAATAAAAGATAAAAATTAAGAAATTAAAAGATTCATGAAATATTATAAATTTAATGTTTGACTTAAAAACATTTTATTTAAATTTAATAGTACATTTATTAATAAATATCTATGAAAACAATTATGCCCGCATATGCGAGCAAAACACCTAGTATATATATATATTTTAACATTATTGAAAAAAATATTTTTCTTAATATTTAGTTTCTTTTTAATTTTATGTTTTCTTTATGTTTGTGAAACTTAATATACACATAATCAAAATACCCAAACAAATCTGAATTTTAATTTATTATTATTTAAAATAATTTTCAGTTTAACTTTCAATATATCTAAGGCATACAATAATTTATAATTTATGAAATATTTAATTGTAAATATTGATATTCGTTTATGATCTTACAAAAAACTTTATCAGTTATACCTATGTATGTAATTTCCTACTGATCATCTCTTTATTTCCTAATATTTTTAAAAATCAACATATAATTTTGATAAATATTATGAAAATACATGCACAATTAACCGAGAAATAAAACTAATTTGATTTAAATTAATTAGAATAGAAAATAATTATACTTGAGTTTAAATTTGAAAGAATATTTGTAACTTAATATACAAAATTATACGTAAATACAACATGAGTGACTCAACTAATCCAACTTATATCCAAAATAAAAAAAAAACTAACTACAGTAAAAATATAATTTTATAATAATAATCTATTTATTTTTATACATATAAATTACAGGATGATTCGAAACCTATTAATAAATAAAAATAAAATATTAACTAATTGTTACAATACAATTTTATATGTGCATGAGACTTCAGAATATTATCATTATATTCATTTATATAATTTTTAATCAAAACTATAGTTTATTTTTATTTATTTCAAAGCACAATATATATGATGTTATACATAATCTTACTAAAATATGTTTACATATAAAAAAAATTAACCAATCTAAATGCAAATAAAAATTTAATAAAAATTAACTATATTCAAAATAAAATATTATAGTTTAATTCGGAGAAATGGATGCAATCCAATATACTCAAGTGATAAACAAATCGACTTTTGACCCAAAACAACCAAACCAACTAGATATAACACATCCAAATCATGTATAATTAAAATAATATAATATTATTAATATAAATTATACATATAATTATAAATTGATTTAAAACTAAAAATAAAATATTAATTAATTATAATATATTAACTTTATAAAGATTTATATCTGTGCATGAGCACAGAAGAATCACCAGCGAGAGATTATCAGAATCGTCCAACTTAGCTTCTTATTTTTCTTTGGTTGCAACAATTTCGTTTATTATTTAACTAACAAGTTAAAACAACACATATTTTACAATAGAAAACAATTTTATAACAGCAGTTCATTTAAGGGGAGAGACGAAAAGCAAAAGTGGAATAAACGCAGCACTCAGAAGAAAAAATAATTAGTTAAAACGGATGGAATATAAAATACTTATTAACAAATCATTTTAGCCGATAAGGTTACTTTCATCAGTCCAGTCTAAATCAAATATTCCATATTATATGAAAATATCTTTGTTTTTCAAATCTCCATTTGCTATATTATTATTTTAGCTACGGAACGTGTTACGTGCCTATATATCTTTTCATCTTTAACAGTCTTGGAACAACGAACCTGGCTCACGTGGATCATCAGATCATGGTTGTTATTTGGGAATAAAGGATTCACGCCTTGATTATTTAAATCTCTAATGATTCAAGGTGTGACATGAATAGACGGCAAGAACATGAAATGAAGAAAAGTGTTAAAAAAACATGTGGTATGAAAAGATCTTCGACATGATATATTATAACAGAAATCTGTTGAAAAACTGTAAATTTACAATTATGTAACTATTTAAGAAATCAAAAATGAAAGGTTGTGTTTTTCCAAACACGTAACTACTGAAAATGGTCGAAGAAAAATGTTAAGAAATATTTTCCTATCTTAAAATATATTTAAAATCTCAATTACTATAAAAAGTCATGTCGTATCGTAGTAAAATATATATTAGCTTTTTAAAAGTTGTCAATGTGTGTTATAAGTATCTTTTTTATAACTACTAGAGTGTTTTTCTGCGCTACGCGCGGATAATTTACTTAATTTTTATTGGACGATGAATATATTCTGAATTTAAAGAATAAAATTAAAAATAAAGAATCAGTCCTTTGTTTTTGGGAGAATTCTGTTTTATTTCATTTTGGTACTATTATTTATACTTTTTCATAAAGCTATTATTTATGTTTACATTTATTAAATAGATATTTTCAAAAATACGTAAAATATGAAATTTCAATTAAAATCCAAAATACTATTCTATCCTTACTTTACAGCTATATAGATATAAATAATTATTTTAAATAAATAATTAAAAATATATATATAGTTTTCGGATTACACGTTTTTAAATTCGAAATCTTAATAAAACCTTTGATTATTTTCCAAAATTTTATGTTGCAATTCAAAAATATTTTTGAAACTTTTTTAAAAATTTTATTTATTTTTGAAAATCCTAAACTATACACTCCAAAATTTCACCCCTCAAATATAAATCTTAATTCTATATTAGTTAACCCTAATGATATAAATACTTATTTGCCTCTTTAAAACTAAAAGTAAATGTGGTTAAAGTAAATATAAAAAATGATATTAAGAGTGTGATAGTTTAAGCAATTTCTCATTTTTGGATACTTTAGATATGATATTCTTCCATTAATCACTATTTTGGCAGTAATATATAATCTTTTGGGTTTAGTTATCAACTATTTGAAAAACTAATTGTCAATAATACAAAGAAATAACAAAGCCCAAAGTAACAAAATACTGGAACGGATATTGAATTAGGAGATGTTGGATATCCAAACTTGAATGGATATCCAAAGATTAGCGAACATATATATATTTGACGTTATATTTCTAATATATTTCTCACATTTTGTTTAAAATATTTATATTAATGCTACACATAGTTTAAGATTATATAACATACATATAATTACATACAAAATGATTTGCTACTCACTTTAAAATTTTAAATGCATGTCAAACTTCTTTTTTCATGCATTAACAAAATTTGTATCTAAAATCTCAAAACAATAACCAAATTAGTGTCTTTTAATATACTTATAATTTTATATCCAAATCTAAATCATTCAATCTATTAAAATAAAATAGATTGAATCATCTTACGTGTTTTGAACCATATAATATTCTAGATCATTTAACCGGGCTACGCGCGATTTATGTATTCTAGATTATAAAAAAGTTTAAAAATTATATGAGATTTTATTGAAAACTACATCTTTATTTGAACTTCTTAAAAACTACACTTTTGTATATATGTAAATTTAATACACTTTTAGGTCTAAATATTTGAAACTATTATAATATATTTTCATATTATTAATTAAGGACTTAAACTAAATTAGTACTTTAAAACTTGAAATTAATACTTAAAATTAAGTAAAATCAATTTTATTTATTTCTTTTAAAAATTAATACTTTAAGTATATACACAATATCATACTAATAGGTAAATATTAATATAAATAAAATGACGCATTTTATCTGACCATATCTTTTTTATTCGTTTCTATTTTCTTATATCTACTCCTCCTAATTTTTGTTTACTTTTCTGTTGATTAAAGAAAATCAAACATGTTTTTTTATCAATCTTAGGATATCCCATATTTATAGAAATTTCTAGATTAATCTCTAAAAGGAGGTACGGTTTACGGATGGACCATTTCCCTGAATAGTTAAATGAAGTCAAAAACATAATTATATATTTGAATGGCCAAAATTTTTAGGAAATGAAATACAATAATAATTAAATTTTGGTGTTTTAGTTGAGAAATTTATCTTGAAGGGCGGAGCCAACTTATAGAGAGTGAGGTTAGCTGATCCCACTATTTTAAAATTTTTATTTATTTTTGTTAAAGAAAAATTATTTGAACCCTATAAAAACAAATTTGGACCCCATAAAAAAAATTCTGACCCGATACAAAATGTTTCTGCTTCCGCCATATGTATAGTGTTTTGGATTAGTATTGCTTACAGAAGAGATTTATGTGTTAGTAACGTTGGTAAGAGGAATTTTTATCAGCATATTAGTAAGATTTATGTGGCTATATGCTCCCCAGAAATGCAGTGACCGAACTATATATGCCACCTTTGTAACCCTATTTTTAGTTTATATAGGTTAGAAGACAACAAAATTGTTCCGATAATAAACATTAGAGAGTATATGTAATATATTTCTTATCTAAGATTTTTTTTAAGGTAAAAACAGGGAGAAAGACATACTAAGAACTTACAGAAAATAAGTCTAGTTAATAACTCTTTAATTAATTATAAAACCAATGTTAAAATGAATTTTAAGTAATTAATTTTTACTTAACAAAATGAGAGAAAATCTTTTTGTTTTACGGTTGAGTCTTATAGTGAGTGTGAGAAGAAATAATATGTAAATGCATGTGTGAATTATAAAGCCTATGCATGAGTGATTTCTCGTGGATAGGATAAGAAAACGAATACATATGTAATGTAAAATTTCATGTTCAGGTGTTATAATATATATATATATATATATATAAAGCTTACCCTTTATTCTATGATTTTGGCAACCCAAGCTTTGTATTTGATATTAAACTGAGTGATGATGTTAAACTGATAATTTTTGGAAAACCGATTCAATTGCATGAACAATTAAAAAAAATATAGTTTCCGACATGAAAAGAAACTTCTAAGCGCAAAAATTATACTCTTAACCCTTTCAAACCTCCCCTGCACATGTTACAGGGATATATTCTTGCTTCTTATTCTACCGAACAATCTCTACTATTCATTTCTTTGATTATCTTCTTTAATCTTCCCACTATAAGTGGATTGCTCATTGCTCCAGCAGCTGGGTAGTTGTTGCGTAACAGAGGGTTAACGATCATGCTGAAGCGTTAAGAATTTCACCCAATTCAATAGTATTTGTTCAGTGGCTGGCTTGTTCCTCTCAAAAGATTGTTATCCGATTATGATCTTGTAGAGCACACACCGGCTATAAATATCTCTCTTTGACCGCAAATAGCCTGTTTAAATTTTGTGTAGCCATGCCTTGTAACTTTCTGTAAAATGAATGGAGATAAGGATCAAGAAGAAAAAATATTGTTTCTCAAAAAAAGAAAAATATAAAACAATTCATCATCTAAAACCACTTAAACCAAAACAGAACCTAATTGAATGCACACCACTAAACTAACAGAACAATAAACAAAAGAAGGTAAGGAAATATATAATACTTACTGCAGTGGTGACGTGAGTATTGTCGCCCTGAGGCCCGAGGTCCTTCTCTTGCAAGATTAAAGCTGGACAAAAAAAGTAATCATTTAAGAGTACGTTAGAGGATCTGAAGTCCCGGTATATCACCTGGCCAAACAAATATACCACACACTATCCATTGAACCACATTTCAAGCAGACATTGAGTGTTTCAGAATCCACCACAGAATTTTTCTCAAGAAATCGCAATAAGGTTTACAAAACGACATGGTTCATGGGTCTATGTCGACATTTATATAACTTTTCTAATAGAGACTCATGGATAAGATGCTAACAATTATTGCAGTTATGGGACAATTAGATGCTTACGTGAAGGTATTTTTGGTCTCTTGCCAAATGGCACAGGAGGATTCAGAACCATGGTCAGACTTAACTGTTGTAACACAGAGACAATATCGTGATATATTCTCTTGGAGATTTTAAATGATGCAAAACTCTTAATACATATGTTACTTACTTTTGGTTTAGAGCTGGAGGTAGAGTCAAAACAGTCAATAATTCAAGATTTTCCAATAAAATTAGGTAACTAATAACCTGCAAATATATAGGCAAACCAATCAGATCTCAGTGAGAAAATATCTGAGCATAAGCTGTAAACAGGTTTTTCAATACAACTGTAAACATATCACTCATGTCAGTAACTATTATCTCAACAGGTGTAAGCTTTCTCTTTTCACTGATCTTGTTACAATTTTGCTTTATGGTACCTGCACGGAGGTGTTGCCAAAGCAGATTACAAAGAGAAATCGAGAGAAATGAGGTAAATATATCAAATGGAAGAGAATTATAAATATTGGGTAAGGTAGTAAGCATATATATACCTTCCTAGAAGAAAATACATAAGAACATACCCAAGAGATTCCAATTTGTCATTTGCTCTGCATAAGAGATCTCAGCTTAGAAGTTGAAAATCTTATATAAGCCTATCATGTTAAGTGCACACAAAACTCATCAATTTCAATATTCCAGATCGTCTCTTCTGCTTTACTGTGCTTATATTAAGATCGTCTCTTCTACGTTACTTGCAGGTAAACATATCACTCATATTAAACCCCATAAATGTTCTAATTCCTGCTCACCATCTCCCTGGAAAAATAGTATTAAGAAAAACCAAAAACTCTAAAAACTTGAATTAATTATTTTACTTTAAAAATACATCCAATCACAAAGCAATCTAACTCAGAGATGAATTGAAAATTAGAGTTCCATGGGAAAGAGACAGTTACCCTATGATCAGCAACCCAATACACCAGTTTCTTTTTGGATCCATAGAAGTTGAAGAGTTTGTAAACTGATCCTTGCCGTTTGGTTTCATCACCATGGCTTGAGCTTAAGGCGGTTCTAGGGTTTTGGTTTGTAGAAAGGAAAGAAGAACCGTATATAAGAAGGAGAAAAAGAGGGAGGTGAAACAAACTCATTAAGAGGGCATTGATTGACGGGAGTTAAGAAGAGAATTGATTGATTGATTAGGAGTGGCTCGATTAGAACTGAGTTTGTATGATCTTCAATCGGAGAAGACGAACTGTTAGAGGTTAATACGATCATCCTTCGTAGGTTTGTTTTCTGAATGGGGTCCTTTTGGACAATAACAAATTAATTGAAGCCCAAAGATAGAAGTCCACCCTGTAAAGCCTATCTGATGTGTCAAAAAATATGTTCTTGATTGGCTGAATTTTTAATCATACGTGGACATCCTCTCTATCGAGGATATTTTCCTTTTACTTATTGTATGATTGTGTTTTTATAATGATGTGTCTATTCAAATTATATCGTATTTTCTATTGTAAAAAGACATATTAGTTTTTTTTTTGAAAAAAAATGTTAATATATATTATAAGTGTCTTTCTATAATTAGGGTGTTTATATAATGATGTGTCTTTTCAAAATATATTATAAAGATACAATTTTGAAATAACTACCTATAATCTGAAAAATCATATTAGTTATGTATAGATTTGAATATTATTTGAAATCGCAATTAATGTAAATAGTCGTGTCTTTTCGTAAAAGATATATTAGTTTTTTTAAAGAAGTTTTTAATATATATTATTAAATACTTTTTTATAATCGGAGTATTTTTTGAAATGATGTGTTTTTCAAAATATAATGTAAAGATACTATTTAAAATATCTACCTATAATCTGAAAGTCACGACGATTCATATATATATATATAACTTTGAAAAATGGTATAGAATAAAAGTTACATAGTTACAAATATTTAGAAGATATTCAAATGAAACGTTGCCAACAAAAATATTGTAGGAAGGATCATTCATGTTTACCTAGCAAAAAAATCTTTAAAAAAATAATGTAATTCAAATTGTGTGTTTTCATCTTAAAAGTTGCATTGATTTTTTTAAAATATATCAAAATATAAGTATGCATCCATTCATCTTCGCAATGTGTCTTTTCATTTTAATAATTATATCAATTTTAAAAAAAAATTTAAATGTCTAAGAATGTGTTTTTATTCTATTAATTTCATTTGTTAACAAAAAAATATTAAAATGTTTTTAATGTATATTTTTATAATGATGTGTCTTTTTATCTTAAAATTCAATAGTTTTTAAGCAGCAATGATCTATATAGAAAACACCTTTTCTAAGATAAATCACATGAATTAATATATAATTACAGAAAGTTCTTAATGTAATCAATAAAATTTATATCTAGAATCTCTTCTATTTTAAAGAGAGTGTGAACTTATTTAAAATGTATATTTTCATTATAAAAAGTATAATTTTGCTAGAGGTTTGTTTAAAATTTCTTAAAATATCTATTTTCATAATGATGTATATTTTCATCTTTAAGAGAATAGATTTTTAGAAGTTTTAAATGTCTAAAAATATATATTATTATCCTATAAATTGTGTAGGTTTCTAGGAGTTATGCACTGTCGAACATGTGTATCTTTATTATAAAAAATGTTTTGGTACTCAACCGTAGGGGTGTCAAAATGATCTATAGCTCATGATCTGGCTCAGCTCAGCTTGTTTTTTCATGAGCACGATCTATATATTTTAAGCTCATTTAATAAATGAGTTTAATGATCGAGCTTAAATTAGATCAAGAGTTATATGAATGATATTTAATGAACATGAGCTGACTCATGAGCTTGTTCATTTTTTACGTACAATAATATATAATATATTTTATATATTATATTTGGATAATTTCTATTTTTATGTAAAAGAGAGATAATTTCTATATTTATCATATTTATCTTCTAAATTAAAATGTCAAACCAAATCTTCTTAAAAGATAATATCTATATTAATCATATTTATCTTCTAAAATTAAAATGTAAAAGATACATATAAGACACTGAAGATGAATTGGTTCAAGACTCTCACGAAGAATAGGGATTTGGATCATTAATTTTGCTTTAATTTAATTTATATTAGGTATTGTTTTTTTATTTTTGTCATGTGTTGGTTTTTATTTAGTATTTAATATTTATGTTTTGGATTTTTTAATATTTAAATTTTGAACAATATTATAGAAGTTATTCTATCACTATTTTATTTTATAATTATTATTTTTATTTAGATCACGAGTTAGCTCATTTAACTCATGATCTAGATGATCTGAGTTCGAGTTTACATATTGAAACTCATATAATAAATGAGCTGAGCTGAGCTAGCTCATGAAAGAGCCAAGCTCACTATGAGCTGAGCTGAGTTGAGCGAGCTAGCTAGCTCATTTTGACACATCTATTCAAACGGTTAGTAAATGTTTTATGTTTTTATATATATGTATAAATCTTATCATCTTACAACATGTCTTCTCATCCTAAGAATTTCATATCTAAAAATGTGTCTTATCATCTTAACAATGTGTTTTTCATATGTCTTTTCATCTTAATAATTTTATGGTTAAAACATTTTTATGCATCAATTTGTTATATGTGCTATTTATTTAGTAAATCACTAGTACATGTAAATTGGAGAGGACTATTAGCGATTTAAGTGAATCTTTACAACCATTTAAATGAACTATTGCAAGTGTTAGGTGGATAGTTACAACTTCTTAAATGAAACATTGAAACAGTCGGTGGATGTAATTTTTAGTGATGAACCATTGTAATTTTTGGTGATTGTATTTTTTTGGTCATAAACCATTGCAACTTTTGGTGTTAACCAATCATTGCAACTCTTAATCCTCTGTATAAGGAGTTGTAGGCATTGACAAATCACAACAATCACAAATATACTGGTAAAAGGAAAAGTTCGTTGTAAAAAGATCTTCAAAAATAATGATATGTTTATATGTGTCTTTTTCATTTAAAATATCTTTTATTGATTTGTTTTTGGTTATTTCTCACTTTTTCTTATATTATACATTTTAAATCTATGGAAAGCTTACGGATATGTTTTTTCTCTTTTGTGACACATAAACGTCTTTGAAAACAAAAATAAGATACTGTATATAAAATTATAAATTATACAAAGTCGCAAATATTTTTAAAATAAAATGAGTTCACGATAATAACTTAAAACATTCATATAATTTTTAATGTGTGTGCCTTTACCAATTGGTTATATTATTTTTGTTGCGGTGTATTTTTCATGTGACAATTAAATAGTTTATAAGTATTTATTTTAATTTACAAGCAAAAGATGCATTTTTTATTGTTCAAGGATTTTTTTCTGTTGAAGAGATGCATTCTTTAAAAGTGTTGTAAAAGTGTATACTTTCAAAAAGTTTATATTTTTAATTTTAATTATATTTCAGTTAAAAAATTTATATGTTTATATGGGTGTATCTTTTCTTTTTGATTAAATTAACTGAAATATGTTTTAGACTCATTGATAAAGACATATTTAAAAATGTTAAATAGATTTTCATATATTAACATATTTTAAAACATAAAAAACTGAAAGATGATGGAGTTATGTTTGAACAATCACATTTTTTTATTCACAACTTTTGCAAATAATACAAATGGAAATTAATATATATATATATACATTAATTATGAAATATTTGATGCAAAAGATGATTGAAAATATTTTAGGATAAAAAATAGGTTGAATAATTTTTGATACATTTATAAAGTTTTTATTGCAATATGTGAATATTTAAATGAATTTCTATTCAACATTGCACGGATTCTTTACCTAGTTTAAGTAGCATCTTCGTGCAATAATTTTCATAAAGTTGAATATGGTGTATGTGAATTTTTCAAACCTTTATATTTAAATTGTTAACGGTAAAATCGTTGATATAATAATTTTTATAATTTATGATAAATCAGTGTTAAAAAGGCTATTAGGCTACAATCTACATGGTATTATGGTTATGTTTGAAAGAAGGTAACCAACATAATGATTAATGATGACCCTAAACTACTACATATATTGGGTCTAAGGGATCGTAACTAATTAAAAATAAACCATATTATGGCTGTAAAGGTCCAAAAGTTAACTAACCGGCCTGTTTAGAGGAATCGTGATCGGTGTTTTCTTCCGACCAAATATTTCAGATAAGCAGAAGACGAGAGAGATTGACGAAGCCGAGGAAGCTAACGATTATGAGGTTTAACCAAATGTGTGATGGAACTGTAGAAACAACCACGGGTTGTTCGATTTCCTGAAGGTAAGAAATTTCTTAGATTCTTATACGGAGAGTCGTTTTCTTCTTATTATTAGTATTTTTTCTGTTTGATTGTTGTTCTGAAATTGGTTAGAATCACACTCTGGTCTGAAATTAAACTCATTGTCTCACGGGTTTACTTAGTTTTAGAACTTAGCTGATGAAATGTCGTTGGACCAAGTGGACTTAGGTTGATAACCTTTTTTTTTTTTATAAGCTTATCTTTATCATCAAAGGTAGAAGTTTTTTGTACAATATATGAATGAAATTTTGAATATTATAGCCATTGTCTAACCTATGTTCAATGTAGGAGGGGCAGTTGCCCACCATGGATTTTTTTCCAAATTAGTGTAATTTTGTACAAAACAAAATTGATAATGTCCCTGTTGTAAATTGTATGCAAAGATATTAAACTGTGTTTATAAGTTTGCACCAGATAAATATTATTTCTAGATCAGCCACTGATTATTGCCATTTGCTAATGAGACTAATTTTTACTAACTCTTTTCTAATGCTCTGTTTCAGAAGCCAAGGGTGCCTTGTTGTGTGGCTGCTAAGCTGCAGTGATTCACACCGTGATATTAAGATTTATGGAAGGCCATTGACTATCAACATAAGTTTTCATAAAAAAAAAAAAAAAAAAAAAAAACACATGGGCGATATTACTATCTCCGGAAGAGGTCAAACTTTATCACAAAGCAAGTACTTTTATCAGACAGGACAAGGACAGATAGATGAACCACACTTGTAATAGTAAGGTTAGAGGGTTATTAAGTTGTAAGTCGCTCTTTCTTAGCAAATCAAGCATGTTACATCACACTTAGAAACTAATATCCCTTCTCAAGGGTACATTAATACATCACCCAAGATAAATACACTTTATTTTACTTCTTAGAGTTTCTTCATATACTCAATAACTCAAACCAGATCATCAAGGAAGAGACTTAGCCATTTGTCTGAGAAGAAACTTCTGAATTTTACCAGTAGATGTCTTAGGAAGCTCCTCCTGAAAAATCACGTTCCTTGGAACCATATACTTAGGTAACTTCGTCTTACAAAAGTCCCTTATCTCCCTCTCAGTCACCGACCCATCACCGTTATTACCATACTTCAAGCTCACAAAAGCACACGGCGTCTCTCCCCACATCTTATCCGGTTTAGCCACCACCGCAGCTTCCTTCACCACAGGATTAGTGTACAGAACAGTCTCAACCTCCGCGCTGCTTATGTTCTCTCCTCCGCATATGATCACATCCTTTGACCTGTCTTTAACCTCCAAGTAACCGTCTTCATGTATAACACCCACATCTCCTGTATAGAACCATCCGTCCTCTCTCATACACGCCGCGCTTCCTTCAGGGTCTTTGTAGTAACCCAGCATAACTGATCCTCCTTTTAACACAATCTCTCCTACTGAAACTCCGTCGTGCTTTACGCTTTTACCTGTTCTCTTGTCCCTAACGTCGACTTCAGCAAATCCAACGGTTCTTACTCCTTGTCTTGACTTCAGTCTAGCTCGCTCCAAGGGATCAAGATGATCCCACTCAGGCTTCCAAGCACATGAGATAACAGGGCCTCCTGTCTCAGTTAAACCATACCCATGACCGACGTTGAAACCGAGGGTTTCTGTTCGAGAGATGATGGCTGCGGGAGGTGGAGCTCCAGCCGTCATCACCTGATTCAAAAGTTTACCATCCCTCAAAATCTTAAGTTCTAGTGAATTGGTAGCTTCTTCTTTTTTTTTTTTTGTCAAGAATTGGTAGCTTCTTTTTTTTTTTTTTTTGTCAACTTGGTAGCTTCACCTTAAAATCTATATTGGAACTATAATATTTTATTACTTTATAGAAAATTTTCTTTTTAGAGTTATATATTTTTAAATATAATTTATGTAATATTAAGAAGAATAATTTATTTTAACGATATATAACTTAATTGATTTACAAATATAAATTTATATTGGCATAAATAAAATATGTACCGTAAATTAAATTTTATTTTAGGTGTAAAATAAAAAAATTACATCAAAATATTTTAAAATGTTTAGAAAAATTAAAAGATGAAATTCACGTAAATAAAAAATAGAATAATTTGTTTGTACTTATATAAACGCTATATAAATTAATTACTAATTTATATTGAGACTATATATTTACATATATTTTTAAATTTAACTATGTCATATTTTACACTAACCCAAAAGAGAAAATGATTAGGATAGCACTAAAAAAGTTTTTTGTCATAAATATGGCCTCTAAGAATAAAAATGACCAAAATAGCATTTAATGTTTTATCAAAAGAGATAAATATATATTTATACCCCAATGGTAAATTAATTTAGACATTAGGGTTTAGAGTTAAGGGGTGGGGTTTAGGATTTAGGGTTTAGGGTTTAGAGTTTAGGGGTGGGGTTTAGGGTTTAGGGTTTAGAGTTAAGGGGTGGAGTTTAGGATTTAGGGTTTATGGTTTGGGGTTTAGGATTTAGGGTTTAGGGTTTAGAGTTTAGGGGTGGGGTTTAGGGTTTAGAGTTAAGGGGTGGAGTTTAGGATTTAGGGTTTATGGTTTGGGGTTTAGGATTTAGGGTTTAGGGTTTAGAGTTTAGGGGTGGGGTTTAGGGTTTAGAGTTAAGGGGTGGAGTTTAGGATTTAGGGTTTATGGTTTGGGGTTTAGGATTTAGGGTTTAGGGTTTAGAGTTTAGGGGTGAGGTTTAGGGTTTAGGGTTTATAGTTAAGGGGTGGGGTTTAGGATTTAGGGTTTAGGGTTTAGGGTTTAGGGTTTAGGATTTAGGTTTTAGGGTTTGGAATTGGGGAGTGGGGTTTTGGGATAAGATTTCAAATTTTGAAAAATAAAAAAAATTTAAATTTTTCAAAAGATAAAATGCTATTTTGGTCATTTTAGTTTTTGAAGGCTATTTTTGTGAAATAAACTTAGAAATGTGCGATTTTGGAGATTTGTCTAACCCAAAATCTATTAATTTATTGTGGTTATTAATTTATTGTTGAATAAAGTATAAATCAAAGTCTTGTGCCATCGTAAACCAAACCGGCAATCAAACCAGGATATATAGAGTACCTGAACCGGGCTCTTGAGCGGTTGACGGGAAGTGTAGTTAGTGAGCATGTTGAGAACCATCGGTGCAGCACACATGTGAGTTACTTTATGCTTATCGATCAAGTCATATATAGTTGGCGCGTCAACTCTCCGTGTGCAAACGTTAGTGGCTCCGACGGCAGCGGTTCCCCACGTGTAACCCCAACCGTTAGCGTGGAACATCGGTAAGGTCCAGAGGTAAACCGGACGGTTTGGAAAGGACCAGTCAAGCAAGGAGCTAACAGTGAGCATGAAAATTGCTCTGTGGCTAAGCACCACTCCTTTGGGAGACGACGTCGTTCCGGAAGTGTAGTTGAGCACCATCGGTTTCCATTCAGTTTGTGGACGGATCCACTTGAATCTTGAATCTCCTCTTTCCATGATCCCTTCGTACGTGTCAAGAAAATCAGATGCAGCTGATGAAGCAGAGGAAGAATCGTCATCATCGTTGAGGAGGACGAGGTGAGGTTTATCATGTTGTCCCAAGAACGAGACTGCTTCGAGGACTAAAGAGATGGAGGTGTGGTCGACAAAAACGAGCTTGGACTCACTGTGACGCAGGAGGACAGAGAGTGCATGTGCGTTTAAGCGAGGGTTGATGTTGTTTAAGATGGATCCGGACATTGGGATAGCGAACTGAAGCTCATAGACGGACGGGACGTTGGGGCCTACGACAGAGACGACTTGGCCTTGGTTAATGCCAAGGGAAGAGGAAGTGAGAGCCGAGGCTATTCGGAGACAACGGTTGTGGGTTTCGGACCAAGTGTGGACGGTGTTTGTGGTGTGGAGGATGGATGGACAGTCGCCGTAGACGGAGGCGGCTCGGTCTAAGAAGCCGAGGACGGTGAGTGGAGTTGAGTTTGATGGGTGTGGAAGTAAGAGTTCCATTGTTTTGATACTGTTTAATGTCTTGTTTTGGTACGTGATTTGTTAAAAGACTCGTGAAGGGTCTGTCTGTATTTATAAAATATTTGAAAAGGTTTTAACATTTTGATGTCTTTTTCTTTTACAACTATAATTGATTACATATGGCCCACAGTATCAGCTTGATGAAATGAAGTAAACAAATCTTCTTTAGTTTCTTAACTAATAAAAGTACTAAATCTGGTTAATATATAGAGAGAATTATCTTTTATTGTTTTGGGAAATAAGAGTTTATAGAAAACCGAAGTTAGGTATTGAATGAAGTGCACAAAAAAAAAGGGTATTGAATGAAGACAGTCATCTTATAAAGTTAGAACCAACGAGCATTCTATAGTTTCCAAGATTGTGGCGACAAGTTTTTAGTTTGGACTACGGTCGAATAAGTTACCTAAAATAATGATCCTTCTTTCTAAATTTTTTACCATAACAGAATATATGTTTAAATAAGATTAAGACGATAATGCTTTATGCATGCAATTGATGGATACTTGATACTAATTTACATCATATTAGTAAATTATTTTCTGGATAATATGATTTAGTATTCTAGCGTAATATTATAGTAGTATTTTCACATTTGGTACTAAGAGGAGCATCTCAAAACTATTTGAAACCCTTATATGATTTTTTTTTTTTTTTGCTAAACTCCCTATATGCAAATTATAGCCATGCATGCTCGTTTAGCTGACGTACCATTGATTTCTCTACTGTCAACGTCCACATGATATGTTAGTTTTGCTTACGTATATCAATACTCAACTGTATCTTGGAAGGATTGGTCACTACCGTCGAGCGACTTGTACTTTGTGACATTTATAACTTAAATATCGGTATTGTTAATTTTTTCCAAAAAAATGTATATATAGATATAATTCTGGTCTTCAATTGTCAAGGTTTGAGCTAATGCTAGCAAAGTATCACCACCTATATTTATATTTATTAGAGATATATATCCCACATCGGAAATTCTAAAGGACATTAAGTAATATATAAAGGGTTAGGGTCAATACACTAATCGCCAATTGATTTTAAGTTGGAAGTCCATAATTAAACCAGAATCTAACATGGTATTAGAGCCCAGATCCTAAATACATTATACCCCTAATTAATATAACCCTATCCGACAGGGTATAAAGGTCGTAATTGACTCGCTCGACCGAGTATAACTGTCTTAAAAAGTTCCGAGATTTCTTGCCGATAAGAACCATCATCTCGAGGAGGGGTATTAGGGATATATATCCCACATCGGGAATTCTAAAGGACATTAAGTAATATATAAAGAGTTATGGTCAATCCACTAATTGCCAACTGGTTTTAAGTTGGAAGCCCATAATAAACCCGAATCTAACATATTCAAATCCTCATAATGTATACATTGTGTACTTTGAACTTTTAGTAATACAAGATGAATAACACATTATAACTTAACCCAAACAAGTTTAGAATATGGAAAACAAGACTTAACTCTATATTCTTATAAATTTATAATTCACCAGATCAGACCAATATTAATTTAATAAATTTGAAATATTAGAAAAGAACTACATATGCAAAGACACAACTTGTACACTTGTAAGGATCCCCGTGACGAGTACCGACTAGTCATCATCAGGGATTCAATTGAAAGTGAAGATAAAATGCAAAGTGTTTTTTTAATCAAGAGATCTAACAAAACTAATGTACATACCGAAAATGTTATAATTAAATTGAGGGTCTGGTGTCTATCAAAATAGCAAGTTACAGAGCATACTCTTGTAATTCATGTGAATGTTGGTGTGTATACAAAAACTTTTGAAACACAGAGAGATATGAACATTTGCAGTGGGTGATGAGATGATTTAATGTGCATAATATGGGTAGTTTAAAAGTCATATGCATATTTAATGAATTTCTGCATCACCCAACATGTACGTATTCATTAACTGTACATATGCCTAGAATCAAATGATATGTACTTGCTAATATTGGCATCATGAAGGTTTTGCAAATTTAGATAAAACTTTAGCTTTCGCTTACATAAATACTAGTTTTCTCACATGGTCTAGTTTCAATTAATATGGCAACATGTGTCACCTTCAAAACATAAATACTTATGCTTATCAACTTCTATAGCACCATAGATAGATTACTACTTTGAATTTAAGATTTCATAGAGATAATAGATTCGTTTACTAAACCGGATGTACCATGGGAACCAGAAATACCCAAGTATTGTCCAGTTTAACTTTCCTGGCCAACAAGATAAGAAAAGCCCGATAGAAAACCATGATTAAGTTCGGTCTCTTAACTGGAGTTTTTAGTTTTGGTTAAGAGACGGTTCTTACCTTTTCTTAGATTTTAACTGAGAAAAGCCAAGAACCATCTCTTAAATAAGAGATACAAGACCACTTCCATCGGCGTCTCTTAGGAAGGGGTTTAAACAAAACACAAAAAAAAAACGAAAAGGAATAAAAAAAACATAGAACCGGTGTTTAATGTGGAATTTTTAGAATTGGTAAGCACCCTTACGTGTCACTTTCGTATTGGACCTCCGTTTTATGTCTCTCCTTCTCCTTCGTCGTGTTTTGATACGAAATCAATTTTTCTCTTCCTCCTCCAATCTAGATCACTCCATCTTTCTGATCTGGATCTCCTTCTTAGAATCAAGAAACCGACGTCCCTCTCTTCTCTCTCTCTCTCCTTGATTAAACCTTCATAATCAGGTAATTATCATGTTTAATCATCACGATAATCAGCTCCGAAAGCCCTTTTTTCTCATGTAATTCTCCCAGGCTTAGAATCGTTATTTTGCTTTGGTGGGTTTTTAATTGTATGATGATGATGATGATGAAGGAATTGCAATGTTATGGGTTTGTTGGTTTTGTGATTTTGATCATCTAAGATTGTTCATAACCCTTATCTGCATGTTTGCAGGGAGTTTTCGGTTTCGGAATCTTTTGATATTATCTACAAGTCTTTTGTCTTGTCTAGCTCGTTGCTCGCTCTTTGGATTCTCCCAAGCTTTCTCCTTTATGTTCTCAAAGGTCTGATTTTTCTTCCCTCTTAATTTTGTCTGTTTCAGCAATTTTGCATTAGATGTAAGTTCTGATCTTAGTTATGTGGATTATGATGCGGAGAGATAGAGGGATCCTCGTCACTTCAAACGGATGTGGTTTCCACCGTTTGATAATAAGGGGCCTCCAATGGACAATGATCACTCATCTGGAGATAGAGTCAATCATGTTAAGGTAAATGGATTACAAGTCTTAACATAAACGAATCTTGTTAAGATGTTCCTGTTACTCACCTCTTATCTCTTTGTTTCAGGGTGCTATCATTTTCTCAAACATTGTGACAACTGTGTCCCCCACTTACGCACAAGAAGTTCGAACATATGAGGTACAAGAATCTCTTTTTGGTTAATCAAACAAAGCTTTTTATTTTTTAATCGGTTTATTTGTATTGTTAGGGAGGAAAGGGACTCCATTCAACACTCAATGCAAACTCCAAGAAGTTCATTGGGATCCTTAACGGCATTGACACAGATTCGTGGAACCCCGCGCCACGGACCCTTTCCTTAAGGCTCAGTTCAACGCTAAGGATCTACAAGGGAAAGAAGAAAACAAATACGCACTTAGAAAGTAGCTTGGACTTTCTTCAGCAGAGCCAGACGGCCTTTGGTCTTGGTTCGAAAAGGCGTGTGGCGAGAAGAAGCGACGAGACTGGCGCTTAGCGCCTAGCGCCATGGCGCCACAAAGCGAGCGCTTCGTGTATCCGGCAACAAAAAGGTAAGCTCTAGACCATCTATACGTATATCATGCAGCACAACTGAAAAAACCAAATCCATATAATAAAATTCAAAGGTTCTTAAAGCAAAACACAACTGAAAATACCAAATATAAACACCAAATTAAAAAACCAAATTCAAAAGGAAATGAAAACAGCAGTAGACAAAGCTCTACTCTGATTCAGAATCCTCATACTCCAAATCCCTGTTGTAGCCAACACCTTCCTTGCCTTCAATGTCATTCTCTCCATCAACCAACTCCAAATGAGAAGGTGATGGACCATAGCGTTTCTTATAAGTTGAAGAGCTTGCTATTCCTTTTCCTTTGTCGTTCTTAGCTGAAGTAGGAGTCTTTGCTCCCCTAGTAGTGTAGTTTGGTTCTTCAGCTCCTACTGCTTCACTTACAACACTCCAAGTCAGGTCCTCATCATCATGGACGAAATCATCATCTTCATCGTTGGAGGAGTTCCCATCCATATTTCCCGTCAACCATTAGTTGCTATCATCTATTTCATCCAATAGAATTGGATCCTTTACATCGTTTCTCTTCATCCTCCGCTGCAAAGCACGATTGTACTTGACAAACACCATGTCATTCAATCGGCTTTGAGCTAATATGTTCCTTCTCTTGGTATGAAGCTGCATATGATCAAACTAAGTCAAACATACATATGAATATAGTATTCAGTTCATGTAAATCTAGAGATTCTAAAAGACTTACATGCTGAAAGACTCCCCAGTTTCTTTCACAGCCTGTTTCACTACACGTTAGGCTTAGGATCTTAACAGCAAAATCTCTGAGATTAGGAGCTGAACTCCCGTAGCTTGACCACCACTCAGCTAGTAACACACAAAAAAATACACGGCCATTCTTAAACGCTTCAAGCTCAAAATAAAATATGGATAGCAGAAAACAGAGAATTCTTACCTGGCGACTTCATCTCTCTATGCCTAATGGCCATGGGAAGACCGAAGAGTCCACTGGCATTCTTAAACACTTCAAGCTCTACCATGATTTGGTCTTGAATCACAATGTCTCGAACCAACCTTGTGATGCATTGGTACAGTCCAGTTTCAACTTCCTCACAACAAACATCAGCAGGATGTGCATAATGAATAGCTGGATTGAGGAAGTAACCTGGAGCGTGAAGTGGTTGATGAATCTGACAGTCCCATCGCTTGTCTATCATCTCAAACACCTTCTCATACTTCTCCTTCTTCCCTTTGAAGCTCTTAGCAATAGCTTCTTTCACCCTATTCATAGCAGCGTAGATGTACCCCATCAGTGGTTTCTTCTCACCATCAACCATCCGGAGCACCTTCACCAACGGACATCTTATCTTCAACGCATAAGCAATGTTCCTCCAGAAGCTCTCTTGAAGAATATACTGCTTCAGCTTCCTTGCTCCTGCTTCCTTAGGCCATTTCGATTGGTTCCATTCCTCCGAGGTCACCATCTTCTTCAAATTAGCTTGCTGAAGATGATACTGAGACATGGTGATGAAAGATGTTGTGAATCTTGTTACAGCCGGCCTATGCAAGTTCCTTTGCTTTGTAAACCTCCTCATCATGTTCACAAGTGGGACATGGCAATAGATGTAAGCATTGATGAACATGCACTTCTTCATCGAACTCTTCACTGCCTCTATCTTGCCAATATCCTCCATCATCAACTCAAGGCAGTGTGCAGCACAAGGAGTCCAAAAGAGATGTGGACGTTTTGCTTCCAAAAGTCTCTCAGCCTTCACGTAGTTGGAGGCATTATCAGTAACAACCTGAACCACATTCTTCTCTCCAATGTCTTCAACCATATCATCAAGTAGCTTGAACAGCAGTGTAGCATCTTTGACGACTTCAGAAACTTCTTTTGACCTGATGAACACAGAGCCTTTTGGTGAGTTAACCAGAAAGTTCACTATGTCTTTCTGCACTACCGAATCGCGCCATCCATCAGACATGATCGAGCATCCTTTCACTGCCCACTCCTCTCTGTTAGGAACCAGCTCAGCTTGAACATTGGCTACTTCCTTTTGAAGCAGAGAGAACCGGAGCTCATACATCGAAGGAGGCTTTAACCCCATCCCATACTGCCCAGTCAGCTCTGTCATCTCCTTAAAACTGTAATGTAAGGCAGCATTGAAAGCAATCTCAACATCGTAAAACCACCTTGCTATGCCTCCACACACTTTGTCTCTTAACTCCTTGTCACAAGCTCCAAACACCGCTTTCATATCCTTTCTTCCTTTCAGGATGTCTGGAGGCAATGACATCACGAACTTGTCCAAAGGACCACGGTTCTTCCTCTTGGCAGCCTTTCGTACTGGCTGATCACCATCCACGTCTTCGACATCATCTTCATTCACCGCAGCTTCGTACCTCATTGACTGAGCAGCTCTTTCTGCAGCTCTTACGGCCATGTAGTTCCCCAGCTCAGCTCTGACATGTTCTGGACAGACAGGACACTTCTTTGCATTCTTGTGCCCGCTAACAAGGTGTTGTTTCAACCGTGAAACTCCAGCAGTTAACACCTTGTTGCAGAAGATACACTTCCAGTGGTTGATGTTGTTGTTAACCATGATTCCATACTTCCTTCCCGGATCCGCTTGTCCTCCTCCTTGAGAACCTCCTCCTTGAGACCCTCCTCCTTGGGACCCTCCTCGAGATGTTCCAGCTCCAGCGTCAGACATGATCACTACAACATAAACAAACATAAATGAGAAGAAGCTATTGAATATAAACAAAACGATCATAAATTTGCATTAAAGAAACTGACTTAACAAGAAGACGCTATGATAAACAAGACACGATCATATACTTATATTTAAGAAAAAAGCTACTGATTTAAGAACTAAGAATACGCTATGATTAACAAGACACAATCATATAATTATATGTTAAAGAAAAAGCTACTGATTTAAGAAGAAGAAACTATAATACAAACAAGGAATGAAAAGAAGCTACTGTGGTTACTAATGAGCTAAAAACCTTGCAAATAATAAGCTACTGTCATGTGTTTAAGAGAAGAGAAGCTAATGATTTTAACTTAAGGTTAGGAGGGTTATTATATAGGAGAAGAAGTAGGGTTAGTGGGATTGTATCCTAGGTTAGTGGGGTTGTGGAAACTCTCCTCTACACGCTTAATACGTGAAAAGAGCATATACTTTTAGATATACTAAATATTCATTCTTAAACAGTTTTGTTAAGTTCACAAATTTGAATAAAATCTACTTTTTTTACAGGTACAACAAATCGCTGTTTTTAGCACTTTAGAAAAATCTCAAAAGCGATGAAAAACGAGGGAAAGCGAAGGATTTATGTACCTCGCCTGGCAATGAGGTCCCTAAGCGATGAGGTCCTCGCTTTGTGGCGCTTAGCGCCTTGGCGCTAAAAGCGCTCGCTTTCTCGAACCAAGCCTTTGGTTGGTTGCATAACAAGATTAGTGCCACAGAAAGGAGTTCATCTAATCAGACATGCTATATACATAACGTTAGAGTTGGGTGGACAGTTTGTTCTCCTTGGTTCTAGTCCAGTCCCACATATTTAGTTTGTTCTCCTTCTTTTCTCATGGTCCTGCTCCTATCGATTACAGGTAATTTACTTCCTAATCTCTTTCCCATAAATCTCTTTACTGTTTCGGGTTCGAGAGTTTCATAAAAATGTAAAAGAAAAACAGTTTGGTCTTGCAGGAGGAAGAGTTTCACAAGTTAGCCAACTTCACTAACGACCTTCTTGAGAACATTGAGGTACGTAAAGCTGAAGACTTTGACTAGTTTTAGACTCATACTTTGTCCCTACTTAACAATGTATTGGCTTGGAACAACATTGATTCATGTTCAGGATTACGGTGATAATGTACAGATTGATGGTTTTTATATCATATTTGTTTAAATTTTATGAAATCCAATTATTTAACTTCTAAAATAAAATTAAAAAAAAGTTTAATTTTTAAGAACTTCTTTAATGTTCTTCCATTGGACAATGTCAAATTTAATTACATAAGCAAGGGTTCTAAACTTCACAAACTACTAAATTAACTATTAAACTAATCATTAGAATCCATCATGGGCTCTAACCATTGGACATGCTCTAAGAACCGTCTCTTAGCCGAAATGTATAAAAAAAAAATGTCAAATCATGAGTTAAGAGTCTCCGCTAAAAAACCAAGGTTAATCATGCTATAAAAAAATTCCAGTACAATCATACGAAACAGCTGTTCAAATTATGTTATACGCCAAGTCCATACATACTTGTTCGGTTGATATGCCAAGTCCTTGCCTCTTTAACAATTGTGAAAGGTATACTTTACATTTTTTTGTATACCTTATTGGTTGATCTAATTAGTTCCGAAAAACGTATCTAGCGCTATAGAATAGGTTAACTACTATATTCCATGACCCAAATTTAGAGTGTTTTCCAACTAATGTCATAAGATAACCGGATCATCTATTACCGAACTCTATAAGTCAAAGACAAAGTCAAACTTTCTACATGGCTATGCTTCTGTCTTAATGAAGGCTCGAACCCCGGATAGAATGTTACAGCACATTCGCAAGTCTTGCTTACAACTTAATCACAACCATGCAGGCTATACTTAACATATGACACTACAAGAAAAATGAGTTTTAATAGCAGAATAGCGTTTTTTACGATTGTGCTATAGTTGACATACCCGTTAGTTTTTTAAACTCTATTTTAACATCAAATCTTAAATTTAACTTCAAATGTTAGATATAAACTCAAAAATTAATCATTTCCAAAAATTTATCTCAAATCTTAAAATCAATATCCCAAACCTTTAACTTTTAAACCATATACTCATACATTTATTCTAAACTCAAAATTTTAAATATAAAGTAATTAAAAAAAATATCAACACTAAATAAAAATTCAAAAATTATTTCTTTTTCAAAAATTAATATTAAATCAATAGTCTAAACCTTTAATCCTCAAACCCTATACTCAAACCTTTATTCCAAACTCAAACTTTAAATCTAAAATCTAAAGACAAACTTTTCAAACCCTATACTCAAACATTTAAACCTTTAAACTAATTTCATTTACTTTTACTCTTTTACTTTAAACCTTTAAACAAATTTCATATTACAGTTTAAAAATTTTGGACTTGGACTAATGGTTATATACGAACCACACGATCTTCTTTTGGATCTAAAGTTAGGGATCCACTAACCGTTTTCTGATTGGTCAGTGTGGGGTGACAAAGATCGCTACTTTCAGCCTTTGATAAATGTTGATCCAACGGCCACAGTTAATTAATCAATTTTTCTAATTTATTTCTGCCTCAGATTTTTTTTCTTTTCTTTCTATTTTGTTCTTCTTCCCTACGCCATCAACATATCTCTTCTTCTTTTATGTATCTCTGCACATATTTCTTTCTTATTCTTTAAACCACCACCACCACCGTCTCTTCTTATTCCTCTTGTTCGAATAGCGGTGGACTCCGAAGAAGGAAGGATGAGAAGACAACATGGTCGAGATCTGGAAATCCAAGTGTAGGAGAGCTTGCTCAAGAAGTGTCGCGAAGGTCTTCAATCCACACAGAAACTTCAATACGTTGCTTCTCCATTGCTTCTGCTTCATCGATCCAGAAACAGGTAGAAATCAATATAGATCTGAAATCGATTTCTAGGGTTTAGAACTGATTAAATCGTTTTATTTTTTCTTTATTAGTTGGAGAGCTTGCTGTCTATAGTTGGTGGAGTATGGTCAGTGAATAGAAAATCTTGAAGCTTGAGACAAAGGTGCGCGGAGAGGATAGATAAGCCGGAGACGAACTTGACGGTGGTGTATGGGATGAGCTTGGCAGTGGTGAGCCGAAGACGAGCTCGACGACAGTGAGTGGGAAGAGCCATGGTGATTCCGTCGTCATCTCCAACGTCGAAGGAAAGAAGAGAGAGACGCGAGGGCTTGGTTGTCACAGCAAATGGTGGTTGACGGCGGCGGAGCTAAGAAGCTTGAAAGCGGCGTGGTTTTGTTATTAGGTTTAGTTAGCAAATATGTTTAGGTCTAAGCTTGGTTTAGGTCTAAGCTTGGTTTAGTTTTGGTTTATTTTTTTATATGTAAACCGTTTTTAGTTTATGAATAATTCAATTTAAAATATTTAAAATAGTTTTTTCTATTTTTTTTTTTAATTTTTCAATAATGTAATAATAACAATAAAAACACGCTATTAAAGAATATTTAATTGCATACAAAAAAGCGCTATCGTATCGGAAGAAAAGATAGCAGAGCATAAAACCGCTATGTAATGTCCTTTACCTATTATGACGGGCGATGATACAGCGCTTCAAAAGCCGCTATAGTATCGTTATATAGCGTTATTCGTCCGCTATTAAAACTCATTTTTCTTGTAGTGTGATTATGCAAAAAAGTAACAGAGATGTATATGTTTTTACATTAACACATAACACATAAGCATATATACTTACTTTAAGGAGTTTACACACAGCACATAAAACATGTCACCGGACAATATACACATATGCAAGCATCATTGGACATGCAACATCATGTTCTTGAACTCTTCAAAATCAATAACACCATCAAGATTCTTGTCATGGGCTCGAATCATCCTCCCACAATCCCAACTCTTTGTCTCCTCCTCGAATCCGAGCCGTTCCAACACCGTTCGAAGCTCCTCCGACGAAATATAACCATCTCCGTTCACGTCAAACACATTAAACGCCCCCACAATCGCATCATCATTATCAACAACACTATCGTTCTTTGTTTCCTTCCTATCTGAAACGGCGTCGTCGTAGAACCGAAGGAACTCGTCTAAGTCGAGACTCTGTTTTCCAACGAACAGTTCGAGTTCTTCGGGAGTGTGTTCGGACCAACCGAGTCTCTCTAGTATCCAATGAAGCTCGTCGAGGGTCACGAGACCGTCTTGGTTCTTGTCGAGCTTGTGGAACATTCTTTGGAGATCGTTTATGCTTATGAATGAACAATCCATATCTCTCGGTGTTTCTGTTTCTGATAGTTTTAGACCTTTTGGTTAGGGTTGGTGAAAATATGGGTACTCTGTTTCTGAATAATGTTTCAAGCTCTATAGACTCTTCATACACACACACGGACGGGGAAGGTGTACTTGTAGACGGAAACGATTGAAGCGGGAAACTTCGGAGAAGATGGTTATGAAAATGACAATCGATTTTTTCTTCTTTCAGAATGACGTTTCTAGAAGAAAAGTCATTAAAACACGACATTTCTCTCATTGTTTTTTATAGAATTTATTCGTCAACTATGACATATATCTAATTGTCAATGAAAATATTTAAAGCTAATGACTCGTCTAGTTCTAATCTAATACTATTTGGTTCAGTTTATTTAATCTTGAATAATGGTGTGTCGTGTGATTATACTCGTTGATGATTTTACAATTGGAAAACTTACTAATCCAAATAAATATAATTTAAGATATTTTGATAGATTAATAGTATGTAGCAGTGTTATCATAACCTGATTTTGACGTATAGAATGTTCTGTAATGTTCTCGAGTTACGCGGCACTAAGACCATCCACATATAGTAGAGATTTATCACCGGCCACATACGTTACGTACGAACACATTCCAATTGATTTTTCTTTTGGAGAAACAAAAAACGACAATTTTATTGTTTTCATGTGTATAATATAAACAAAACTATAGTGTACCATCTCCAATTCCACACCATTCCATACGGTATTAAAATAAAAAATCCAACACAATAATAACACAAGGCTCTCTCGCTCTCTCCGTTCAGCTTTTAAAATTTCTAAAGAGGTAACATGTCAATAAATGAAAAAACTTAAAAGCCAATAGAAACATTTCGTAATAACACATCAACTCCACGTATACCATACACACAAAAACTACAAATAGTCTCACTACTCTAACGTTCCAACTTCGTTTGCGAATACTTAAATGCAGTACTGGAAAATAAAATAAAGATAAACCCAATGCGCTTAGAAAGTCAACAAAAATTGAGAGGTGATTCAATCGATTTGAATGCTTTATAAGCCCGAGTTACATCACCGCTTTTATTTGCATAGTTTACAAGTCGAGTAGTGGTTTAATACTTCTATATACATTTATACATTCTTGAAGATATAAGTTATTGTTACGAAAAGAACTGGAATTTTATTGTATCGCGAGAATTTAAATAAGGGCAAAATTTATACCCGTAGAATTTATAACACTGATAGAAAGATTATTACAGAGGGAAGAGAAGAGTGAATGATACGTTTTCAAATGATCAAAATCGATCATATATATAGAAAAGAAATTTACTGTGCAAATAGTGCAGCGGGCCCCACATCTTTTATATTTTCAACGAAAACGGCTCCTCCTCCTATTTTTGACTATCGTAACACTCCCCCTTGGGGGGCGGTGTCACTATCCGCTCTTGCTTAACGTCTTTGTTGCCTCGTTAAAAACCTTTCTAGGAAAACCCTATGGGAAAAACCATAGTAAGGTAAAAGAGTACAACTACGTAAGCTCCCCCTCGAATGAGCAGTCATAGATCCTTCTGATGACGCATTCCAATGTTGTGGATGTGTTTTCTGAATACCGAAGTCGGAAGTGATTTTGTGAAGAGGCCAGCTGCATTGTCGCATGATTGGACATATCTTACTTCAATCTCTTTCTTCTTCACGAGCTCTTGAGTGTATGAGAAGAACTTCGGATGAATATGCTTCGTTCTATCGCTTTTAATATATCCGTCCTTTGTTTGAGCAACACATGCTGCATTATCTTCATATAGAATAGTTGGCTCCGTATTTTCGTCAATCCCGCTGCTTGAACAGATGTGTCGGCTCATTGATCTCAGCCAAACACATTCTCTACTTGCTTCATGGAGTGCAATGATCTCAGCATGATTTGAAGAAGTAGCCAC
>NC_027752.1:11229815-11230717 GCF_000695525.1 Brassica oleracea var. oleracea
GCCTTATGATCAATTTTCCTAGAGAACATGCAACACATGTCATTTTATTCCCTTGAGAAATCTCCTGGATTTTCAGTGGATGACCATGTGAACTTTCTATGATTTTACGCATCATTGTAGTGCCTGGATGGCCAAGGCGATCATGCCATAATCTGAACTCTTTTGGGTTCTGTTTTACTAAAAGATTTGATTCGATCTCATCGATATAAGTATGATGTAGTCCCGAAGGAAGTTCTGGAAACTTTTCTAATATGTGTTTTCTGCCACATTTCTCAGAAGTTACATACATGTATTTCTTTCCATCCTCAGTTGCAGACTGAGTATCATATCCGTGAAGATATATGTCTTTAAAACTTAACAAATTCCTTTTAGAACTTGGAGAATATAGAGCATTATTTATGGAAAATTTTGTTCCATTCGGTAAAGTAAAGTTTGCTTTACCAGTTCCTTCAATCACGTCTGCAGGACCTGATATTGTATTGACGACAATTGTTGTCGGTTTTATATTAGAGAAATATCTCTTTTGTCTCAGAATAGTGTGCGTTGTTCCACTATCTGGTATGCATATTTCACGAATCCGTTTCTTAGATTTTGCTCCATTAGCATTCTGATCCATTTATGAAATTGTCATAAATATAAAAGAAACATAAAATTCATTCATATAAAGAAAAAAGACACAATAATTATACAATAAGATGACGTTAAAAACATCATTATTTGTTTAAAACAGGAAATGTAATAATTATACATGACAATATTGAAAACTATTCAATAGTCTTATTATAAGCATTTCGGCTCTCTTCAGGAGTAATCTAGTCCAGCTCATTAGCGAAATCGGAGGATTCAAGGTTTGAGGTCCCTTCAACATTTTCCGTGAGGTTCACCTCTTTAGCCTTTCCTTT
>NC_027752.1:11230866-11261135 GCF_000695525.1 Brassica oleracea var. oleracea
AAGAAGTGAAGCTGTTTGTGGAAAGTGATGTATGTTTTATTCATCATTTCTGCCTCAGAGACAGGATTACCACAATACTTCAGGAGTGCAACTATCCGCTGGGACAGCGGAATTGTAATCCTCAACCTTTTGAAAATCTTGGAACCTCAGATTTTTCCACTCTTCTAGAGCGTGAGGAAGGTTGATTTGTCTCTGGTTAACAAACCTTTCTTTTAAAGTTAGCCACAGTTCAGCTGGGTCCTCGACGTTTGCATAGTCGTGCGTTAGACTTTCATCTAAATGCTTCTTCAGGAAGATTATCGCTTCAGCTATATGTTCGGGTGGTGATTTGTTACCGATTACAATTGTTTCGGTTATCTTTTTCATCACCAGATATGGTTTCACGTTTGTGACCCACCCGACGTAATTTTCGCCAGTTATTTTCAGGGCCGGGAACTGGAGTTTCTCGATGTTTTCCATTTGTAATTCGAATCGCAGAGTGATCGTGCTGATAACTGTTATGAAAAGAACTGGAATTTTATTGTATCGCGAGAATTTAAATAAGGGCAAAATTTATATCCGTAGAATTTATAACACTGATAGAAAGATTATTACAGAGGGAAGAGAAGAGTGAATGATACGTTTTCAAATGATCGAAATCGATCATATATATAGAAAAGAAATTTACTGTGCAAATAGTGCAGCGGGCCCCACATCTTTTATATTTTCAACGAAAACGGCTCCTCCTTCTATTTTTGACTTTCGTAACAGTTATATATTATTTGTATAATTTTTCCTTTTCCAGAGCCGGGATGACATGATAGGATGGTTGCTTACCAATCTCTTTATTTTTGAAAAGTGTGCATGATAGTTCTTTGTATCAGTAGATCAGACTTCCTGTGTGGTATGTTTGAGTTTACTCACAACTCTTGCCTCTTGAATATCTTTGATCATCTTTGTCAGTTTTGATTAGTTTAATAATTGCAGCTATCTATAGCCATGGGACGGATCCGAATATCCGGGAAATTTAGGGTATCCGGATCCGGATCCGTGGATTTAATATCCGGATCCGGATTCGTGGTTTCCGGATATCCGGATTTCGGATATCCGTCTCAATATTCTATTACCCGCGGATATCCGGATCCGTCAAAATAATTAAAAATAATTTTTTAACAAAAAATACTATTTTTTTTAATATAATACATAAATTAAATTTATATAAATATATTTATATATGTTTATAATATTGTAAAAACTAAAATATAATATTATAAGATTAATTCATGTATAAATATTAATATATCAAATATAAATATTAATAAAATTTACAAGTTTAATGTATTTTAAAAATCCGGATCCGGATATCCGGACCTAAAAATTAAGATATCCGGATCCGGATTCGGTTTGCATGGATCCAAGATTTTACTATCCGGATTCGGATCCGGGCACCCCGAATATCCTATTTTCGGAGCGGATCCGGAGTGGATCTCGGATCGAATCCGGATCTCGGATAATAAGTCTCAGACCTAGCTATCTATACCGAATTACTTTGTTCATGAAAAATATGACCTACACGTATGATTTGTTTAACTTATTGAATAATTTAATAATTGCAGCTATATACTGAACTACTTTGTTAATGAAGAATATATGATCTACACCTAAGGTTTGATTAATTTTGGAATGCTTTGTTTCTATTTTCACTTATGTTAACACTTTCACCATTTGGTTTGACCTCAGAATCACGTGCAGCCATTGTGATAAAAAAAAGTATAGGAAAATGGCTCAAAAGATACCCGACTAATGTTAGCAAAAATAAAAAGATAATGCTTGGTTTATGTCTTTTTATTCTTGGGTTATAATTGCTTTGACTATTTCCATTCTGATTAATTTGCCATCGGGAGTGTGAGATGGAAAATTATATATTTGAAAAACACGACGATTTGAAGAAGATCCGTAAATTTAGTTAGTAGCCTGCTTTGTCGACCACAAGCAAATGCATTTACGAATTTTCTCCACCATCCCAAATTTTAGTCTGAGAAACAACCAACTAGTCAACAGTGTTTGCAATATCCATGATTGACATCAAGACACAGAAAAATGAAGATCATGCACAAGATTAGAAGAGTAACTTGACTATCAAAGGTTGAAAACATTGAAAACTTTCTCTCTTTTTTTGCTTATAAATTTTGTTTGCAAGAATTAAATATTAGATTCTAACCATCAGTTTTAGATTGTAATATAACAAATTGCGAGTCAAATCGTTTACTAATAAATTTGCGGGAGATCGTTCAATGCCCGTAGTTTCACTTCCGATTTCAAGCCACATACATCTATAAAATGGTCGGTTAGTAGGAGTGGTGACTCTTACTACTACTAATCATTTCGTATTTCCAATGATTTGTCTATTATAAGCAAAACATTACGACCAAATGTAAAGCAATACATAATAATTAGTTAACAATTTATAAGTAAAACAATTTGTTAATCCAAATACAATTTGCAAGAGAAAATAAATCAAACCAAGAGGAACTATATTTTTCAAGTTTTATATATTTCAATCATATTTGTTCTAATTTATGTTGTTATTTTACACTATGAAAATGTTGCAAATACCAAATTCTCCTAAAATCTCCAAAGCTAAGATGTAGAGAGTCAAAGTGATGAGTAGGAGACTACGATGGTTCTCATGTGATAAAACCAAAAGACTCAATATCATCATCTACACTGAAGAACCCAATAACAAGATTTTAGTCCTGTTGAAAGAAAATAAAAGTCGGAGAATACCCGAAAAAGGAAAGCAGAAAAAGAAGTAGGGTTAGATAAAATATCCGTAAAATTTGATTTGATAAGAACCAAAGTATAAGGATATTTGTAACTCTATGAAACATCACATACTAATATATAAATTCGTAAAAATGAAGTAAATCACAAAACTACTGTTTTTGGAATATATATCTTGATCCATTTTATGTATATATATTTAGAGGAAATTATATGGCAAGTGAAAAAGTAGCAAATCTAACAAAAAAATCACAGAATATATTTACGAAATAGAAATTTAAGGTATTAGTAAAGAAAATTAACATGAAATCATTAGTTACATTACAAAAAATAAACATTTTGGGTATTATTTTATTTAAAGAACTGCTCTACCGCAGCGTTGCGCGGATATTTATCTAGTACTTTTAAAATCAGATAATGTTTCATTTTATGAGAGGAAATCCTAAGTTGTTTTATACAGAGAGACCGTGAAGGACAGAATCTGAGCCCATTTAAGATATTTAGGCCTTCTCCTTTATTTCGGCCCAACACGAAAACATTAAAGGTTGTGTAGTAATTGAGAAACGACAAAAGCGGAAACGCTCTCTTCTCGAGTTGGCGCTTTAACTACTGACTATCTACCTCACTGATTTTGACACTTGGAGTCCAGTGGGAGCCATGGCGAGATCTACGATGAGATCAGTGAATTGCTTTTTCTAGCCACTAAAGTTTTAGTGTGAAATAGTTCTTTCTCTCCTCCTTTGATTCAACTGTTGAGAGATTTCTGGAGATGGCAATGTAAGTGATCTGTTTATAGATGCAGAAGTCCCAAATAGCTATTGAGTTTGTGTGGTCATTAAGTATATATCTTCAATGTTTGTTTACAGGACTGTGACATGAAGTTTTAGTTAATATATGTCAATTTTAAGGAATCTGATTGTGTTTGAGATTTTAAGATGAGAAACCTGAAGATGAGGCCTGTGAAGAAGGAGCCTATTGTGATTGACTTAGACAGTGATGACGATGAAGATGTTCTTTGTGGTGAAATGAATGACTGTATGATGGATATTGATGTTTCATCAGAGTCTGAAGAAGCTAATCCCTCCAACATGCAAATGACCTTTTCTTCTGCCGCTGGTGCTAGTGATGATGATGATTGCGACAACAAAATTGATGATCAGTATCTGAAGTTGTTTGATAGTCTCATGGACGATGGAAACTCATATCTGATAGATAATCCACTGAGGTGTATCAGGTATGAAGTAGATAACGGAGGATACGACAAACGCGAGTTTAAAGATAAGCACAAGAGCAGAGAAGATCAGAACACTGGTGGTCGTGCCACCAAGAAGAATGTTGTTGTGTCAAGGACTCCTAATCGTGTCCAAGCAAGTGAAAAGAAGACAAAGGAGTTTGTGTTGAAGAGAAGAGAGAGTCCTGTGAATGATAAGAGTGTTGACGCAACAAGTCATGCGAGGAGAAGCTCGCAGCACAATGTTGAAGCTCGCGAGAAGGAGATTAGGGAAGCAGAGATGGTACCTGATCAGCATTACAGATCTTATCTGACATCGTTAGTGGAGAAGCGGAAGAGCTCAAGTAGTAATCCTGAGAAGGAGGTACGAGTGAAGTGTGAGGAAGATGTAATGTCACTGTCTGATTCCGACAGTATTGAGGTTGGTGATCGTCCGTTTGTTGATGAAGAAGATTCTCCGTTTGTGCCGTCAAAAAGTTATAAAGTGGTTGTAAGTATATTACCTTCATTCATCTTCGCTTTTGCCTCAAATAAAACCTTCTTTCATTTTTTTGAATCTTTTGTTGGTCTGTAATAAGGATTTGGAGGAAGAGAGCGATGATGAGGGTGACCAATGCAATTCTTGGTTTAGGAAGGAGATTATGAATGTTCTCAAACAACCATACAGTGAAAATGAGTTCAAAGAGCTTGAGCATGAAGCATCGCTGTGTAGATGGTTGATCAAATCCAAGGAACTGTTAGATGGAAGGGATTTTACTTACACAACGAATCAAAAGAAACCTTCATATCTTGATCAGTATCCAGGTTTGCTGTATACCATATCATATCTTCTTGGAAATTTATGCTTTGCTTCTAGAAACAATATGGATAAGCTGATAGTGCTGAATCAAAAAGGATACCTTCTGCGTGCTTTCAATTTCAAAGATTTTGCTATGTGTTCTTTAGTTCATCTTTAGTTTTGTTCACAGAGTTCAAAAGGATGTTCGAGAAAGCTTTATATGGAGAGAATCGCCATAGAGCTCTGAACCTGTTGCGTGGCTTCATCTTTTATTTAACGGTATATGTGTGACCTGTTTATCTGTTATTTGAATCACGTTATAAAGAATAAAGATGCTTTTGTATGTGAACATCACCATACAAGGGATTTAATTGTTAGGATGTTTTTGTTATCTCAGAAAGTTGCTCGCCATGATGCATTCAAACCATGGCTCGACCATGAATGTTCGAAGATCACATGTTACTGACAAAGACAAGAGTACCAGCTCTTCAACTGCATAAAACCGACTCCACTTCCAGTTCCATGCGAGACATGCGAGACCCTTGTTTTAAATGTCATAATCTCGATTAGGCTTTGCTTTTATTGTGTAAAATTAACTTGAATCATTGTGAAGTAGTAGTAGTAGTACTAGTTCATATCTCAAGTTTCTGTACTCTCCCCCTGTTTATTGGATGCAACTTCGACTTCAGATATTAAAATGTAAGTAAAAGTTTCAAGCGAACTTATAAACAACAAAAAGAGAGACCACCAAAAAACAAATGTATTCAAATTTTTGGTTCAGTTTTACAAAAACATATGTACAATTCTTCTCTGTATGAAGTAGTAGAGTATATCTAGAAGAGAACAAAAGCTAACTAACTAAAATACAAACAAACGTATCAGAAGACCGTGTAGTTTGTCTTTCTAGCAGAGAAAGCTTACCTTTGTACTCGACCAAACAAAAACTGATACCTGTTTCTTCTTACCGCATCAAAGCTACTGGTCTGATTAGCTCGTATATTGAAGCAGGTTCTTCACTCTCACTGGAGATAGATTGCTCGGTGGCTTGATCATTGTTATCACCGGCTTCTTCCTCAGTAGCGCCAAGTGATATAAACTCGATGCCTTCTGTTCCAAAATCTTCACTCTCAGTGGGATGTCTATCCACTACCATTGGCTCAGACTCGGAAAAGAGTTTCTGAAGTGAGCCAAAGTAACGCCCACGGGCATTTTTCTCTGATGGTTCGCTTGGTCTTTTCCTCTTTCTTCCTTTGCCTTGGTTCTTGGGGTGGTGGAGCTTGCATTTCGATCCTTGAGAGCATGATCCAGTTGCTTCGAAATCTGGGCAGGTGTAGGAATGCTTCTTCCGACACTGTTACCATTATGTAGAGACAACAATTCGCAATCATAACTTAATCAAGTGTTTGTGAGTGGAATTCAAAGGGATAAGTAAAATAAAGCCAGAGAGGGATCTCTCTTTTCCTTATACTCCTTAATATGCTATTTTAATTCCTCAGAGACTTGTATTATAACGAGGATCGCTAAAAGATTCACTAGTAGTGCATAAGAAACGAGTATATGCTTGTAAACCGTGCAATGAATTTTAAGTTGAATCCTTACCTCGTCTCCGTCTGAACAGTATCCCTTTAAAAACCCATCACATATAGCAGCACTGGGGTTGACATGCACATGCCTGTATGGACACGCCTCATTGTTGCATAGCCCTGCATTATAGGTATTAGTACTGTGTGTACCTACGATAGGATCTTAGTTCAGTGGGGACATTCTTACCTTGCAGAAAATAAGAACAATCGGGCATCCTTTCTGGAATGACCTGTGGAAGAAATAAGTCAAGCAGTTAGAGATTTCTGTGAAGAAATTTTCTGCAGCAATGACTTACTAGGACGACCTTGTGAGTCAATTTGCAATTTTCATTGGCACACAATCCATTCAAAAATTTGGTGCAAACTGCAATTTTCGAGGGGTCATGAACATAGGGACATTTTCCGTCATCTTTGTTGCATTTCCCGAATCTTGTGAAGAACTGGCAGTACTTCTTCTTCTTCTTAGCCAACCGCAACCGAACATTATGCAGGCTCCATCTGACCTTCTCATTTGCCAACGCACGGGTTCGTTTCTTTGGATCTCTGACAAGCTGGTTACCATTCCCAACACGTACATATCTGCAAAATTGAGTTCAAATGTTAGATTGAGGCTCCAGAAAGTGGAGTACAATTAGACATATTTGAATCAAGAATTACATACTCTTCATGGCCTATGACCAATCTCTTTGGGATGAACGGTCTTTTTGCGGCTTTTCCATTTTCAGTAGGTCCAGAGCACGGTGAATAAACATCTAACAAAAATCATTTCTTAACTCAGCAGAGTGATACATGAGGTCAAGACTCTCGTGCAACTAATGAAAAACTAACAGTTCCAAGCCTAGTGAGTTCCTCCGATCAAAACCTTGGTTGAGACTCATCAACCACCTAGATGGAGTGAATAAGAGCTAATACATGTGTGTGTATGTATGATCGGATCATCCATATACTACAGAATAAGAAGCTCAAGGTAACGGATCACTAACGCTGACTTTTCTGTCCCTGCTCGAGGTTTCTCTTTTCTAATCACACAGAGTTTCTCTAAATCCTATATGCTCATCTACAATATCAAACTATAGTGTTTATGAGTATTTAACTTTAGGATATCTTACCAGATATTCTCTGAAGAGTTCGCCTTGAAGGGTCCATTTTATAGCGAAGGGAACCAAACCTGAAAATGCGCTCCCCTGAAGAACAGAAGTCGATAAGAAAAAAAACCTTGAGGTTTGCTGAAATAGAGGCTCAAGAAACAGCAAGAAAATAGACCCAAGATAAATGGAGGCGAAGTTTTATACGAACTGGCCAGGAGGCCTCTAAAAAGAATAGTTCGTCCAAATAACTGGCCATATCGTGAACCAACCAACTTACGTGTCAAATGGTTTCTGCTTGCCTTCCTAGTACTACTTTGTCCAGAATGCTTTTCATTTTCTTTCTTTGAAAATGCAGCCACAGCCAAAGTGGCTTCCTGTACAAACAGAGGAAAAAAAAGTTGTATACACCACTTTTTCGATTGTGCTAAAAAGGTGATTCTTCCAGACAGGCCAGAGACACTTCAGTGAAGAAACTAACCTCATTAGCTTTTCTCGAGTCTCTCTCAATGGACTTGGACCATTTTAAATGCGACCCACCAATACTTAGGACCTTGGATTTTCTAAGTGAATACCCGTTAGTTGATCTTGTGTATACAGTATGTCTCTTCCTCATCGTTGACAACTTTTGGCTGAAGATTAGAACTCCCTGTCATCAAGTTTGCAAGCACCAAAAAAAGCGTTGCAGCTCAAGGAACATGAGTACATTAGATGCTAGATACCTGGTGTTGGGAAAAGAACCATTTCGCAAAGCGGAGACTGAATTCATTAATCTTCTCCAGTATGTCACTCTTTTCCAAGGAACAAGTTGCGGCAAGATCCTCCGATAGCGCATGTGACTTGAGGGCAACCCTGACTGTGGATCATCTTGCAACCAAACCAGAGAAAATTTTGACCGCTTATATGGTCTCGTGACAGCTGCAAATAAAAAAAAGAGAGGACCAGTTACTTCAATTCTCGCATCTGGTTATGAGTGCAAAACCGCAAAAACATATGCAATATGAAAAACAGAATCTAATACGCCTGTTCGTAAGAAATCCTAGACCATGGAATGTTTATCCCTGGAAAAAGAAAAGGAATACGGGAAATGAAACCAATTATTCCTTCTCCAGGAAAAAACCATCCACTGTTCAAGATCTCCTAAGAAACATGCGTATCAGAATCAATATGAAAACAGTCCTGATAGATGCTCAAAGAGCGCTAACAGATATTTATTTCTTTACATACCAGAGTCGGAGAATGCTGAGCTAGAAGATCTTCTTTCCGAAACCATGGTTGCAGATGCTCGTGAATCTAATGCATCATCAGGTGAGTAATTGACACGGCTCTCGGAAGTCCTTACTAGCTGATTTTTATTTCGCTTGAAGTAGCCATCAGAGGTAGGAATCTGGCTCCTACTTGTACTATGAATATCTGAAGCTGCAACCAACTGATTTGCCTTCCTTTTAACATATACCGTTCTCTTCAACTCTGAAGAATCCAATTTAGGAGGAATTTTCTTCTGCTGGCAATCTGAGGCATAATCTGTCTGGATTGGTGTGTCAGATGTCTTAGATGTATCTCCACCAGAGTGCGGAGCACTAGCTTCCCCAGATGTAGCAGAATCCATGATAGACTCAGGTAAATAAGTTGTGGGGTGATCCATGCTGTAAGATAATGCGCGTTTTCCTGAAGGAGCACCAATGGCATTTGATACTTTGGAGGTGCTGCTGTCTGAGGGAGGCTTTGACTGCTTCACAAGAGTGGGTATTTCTCCTGCTTTAACAAGAAAAGAAGCGTTACCTACATCAACACTACTGGCAGATCCTGTGCTTTTGTTTTCTATACGGTTTAACTGGATAGCAGATAAAGGCAGTCCAAGGGTAACACCAGGAGAATCCGAGGGTTTTCGAAGAAGGCTATTCCCTTTACGTACATAACTATTACTAGATTGGGCAGTCACTACGGGAACCTTCTGTTGTGTAGAAAAAGTAGACGATAAAGGCTTGGCAGCAACAAAAGAAGAGGCAGCAGGACTAGGCTTTCGATGCCAAGTGTGATGCTTATTGGGAGGGTTAGCATTTTTCTTAGTGTCAGACACAAAAGGCAGGGAACAGGGATAACTTTTCTGAGTAGAGTAACTGGATTTCTTTTTCCTCTTTTCTAATTCACACCTAGAGCTCAAAGATGTCTTATTCTGGGGATCCTGATCTGGCACAGATTTTGCATGATCGTTAACATGGGTCAATGCAAATTTAACATCTGCACGTGATGACAGATGAACTCCTGAATCACCAAGAATTTCAGTTCCAGAAACTTTTCGATCAGCTGACAATGCTTCACCATTAAATATATCAGTCTTAATACTGTTCTGTGAGTATTTCTCTTGACCGCCAACATCAGATGTTACATCAGCTTCCGGAGTTCTGTACTTAGAGGTTTCACCGGATGGCTTTGCTTTCTCTTTATAGTTGTTAGAGTCATCAGCCATAGAAACAACATGAGTTTCACTCTGTATCTGTCTGTACAGCTTTGGAGAGTTGGATAGAGAATCAGATGGAACTGAATCCCCACAAAAAGCAACAATATCAGCTCCTTGAGTTCTGTACTCACTTGTACCACCAGAATGCTTGGATTTCTGTTTATCTTTGTAAGTTTCATCAACTGTAGCAGCAACATGTGTTTCACTCGGTATCTGCCCGAAGCTCTGCCCCGGTGAGCTAGATAAAGAATTACATGACAACACTGAATTCCCAGTAACAACAACAATATCAGTTTCCAGAGTTCTGCACTTCGAATTTCCACCAGAAGGGTTTGTTTTCTTCTCTTCTTGAGTATCTATAGCAATGTTCTCAGCAAAATTATTTTCCTCATGCATGATGCCACCTTGAGATTCACTGTAGTTAGTTTGAATAGATTCTTTGTTTTGTATCTGCTCATTCATTGCCATCAAGGGAGAAATATCGGATACTAAGCAAGCACTAACCCTTGAAGGATCCTCTTCCAGATTTTTCTTCACAGCGAGATTCCAGACAGAACCAAATGCACCAGATGATCCACATCCCCGACGATCTTCAGGTAAGAACTTGCTTACAGTTGAGCATGGTTGACTTTCGTGGGGACCAGATTCAGCATTAGTAACAGATTCATTAGCAGACATGCCATTAATTCCAACTGCAATGTTTGTTTCAATTACCAATGCAGGCGAGCAAGGTAAATTACCATAAAAAGTGGAATCATTTTGGCTGACGTCGCGCTGAACAAGCCCCACGCTTAAACCATCAGTAATATCTTTGTTCAGAGAAACATTTGGCTCCGGTAAACAAGCTTTCAAACTTCTATTATTTGAACCACTTAACTGATCTACAGAAGGAATCTCGGCAGGATGATGAGATGCTAAATTAAGGTCTTCATCAGGCGCAAGTCTCTCGGCACTTACATTTTCCATACACACTGCCATAGCTAAATCTGATTCATCACTGCGTGGATAGCCTTCAGTTCTCTCAACAGGCAACACAATTAATGATCCCTTTACATCAACCTCTGAAAGAGATGAAGAAGTACCTTTTACACAGGCTTTTTTACCTTCATCACTGTTCAGATTATCAGCCATTTCTGCAACACTACTGAGAGGCGTAGTTTCCACAAAAATTTTTCTGCTACCATTCACAACTGATGGGTTGACCGTGTTTTCACAATGAGTAGGATTTTTACTTCCGCTCATATCAGGTAAGTCGACTATGGTATTGGTATTGGTACATGTACCAATGGTAAAACTGTGAGCATTAGCAAGATCCCCTGAAATATTATTATTTGCATTAGCAAGCTCCGTTGAAACACTAGGAATTTCCAGAGAGGCAGAGGAAACTAGACCCCAACGGCAGTTATTTTCAGGACACAAGGAATCTACATTCTTATTGATCCCATTGCTGCCATCTTCAATACTACCAATACCTAACTTCCCCGTCGCCTGATCACCAGGGTCTTCTCTATTAAAATAGATGGATGCGTCTCGAGATGACTTTTCCAAATCTTTATCCACATAACCTAAAGATCTAACTGATGAGCCAATGAATGCACTTTCTTCAAACCCTGTATTTACCTCCTCTGTTGGTACATTCCTTGATGGTGAACAATCCATATCCACATCTTCGCAAGGATGAGACTCAACACTACACATGGACTTACGAGAAAAACCAATTACTGCTTCAGAATACTCAGAGATATCAGCGGCTGTTGACAATGGTACAAGTAATTTAGTAGGAGACCTATTGGTACTCGCCTTCACAATGTCTTCCATCTCCATGACCTTCAGCGGAAGAGCCTCACCAGTATTACAACCAGTTCTGTCCAGCACATCTTGAGACTTCAGTATACTTTTGTCTCCTTCAATAAAATCTTCTTTAATGGAGCAAGCCTCCATATTGCTATCACGTTTAGAGTCATCCTTGGCCTCTTTCAAAGCCTCACAAAAATTAGAGATCTTTTCTGCAGCATGTAGAGTACTACGAACTTTTGCTTCACTATCACGAGTTAACGCTTCAGGACCTCCATCAGTGATTTTAACTTCGCAATCCTGAACGACACCGTCAACAAAGCTGACCTTGTTCATACCCCCAGCATCACTGGAAGACGGGGTTAAGTAATTATCAGGTTTCTTTTCAATTTCAGATGAAATATTTTGCCTTTTAGATGGTCTGGAGCCTTCAGAAACCGAAGCCTCATCTGAAAATTGTAATCTCAACTTTCCATTTCCTTCAGTTACAGAAGGGTTCTCACTTTTATCAGGTACCAATGCTCTTCTAGCTTTAAAAGACCGAGGTGTCATAGACCGGCTTGGGTGGATGCCTGCACTGGCAGGTGATGCTATGGGCTTAGCTACAAGAAGATTCGATTCAAATGAAACATCAAGATCCACTGGAGTTCTCTCCCTTTGCTTCTCCACCAATCCACGATCAGAACGACCCAAATGTTCTTTACCCCTAAACAAGTTCGAGTTAAATCTTTTCCCATTATAGTTACTATGATTCCGACCATTCTCTCTACCCTTCTGATGGTTTCTTGGAGTTTCAAGCCTAAGCAGAGCACTCTTCTTCTGCATTTGTTTCCTGGGAGTTCGATTCAGTTCACTGCTCTCCTCTCTCCTTCCACGATCAAAATATTGTTCAGTCTCGGAATGATAGTAGTCATCCTTTTTCCGGGGATAGAGAATCCTCCCTTCATCCCACCTCTGGTTTCTAGTCCCTTCATCACTTGCAGAAGACCTACCCATATCACGACTCACTGAAACACCATATCGATCAGTACCATAACCAACACGAGAAGCTAGACTCCTATTACCTTGACCTAGACCCCTAAAACACCAATCAGACTCTGCATTTAACTGACCACGGTCTTGATAACTCCCTTCTATTCTAGATTCTTTTCTCACATACCCAGTATTACGAAACTCATCTCTAGACCTAGAACTACCATCTAAACCACGGTTGATGCTGATAACACCAGATGAATCCCTCGACGAGCGGCTGTAGTCATACCGATAGTCACGGCTCGGACTCGGATCCAATCGGCTTCCACCAGTATCCATTCGCCCCGGACCAGCGTCTGTCCATGAATCAACCCAGGGAGACTGAGAGACATCTCGAGATTCCGTGAATGGGATAGTTGACGACGAAGGCTGCGAAGCCCTTTGAGACTCATAGCTAACTTGCTGAGGGATGTATGGTTGATGCTGTTGCGGCGGATGATGTTGATGAGGCGGCGGCGGATGGTGAGGATAGTAGGAAGACGGATAATCAACTGCCGGATTGGGAGGAAGATCTTGGCGATGAGAGTAGTGATGGTAATCCTGACGTTGCCCACCGTTATGACTTGATGGAACATAGAAATTAGGGCTATCGGGATGAGATTGGCGAGGAGGAGGAGGAGGCGGCGGCGGCGGAAGGAGAGGAGCAGGAGGATGATGAGGAGAGTAAGGAGAATTCCATTGGGTATAACTCGGTTTGTAATGAGATGAATCCATTGCTGATTTTGCGCGAGAAAAGTTTGCAGATCTTTTAAAACCGCGTCATCGTCTTCTTCTTTGCTTTCTCTGCTTAAATCGCGAACGCAAGCAATCACGATAGATAACGCCGGAAATTGAATAGTACGACAAACGACTTTTCTTCCCCCGAGTCGTGGCGGTTACAATTCCTTTTCTAACTTATTGGGCCTTGGACTATATTTATTTTGGGCCCAAGATACTTGTGTCATCTATTACTGCAGAACCTTGATCGAGACTCAGTGCCACACATGTGGGTTTTGTCTTTCAGAGTTGAGATAAGTTAAGATAATCTTTAGGATTGTGATAGGCACCTATTAATGAAATAATGCATTTCAACAAGATAATGTTAGATAGTGACAGGTATGAGCAAATACATGACAAAGAAAATTCACTTTGATCCATTAGGATCAAGGAATGCACATATTGCATGTCTATTTTGGCCCCACCCAACAAAGGCAAAAGTTGTAAAACATATACCCGCATTACAATTAAAAGCTGCATTTTATAACTCTAAACCAAGGGAGGGAGGAGGGGCAGTAGAACCCACACCACAACACATCCACCGCCCTATCCAAATGAAAAGAAACACCTTTTCTTTCACTATATACGCTACACTCACACTGGTACCTTGCGAGTCACATGCAAGAGAGAGTCTTGACCATCTTCAGCTTGGAAAGTTTTGCCATTGTGCTTTTGTTGTTAATTATCAGTAGAACAAGCTCAGTTGAAGCTTGATGAGCGGCTTTCCCTGCCTTTAAGATAATCCTCCACGGAGATGCCTTGATCCATGCTTACCATAGAGTGTGCGTCGTCTTCCATGTCAAGGAACGCTAGGTTTAGATGTGACTGTAGATTTGACCTATCCAGTTTCTCGTCTTTGAGTAGCTTTGAATCCTCTAAACCAATACTAACTTCTTCCTTTGCCCACTTCAGCTTCTCCATGTCACCTTTAAGAAGATTTAATACCTGCATTGTCACAACACATATCTTGTCAACAAGGTCTAGATGATGATACTTGTCAATGAGTTAAGAGGATACAAAAATTGACTCACCATTCCCATATCTGGCCTAGATTGAGGATTATGTCTTATACAAAGAGTGGCCGCTAACGCCATCCTCTCCATCTGGTCACCATCGTTGTCATCTAACAAACTCGGGTCCAGTAACTGCGAATAGTCTCTATCATCCAGAATTGGTTTGGCCTGCACGTGTAGATGCATATCTATTAACTAGCAATAGCATAGAAAGCTACAGAAAGAAGCTCGAGGAGTATCCACATACCCACATAACAAGACTCTCTCGAGCCTTTGGAGATTCACTATTTATCGGTTTTCTTCCAGAAAGAAGCTCGAGGAGTACAACACCATATGCATATACATCTATCTTATCGTTCATCTTACCATACATAAAGTACTCTGGAGCTAAGTACCTGCACCAAGAAGCGCATAACAGTTTCAAGTTTGTCATCTCTTAAAACAAATTTCATCAAAACTTCAACAGAAATTTTTTTTTTTTTCTTGTTTCTCACCCAAAGGTGCCTGAGACATCGGACCAGATTGTCTGCGTTGTAGATGCCGACGCCCACTTTGCAAGCCCAAAATCAGAAAGCTGTGAAACAAGACCTCCTTTGTTTTAGCATCTCTACTTTTTATGCAAACTGAAAAAAAAACTTACTTGTGGCTCAAAGTCATCAGATAACAATATGTTTGATGACTTAACATCTCTGTGAATGACGGCTTGTGGAGCACTGTTATGCAAATAGTCCAACGCCTCAGCTATTCCCACAGCCACCTTATATCTCTCGTTCCAACCAAACGCAACCGAAACTCTCTTGTTGCCTAATTTCAAACCATTGCAATGTTAGAGAACCACAAACATTAAGAAAATCTGAAAGTGGATACAAAAGATCAGAGTCTTTACCGTGAAGATTCTCTTCAAGGCTTCCTCTTGAGAGATAATTGTATACAAGTAAGAGACTACTGTTTTCAAAGCAGTAACCTAAGAGGGAAATAACGTTCTTATGGTTTAAGGCTGTAATGATTTCAATCTCTGCCACAAAATCATTCAAGACGCCTTTGGTTTGCTTGAGAATTTTCACTGCAACCTCTCTTCCATTAGGCAGATGACCTCTATACACCTTGCTGCTTCCTCCTTTTCCGATGAAATTATCTGAAATGACATTGCTTTTCTTAATTAGACAAAATCATATATTACAACAGTCTTAAAATGACTTTTTGTAGCTCATATGAGAGAAGAGGAACAAACCAGGACAAAAGTTGGATGTCACTGACACAAGCTCATTGTACTTAAAGGACTGGCAAGATGTGGAGACCCTCTCATGAAGCCCCTCTAATTCCTCTGGACTATTATCAGGAGAACATTTCACGATCACAGAATCATTACCATCAGGAACAATTGCTGGACCTTCAGCGTTCAAGCTAGACAACTTATTATTATCATCTTCAGATTCAGAAAAATCAAAACCAATCTGCGTAGTGTCTGAACTCCCAACAGCAGAGTTGGTCCTAGAAGGCAGCTTCAGCACCCACTGAGCAACTGGTATTTTTCTGTACGAAGAGCTTCTTGGAACATTAACTAACACATCTGAAGAAGGTACACGACAAAGCAAAGGCCAGCCTGGTCTAAACTCGGGAATCTCCTTTACCAGCAGATTGATGAATCTGGTCAAATCTTCCGGAGCTTTTCCCGGCTCAGAGGCCATTGACTTGTCGAAATCATCAGCGTTTTCTTCTTGATCAACATCATAACAGGACGATCCAGATACATTTCCACAAACAGAGCGATTCCTAAGGCAGGAAGACACTAAAGCCTGCCGTAGACTATGTCCACTGGAACGATCCTCCTCTGCTTCTTCCTCTTCCCCTCCCTCCTCCGAGTTGTTAACTACTTTTGTATTCTTTTGCAATGTGACAGGCATCTGAAAGAAGCTAGACAAAGTGTTCCTACGAGCGTTGCTTTTCCCTATGACAAACCAAGCCCAAGAAAGGAGAGAGTTTCAAACACTACTCTACGCAAACAAAATTTAGAAACTCAAAAGAGAAAAAAAGGCCAAACCTTTAGATTGGTGAACGGTCAATGGGGAACCATCTTTCTGAAACATGACTTTCCCGTTGTCAACAGCCATAACCCAGCAGTCTTTTGCTAGTTTCCTGGCTAAGTACTTAGCCACTGAGACAGAAGAATGAATTGTATGGTAGCTTTTGGAAACTCCAACCACAACTTTGGATGCATTACACAGTTTTGCTTCTCTGACTAGAACCTTTCGAGAAGAAGAGCCCCGGCATAGCTTCAGCTTCAACTCAACCTATTAAAAAAGGAATCTCTTTAGAAACTGATGACTCATGAAGGAAGCAAAAGTTGTCAGCTTTTTTGTATATTATTATTACCTGTTTTAATTTGCAGAGACCTTCATAGACTTCACGAACAGAGTCGAGAGTTTTAACAAGGGAGAGAAACGAAGAGTTGCCTGCTTGATCGGTGATCTCTACATAAAATCCAAATTCAGAAACATAAGAAACCCATTTCCAAAAATCGAAGCTTTAAGTCTTAAAAGACACAAAAAGTACCATTGGTGAGAATGTGAAGAGCGATGACGGTATCACCCGGTTCAGCAACCTTAACCAAAGCCCAATCCAGCAGCTCGCTGCTCGACGCATCCAACTTCACGCCAACAACAACAGTACAGCCTCCTCCTCCTGTAATGACGTCGTTTTCGGTCATCTCTATGTCTCTCTCTCTTACACGCTTCTTTTTCTCAGTTTTATCAAAATGGGTTTTCTGAATTTCAGGTGAATACGTTGTATCCTTTCATCAAGTGTGATCCCTGGAGACACGAAATGATTATTAGTTGGACACGAGGAGAAACTCTTCTCTCTCTCTCTCGTGGCTCTTTGATTTTGGTTTTAGCAGCCTCTGAGAAAAGAGAAGACTGAGGAGAAGAATGGAGGAGGAGCAGACATTTTAGAAATTTCATTTTGGATAAATGCATTAATTATATTTTTGGTCTTCATTCTCGACATTAGTCATATTTTTTTGGTCTTTATTCTAGCTAGCTTTAAGTATTTTCCTTTTTTAAAAAAATATTCTTTCTTGTTTCAGTCAAAGTATTAGTTTTATAAAATTTCAGATATTTCCATCCAACAAATATATTAAACTGTAAAATGAAGAAATGAAATTTATACGTAAATTCTCGGGAAAACAGCTATTTCGTACCTAACGTATCGCGATATGTTCATTTTATACCCGATTTATATGGTCGTGCTAAAATGTACATGAACTTTCAAAAAATTTTAAGTAACATATCTAATGTTTATTTTTTGGTCAAATCATACTTTAGTCGCCATATCAGTTTACACATTATTTAATTTTACTGATCTAAATGCTACGTCAACTAATTTTGTTCAAACAAAATAATCATTTTATAAAAATAATTTTTATAAAATGAAAAATTTATAATTTTTTATCATTTAGTAAAACTAACAAAAATTAATTAAATAATTTAATTTTAATCTTATGTAATAAATATATTCGTAAATGTTTCGATCATATCATAATACCATCATTATAAGAGTTATATATGTCGTAATGTATCAAATTTAATACTACTGTTATTTGAATTTTTTTTAAGTTCATGTATGTTTTAGCATATCTATATAAATCGGGTATGAATTGAACATATTGCAATATGTTGGATATGAAATGACCGTTTTTCCTAAATCATGCCTGTTGAGGATATAAAATATGCATTCACTTCTTATAAATTTCACCCCAAAAAAAACACTTGACCAAGATAATAAATGAAAATTAAACCCAAAAAAAAGAAAAAAAGATGAAAACAGATGAAAACTCATTATTAATATTACCACGTGTATATAGTATAGTACCAAACCAAGCAGCAGAAAAGAAATCTACGTATTAAATACGGCATGTTCCACCGTTATCGGTTACTTTTATAGAACGTAGTGCCATGTAAATGAGTGGACAATATCAAGTAAACATATGATTTTCATAAATATTTGTATTTATCCCTTATTTGTTTTATATGATTCACTCCTTTAATTATTTTCGTTGTCGTCAACGATTCATTCTTAGTCTTTTGTTTGATTCTTTTTTTTTGGTAGGGTTGACGATTCAAAGATTTAAGTATAGATAAATAATTAGCAAACAAATGGGTCACGTTGTTTCCCTTTTTTGGTTTTTGACCTCAATAGGTGAAGTTATACTAATATAAGCTTCAAATACTGTACATTATTATCACGTACCTTATGGTCCTTCACCGTTAATTTAATCCCAATTTGAGTCTTTGACCAATGCTTCTTCACGACAATCAATCTTCTTTGTTGTAAATTTAACATTTCGACAAAAAAAAAAAAAATCTTCTTTATTGTATCCTGCAATTCCTTTTCTTATTCAATTTAATTCTTAGACATGTTTTTGTTTTTCTTCAAAAGATGAATTATTAAGCACTTTATAACGCGTTAATTTTTGTTCGATAGCATGTATATTCAATGAATTATTACCTTCATCATTTTTCAAATCTCAGTTGAATTCGATTATAACGTGTATTAATAGAATGTTTTAATAACAATATTGAACACATTCATGGTATGCATGTATTAGTATCTCCAACTCCACTCTATTTTATACCACGATCGGCTCGCCCTACAGGCGAGATATACTTTACTTGTGATCTAGATTATTATTTTTTGTATAATTTTATGGTTTCTGTTTTCGGATTTTATTTGTAAAAAATATGTATGATAATGATTTTTTGTCTTTTAGAAAGTTTTAGGCCAGGAAAGATTATAAGTAATAAGATATATTTTTCTTGTTTACAATACTTGTTTATGTTGTCCAAAAAAATAATAATAGTTATCTCTATATTATAAAGTTGTGGTATTGTTATACTGTAAGTGTTTTAAATTGTAAGCGTTTTAAATGGTCTTCATGTTGTTTCATTTTACAAAAAATTGAATCTATATTAAAGTGTACTAATAGAGGTTATGTTGTTTTCTATAATTTTAAATTAAGTTTTGGTTTCATGTGAATTTACATATACCTTAAATATACAATGAACCAGTTACACAAATATATTATGGTAGGTAAATAAAAATTTTGTTTTGTTTTATTTATTATGAACGAACTAAAATTATTTGTACTAATATTATTTAATTTTCATAACTGAAAAAATTATATTCAAGAAAGCAAGCTACACGAATAAAAGTTAATTAAACGTTAGATATGATCAAAATAGTCTTTTATCTTGTTCATTCAAATTTTTATGTAAAAATTAATTTAATGTACAACTGATTTTTTTTTAAATGAGCTTTAGAATAATTGAATTATCGTCTCCAATCTTAAAAATAAACAGGCATATAAATAGTTTTTTTGGTTTAGTGATTAAATATATTTATCAATCTAACTATATTTACATTTTTGCAAACGACAATATATATATATATAGTTTTTTGTTTTAATTTGATCAAACTGAAACGTGTAATGGAAAAAAGATTCTGGAGAAAATGTTGTGTTTTAGCATAAAACTATTTTTTTATTAATCGTGTTTAATTTTATGTATATATCAAACGAATGGTGGAGAAGAGTTGTCAGCACTATCTCTTTAATTTCATATCTTTCTTTTCCTTCTTCCCAATCTTTCTCTCTTTTCTTTTTAGATCTACTTTCTTGTGCAAAAAAATCACCGTGAAACTCCTGGTTCCACCGCAACTGCCGCAAATCCTTGCACCCCCACTGTCCCCACCGACTGCCGCAACTCCTTCATGGCCTCTGCCCCAACTTCTTGCACCGCCACTGCCGCACCTCCTTCACCGCTGCTACCGCAACATCTTCACCGCCGCTGCCGCAACTCTTTGCACCGCCATGCCTCTTTCTTTGCATCCAGCCACCGTAACTCCTTGCACGACCACAACTACAACTCTGTTTACTACTACTTCCATTCCGCTCACTTCTCATCTGCTATCACCACCATTGCATCATACACCACCAATTTTATCAAATTTATTACCAAGAGGAGATCCCTTCTTTCCTTTTTGATTTTTTTTGTTATTGATTTTTTACATTTATTTTGCAATGAAATATATGAAGATTTTTAATATTTGTTATAATTTAATTAAAATAATTATTTTTTGTATAAATATTTTCAGCTGTCAGAAATTAATCGGAGGTGGATTACTCAAAAAGTCATCGGTACATTCATATGATTTTCCGATGAAAATTTCAGACAATATATGTTATCGTAACTTACTGAAAATTTTCTAATAAATGGTGATTTTCTAGAGCCAAACTCCGATGAAATTAGGATTGTCGAAAAATGATAGGAAACACTCGTTCCCGATAAACTTATGTTTAATATGGTTGTCGGGTATCACTTTTTTTCTTGTAGTGAATGAGCTTTATTAAGCAAAATATAAAACTCAATTCTAATCGAAGCCCACAAATATTTCTTACCAAATTAAATAAAACGATGTGTTTTAAAGACCGAAACACGTGGCGGCTCTAGAATGTACAAATTAGTGAGCTGGAATCATAGGTGGACACCATAGGAGGGAATCAATCCCAACTTTATATATATATATATATATATATATATATATATATATATTCTAAAATAGAGTTAAAAATAAAAATGCTCTAATGGTGATTTGTTTTTCATTCGTAAAAACTAGATTTACTCTGTGTATAGAGTAAATTGTTTTTTGTTCATCATTCTATTTTTTATTATAAAATTGAGTACCATTAAAATATATCATAATTTTATTATAAAGTTAATTCTAAAGTGAAAATATGGTAAATCATTGGAGATGGTCTTATAATTAGACCATCTCTAATGTATTTTGTTATTTTCACTTCTAAAATAGAGGAACCGTGAGATATACTCCAATGTATTTTTCTAAAATATCAACATTTAAATATAGAGTAAAAAAATAGAAGAATGTTATTTTTTAATAGAAATTTCTTTTATAGATGAAGAAATAGAGGTAAGTTAGAACAATTTCACCTCTAAATGCTTATAGAGGTGAAAATAACAATGAGTCAAAAGATCTTCCTAACGAATCCCACACATCATCGATCACGGAACTGTGGGTGTTTAATTCCCTTTTTTTTTTGCGTGTCGTCTGAAGTAATCTAGGGGTGATGAATGAATATAGAAGTTAATGTTTGGTCACAGAATGGGCCGATGGAACCACCCACCCAACATTGAAAGCCACTGTCGGCAAACTCTGCCATGTGTCATCCCACTCACGTGAATGAAAACCAAACGATCAGACAAGACACCGTACACGTGATGTTTTACTGACGCACCATCAGAAACTACATCGAGGTGAGAATAAAAGAATACCTGCCGTTTTGATGCCTTCGTATCCTAATAAACGACACGCCAGCTAAGTTTCAAAACAATCTACTATCTTGAATATCTCCTACCGGAACACTTGAATTAAACACTGTTAAAACACCTTAGTTGCAAATAATGAAACTCTTGTTAATTAACAAAATACATAAGCTAGCTTCTCTAGTCATTGAATATTTAAATTCATCAAAACTATTGCATCTGCACACACTTGTTCTAGAGTAGAGCCTATATCATCCACTAACGCACGCATTCAACTCTGCTGCTAGCTAGTAAAGTACATTATGGGGTCAGAAAACATTGTATACTATGGAACAACACATCTTTGGCCCCTCCATCTGCTCTCGTACTCCATCCCAGGAAGAATTTTTTGCTGAGTTGTCGCTTGGTTTCTTTTGGAATTTTTAGAACCAATTTGAGACACTGAAGTCTCGTAGCTTTCTGAGATGTTTCTCCATGTCTTCTCGAGTTTTAGTCCACTCTTCCCTTTCTATCACCGTTGTCGGGTCATCTCTTTCTCCCTGAAAGAAAGCAAAATATATAAACATTAATAGAATACGAGTCAATCTAGGTGAAGTAATACAAATGACTGCCCGAAGAAAAGTGTGGGGGGGAAATGGAAAGCTCAAAGCTACCGCGTGTATGATTTTAAAGGAGTTTCCATTATCGCGTATCACGAGCAAGTCATCCTTCCTATCCCTTTTTCTTCCTCCCGGAACTGTCACCTGAAACAATCCAAAACCTTAGAATATGGGAGGGACAACTGTATAAGCAGCTATGTACCACACACGGTATTTCAAGAACTAACAACTCAGCCTATGTGATTCAGAGCTAGATATGGATTATCCCATTAGAATAGACCAGCTTTGTATGATTATAGTAGCATGAGAAATGTTGTGTAAGAGAATTTATCAATCCATAAAAAAATACCCAACTGGGTACAGTCTACAGTTGAGGTTTGTGCTCAGACTCTGACTGGGAACTCGTTAATGGTGTCTAGTTAAAGTGGAAGGCAACAATCGTTCATACCAGAACTCTGGCCCTGGTGATTGACTTCGTCTTGGAGTCAATAACATAGATCTCTTCAAGGTCTAGCACAAACTCTGGGTCGTTTAACCTTCTGTTCCGATAATGCTTTGTCAAGAAAACCTGCAAAAATGAATACACACGATGAAGACAAGTGTAACTACTAATCCAAACCAATAAGTTTCGAACAGATGTCATCCTTGATACTTTGGGATTACATATTTCTTGGTGTGTGTTTTCCAGGAATGTTCCCAAAACAAAACTAAGTGCTTCCTTGGCAAAACATGTTGCTTAAGAATCTATGCATCACAGACAACATGAACACATATGGAACATGGTCCAAAATCCATACCTTGGATATCTCCCTCACAGATTTGTATAGTGGATCTCTGGGAGTATCGATAGGCGGTTCGGTGACATCGTAACATCCATAGTCACTCATCGCACATCGGATATACTGTACTTGTAAACAACATTAATACAAAGCCGTTACTATCACCCATACAGACAAGACTAGTGATATCTAATTAAAACTTGGATTCGATTCCTGACCTTTTGAGGCATTGGAGCAAGAACTCTTGGAATCGAGTAAATATCTGTATCCGGGGGAGTAACATACATCTGCAACCACCACATCAAAACGCCGCCGTATAGTTGAAAACAGGAGACAGTCAACGTTAAAAAGCAGAGAAACCTATTTCACAAACCTCTCTGAAGTCATAAACATCGTTATCAGGATCAGGCGGTTTCCTGATGAAGAAGTCGCAGTCCAGCAAGCTGATCTTATGGAACTCGTCTTCGTTTATCCTGTAATCAACCACCATCTCCGAGTCCCACCCCTGCGTCGATATGAAGCTCTTGCTCTGCACGAACGCGATGTCCCCGTCGCCGCCACCGCCGCTTGCGGCTGCCATCGCTGCGGCCAAGGGGTCGTACTCGACGTCGTAGTCCTTCTTGTTGTCCACTTCTTCCACTTCCTCGTCGTCCATGTCGTACTCGTCCTGTCCTCCGCCGTCGGCATCGCTGTCGTCTACTTTGACGATGATTGAACGGCCGCGGCGGGGGTTCAGTGTTAGAGGCGCGAAGCCGCCGTTGATTCTGAATGAAGGGAAAAGCCGGTGCGTGGCGGAGGCGGAGGAGAAGGAGGACGGAGGAGGCTTTGAAGTGAGTGAGAGTAGAGATAAGGAGGGAGAAGCGGCGGAAGACGCCATGGGAAGTGGATAAAGCTCTCTGAAAGAACGTTGTAAATTGTGGATTATATATTTCGATAAATATTTTAATTCCACGGTAAAATTGCAGTGTTTTAAAAACCAGACCAGACCGGTCAATCGAACCGGTTGTCAAACCTTATTCATTTTCTATCTGTCCGGTCAAACCTTATTCATTTTCTATCTGTTGTGAGCTGTCTTAAAAATCAGATTTAAATTAGAGTGAATTGGCTGAAAATACAAGGAGAATGTAGTAATTAGAAAAATACCCAACACCATAAAATAGTGAGCTTTTGAAAGTGACAGTGACAGGCGAAATGACATAATTAACCTTCTCTTAATAATATCGAGATATGCATTGCTACTGGTAATAGAAAGTTGGAAGCTAAAAGGGTTTTGATCCCGAATTGGTTGAATTGTTAATGATTAGCTTAGGTTTATTTCCCAGCTTGTACGTGAGGGCAGCTACGAAATGGAACTGGCCAGTGGGAGGGTTATCGTTTCTGTCAACAGAGGTTGCATGGAGAGAAGAATCAGAGCAAAAGATCTTATAATTTTGCAATTTTTTTTTTTTTTACAATTTATTTTTGTTTTTCCTTTTTATTTTGCGGGTTGGCGGGTACCCGCGACTAAAATTTGGTCGATCCGCACTTGCCCCACTTAAAATTGACTCAACCCGTCTTTTCAATCGGTTAACGGGGCGGAATCCGCAGATAATGACTCATTTTCCCAACATTATCTAGGAGTGGATGTTATAAAATTTTGGAATGCTACTGGTGCAAGGTTGTTGGACTGTTATGGCTTGATTATTTACAAGCTAATGGTGTTTTGTAACGGTTAAGTAAGTGTTGTGGATGTAATTTTCCTTCGTCTTGCGGCTAAAAATTGGGTTTAAGAAAATATTTGATGTCTTGTATACGCTAAGTGCTATTGTCAAATATTTTGTTATAAATGATGTTCAAGAAATTTGGATTCGTGTTAGTTTTGCGGGATTATACGTAGATTTTAAAGTTGGTTAACGTAATACATTAAATAAATAATATCTATAATAATAAAGTAGACTATGCTCTCTCTTAAGAATGTCACGTCATCAAGAAGGAGAGGGCAAACAAGGAAATGTGTCCCTCCATAATTCATGTACGTCAGTTTTCTCGACTTCGATTTGGGTTGTTTATGTTTCTGTAGAGGTAAGTTGGCCCAATCTCTTATTTGAACCAAAAAAAAACCTAACTAAGATGTCTCTTTCTCTTTGCTTTTCCATTTAGATCTCAGGAACCTTGACTGTCCCGATTCCGTTCCTGATGCAAGAAAACTGAGAAACGACAGTCGTTACAGCATTGAAACCTCAATACCCACTACTTTAACTTCAATGCTTCTACTCTTTCTTCAAGCTCGCACATGGCGTATATATATCAAGGGTTTGAGAGTCTTCACAGCCATCTATTTGGTCTGCCTTTACTCGCATAACTCTAAATCTCTGTCACAAAATCCTGTTATGGCTAAGCAACAATTCCATTTCTTTGAGCTCATGGCAGGCCCCTTCGGTTCTGGCCTTTCTGGGAAGCTCGCAATGTCAAGAAAGGTGGAGATTTGATTCGTATGGATCTGGTCCTACTTGATGGAAAGGTAACTGAGACATTCTCTTTTCTCAATTTTCGATTCCTATATGATTTGATGTTGTATTTTGTGATCGAAACTATGTTTTGTACTGTTTTGGTTCAAATGATCTGTTGCCCATTATCTATTTCCTCTGTCTATGATCTTACCATGCTACTTCTCTCTCATTTTTTATATTGTTGATTTTGTTAGAGATTTCGATGTTCCAGGCTGTTGTGGTTTCTCAGGGAAACTGAAAGTTTTCCCGAGTTTTTCTTTCTTTTTTATTCTCTAGGAGTTTCTGCTGGTTGCTATTTTTGATGTACTTATGAAACTTTATCTCTTGATTCTCTATACGTCTGAAAATGTATCACATATTACTTTTTTGTTCATAGTAAACTCTGATCATTGGTCAATCAGTGTGCACCGACTCAAGTCTTTATGAGCTAACTGTTTATATTAGCTGACACGCACGTTGCAATTTGATTCATGGAGCAGGTAAAACTTCGCATATATAGTTGATGAAATTATTGGTTTAAAGACGACACACAATGAAGAAACGCAAAAAATAAAATAAAAATCAATGTCTCATGACTCATGGCGACCATACACATCCACAGGTCATACCATCTTATTTCCATTTCTGTTTTCAAACTTTCTACAATAAGGGGTTGTATAGTTTTTTTTAAATCAGTTCGTTTCTAAATCTTTGACAATGCATGGCTACTAACGTATGTGTGAGTTTTTTTGACGGGATAGCTGTACAACTCCATGATAAGTAGTTTGCAGCTGGTGTGGCCAGCCACTGATTATGTAGAGACTAATTTTAATCCTAAACTGTTTGGAGGTATAGATACGTCTGCTTGGTCTTTATATTATTCAAGAATTATATATTCTTGACACAAACTATAAATTACACCTTCATGTTGCACAGGCCGCTGACGGTAACAGCCACAGAACATGACGCTTCCACAATGCCTTGCTGATATTGTGGGGATGGCGCTTCCACAATGTCTTTCTGATATTGTGGGGAGGACCTTCACATTCCAGCTCAAGCTTACAGATTTTAATTTCTTAGCAAAGATCAGTCTTTCACGATCTCACACATATTTGATAGCAACCAGCCCCTACCTTTTCCTAATTTTGAGAACCAAGTTTGTACATCAATCTCACTTTATAGGTTGGGTCTACCATACACGGATAAGTTATCTAACTGTTGTACTCTTTACAGGAAGGACACAACAACCCAGGCGATGATATGCGAGGAGCTGGTCCGGTTTCACAGATTTCTTCAGCTGGTGTTCACATAGTTCTTCCTGACACCAGCACGGTGTTGACAATGTTGTTCCTGCTAACAGCAGAGGCATCACTGGAGTGGTCGTCGATAAAGGCATCCCATGAGATTGGTGTGAGGGCTATGTCCGACATGTTATTACCAAACTATCTTCAGAGGATGCCTCAGTTAAGGAAGGTGGCTCCTCTGCAAAGAAGCAACGTCGTGGCTAAATCTGCAGTATTGTACTCCATCCAGATAGAAAGTGGTCTTACAACTACTCTATTGTCTAATCTTTTAAAGTTTCCTTGAAATAATAAAAATATTCATGCAACAATCTGCTTCCGTATTTTTGAGTGTTTGGTTTTAAAAAGTATCATGTTCTCAGCAAGGAAACTCTTTTTTTCTTTGTCATCTATGAATTATATTAGATAAGAAACCAACGTTTTCCACCACTTTATAAAGATTCCAACAATGAGATTCAAGTTACTGCCCCTTCAATACTACAGACTATCGCAAAAAACTTCCTAATATTGATATGGAAGGAAACTTTTTCCCAAGAGATATTGATATTGAACCCATCTACTACATCTTAAAGTATTATGAATTTCTCCGGATCATATTAAATTAAGTACAAGCCTTAACTTTCCTTTGTTAAGTATGTGAATTTTTCATTAAACAAGTTAATGATACAAGGTGATACAATAGTTTTGATGAAATCAAACCTAATGAATCTATGAAAGCTAATTAAAGCATGAGTGTCTAAGTAAGCCATAAAAAAGGTAAAAAAGACTTTCTTAGAACAATAAAGGTCTAAACACATTCCTAAGAAAATGTTCAAAGCTTGGCTTGGGTATGGTGTCAATGAACAACCGTTCAGTTTCAGTAGAGCGCGAATAGGCAAGAAACCGGAACCTGAATACAAGCAAAACAGATCATTGGAGATTTCAGCCGGAGAACGGTCCAAGGAACCTTAACTTTTACGTGTTAATATTAGTAATTGGCCCGTTTACCAACAATTAAGCTTTTTTGGTTATTTTTTTGTTTAAGATTGTTAACATGTTTTTTTTTGTAACTGAGATTGTTAACATTTTTCATGTACATCAACCCAAAGTCGTGCCATTTTAGATAATGGTCTCACCATATTATCTATAACACTTACCCAGATATCTTTCCTGCCAACAATGAAAAACACTTCCCAAACATATTACAACCTCCGACCACATATAAACATAAACATAAAATACTCACCAAATAATATAAATTCACAATCCTATAAACCTTTAAAAAACCATTACAAAAAGTGTTGCATCCAAACGAAAAGTCACATTTAATAATAAACTCACCCCATAAACAGATAAACGAGTCCAAATATATAACCTTTTTGAAAAAAAATATATAACCTCACCAACAACACAGATCACCTACACACCAATACAATTATACAACCACCAAGTCTATTTTTTTCTTTAAAAAAAACACCAAGTCTAATTAAAAAAAACACCAACTATTTTACTGCACCCACGTAGCTGAGAAGCTATAAACAAAAAAAATACACTGCTGACATATCAGATAGGTCGTTATTTTATTTTTTTAAAAGTACATATCAGATAGGTCGATACCCAACCCAAACTCTATTTCACTTCTACAAATTAACGAGATATACTGAAAATTAATTTTGCTACGTGCTGATATTTTTATTATTTATGATGCAACATGCAACAATCATTTTTGTGATATTTTTTTTTTTTAATTTTTAATATCACTTTTTTTAATATCACATTACATTAATACTTGGTGCAGGTTACTACTATATTAATTAATATCACATTACATTAATATAGTAGTAACCTGCACCAAGTCTGATTCTCCATCTTATTGGGTACTTGGATCTTACGGCTTTGTTTTCTATCTAGTCTCGAGCACAATATCATGTTTCTTGGCATGCATGGGTCCATGAATGACATGCGTGAGTCCCATGGTCCCATCTGTATATACCCTTATGTTCACTTTCCAATTATCTGCTCAAAAAGATATACCCGCTTGCGGATAATTAACAAGAGAGAAGCACAAGTTCTAAGTGAGTGCTTCTTTGCTTACACTTTTTTTTTTAAAGAAAATTATTTGCTTACAGTTTCTCTATGTTTTTGGGTTTAGGTGTAATTTTGTTGATTATAGTTTTGTTTTAATGTCACGTTTCAGAGAATGAACAAGCACTATATTATAAGCTTCCCTTTTCCGGACTCCAATTTCGGAAGCTTCACTCTCGGCTATGTCTGGTTTAACGAACTCTTTCCTCCTTCATTATTCAGAAGGAAATCAAAACTCAAATGTTGGAGATTATGAGAATGAGATGTTTGATTAGATAGAAATTATAAACTCTCATTCAATACATGCAACACTGAAAAGATTAACCGGGCCTCGTGGTCTGGTGGTATAGGAACCTCGGCTGAGGTGCCCGCCATCACGAGTTCGAGTCCCGGCCACAGCGGATTTAACATCCCTTCCGTTGGGGCGCTGGACCTCCTACGGGGGTAGTTGGGAATGTGGCTGCCCAGATACCAGAGTTACCAAAAAAAAAAAAAAAAAACACTGAAAAGATTAAAAAGTTTAGTTCTTCGAAGAGAAAAAACAATTCTCTGAAACATTTGTATGCAGTCTGGTTAATCTTAATATCCAGATTATTAATGGTTAGGCTACATTTAAATGATTTGATATGATAAGATATGAAACTCAAGTATACTTTATTAATTTATAACACTATTAATTTATAATAATATCTTCAAACAGCATGAGCGAAATTTTCGACAATTTAAAATTTTAGCTGCCAAAGGTTCGCTAAAGCTTTTACCTTTGTGTCTATTGAATTGGTTTTGGTGAGAGAAATCGGCCAAAAAAACACTGAACTTTGAGGGAATTGCCAAAAGAAACCTGGACATATGGGCTAGCCAATAAAATCCTGAACTTTTGTTGACTTTTCGGGTTTATTAAGAAACTTACGATTGACTGACCAGATAAACACACCGTTAACCGAGTTAACTGTTAATTAAGCGGACGTTAACTTTGGGTGTTAAAGTATACGACGTCGTTTCATCACTTTGTCTGATTAAAGACAAACGACGTCGTTTATATAGCTGTGTTATTAAAAATATGTGTTTCCTACGGCTCGAACTCGTGTACTCGGGTTTAATGGTAGGGGTTTTTGCCACTGAGCTAGTGGACTTTGCAATGGATATACGAACACAATTTCTTTTATTCTTCGAATCCGAGTTAAAGACAAATTAATGAAACGACGCGTTTTACATTAACTTTTTT
>NC_027752.1:11263308-11277708 GCF_000695525.1 Brassica oleracea var. oleracea
AGCATCGCGTTCTCCACCCTTCTTCGACTCTTGAACCGCTTCGTCACTCCCGTAATCGAAATTCCTCATCGCTCCGAAAATCATTACCTCCCTTCCATTCCTTGTGAACTTCGTATTTACCATCTCCTCACCATTACAAGAGAAATCCCCAAATCGATTTGAGAAATTAGGGTTACGTTCAAACACGGGTTTCATTTTGTTTGATTGAAATTAAACACATCTTTTGATCAATAAAAATAAACATGTGTGATAATCTTCCGAAAAGTCCACTAGCTCAGTGGCAAAACCCCCTTAGGACCACGAGTGCACGGGTTCGAGTCCAGGCAACAACAATTTTAATTAAGCAAAACGACGTCGTCTTGAGATTTTGTGTTTAACAAAACAACTGAATGAAACGACGTAGTTTCACTACACGGCAATAATTAACGGTGAGTTAACACTGTCTTAACTGTCGGTTAACGGTGTGTTAATCTGGTTAGTCAACCGTAAGTTTGTGAATTAACTAAAAAAGTCAACAAAAGATCAGGGTTTTATTGGTCAGGTTCGAGTACAGGTTTTTTTTGGCAATTTCCGCAAAGTTCAGTGTTTTTTTGGCCGATTTCTCGTTTTGGTGAAGCTCATTGTCGTTTTTACAGTCCTAACGTTATTAGGCCACTATGTTAAATTTAAATTTACAAAACCAGCAACACAATAAATAAAAAGATTGACGTTAGCATTTTAAAAACAGAAACATCCTTTTCTACAACTACACTTTTGATGATACATTAGAGTAATTGCTAAAAACCTCTACTAAAAGTTAAAACAAAATACTAATTTACAATATACTAATTTGCTACTTAGTAGAAACGCCTCTCATTGTCCAAAAGAACATCCACATAAAAAGTTAAACAATCTCCTCCAACTTTATAACACACTAACGCAACGTATAATTGCTACGCCCCAGTAAAAACTATCAAAATCTACGACACACAATAGCATCATACAAAACAACTTAACCAATCTCCTAAACATTTTAAACAAACATAAAAGTAACTGAAAATATGCATTTAAGTACAAACGCCAGCATTAAATCAAGAATGTCGTAACAAGATTTCCACCATGTAGATCACATGCCAAATTAGTAAATATACAATATCCTAAAATATGAAGAACTAAATGGAGCATCTCCTTCTCCGCTCATAATTTACTCCAAAAATAGAGTGGAAAATGAAATATGAACAAAAAATAAAAAGGTACTCCATTGTATTATCACTAACCCTATAAATGGATAAAAAAATTGAATTCATTAGAGAATAAAACATACGAACCTGGCGCTACGCGCCCGGAATACCACTAGTATAGTAATAATGCCAGCTAAACAAACTTTTGGCAAAAGAATTTGACGGGGGATTCAAAAGAATTTCGAGATTCTCAATTTCTTAAGCTAATGGGAAAGTTTTGACAAGAAAATATTAAAGAAATATATGTGTGTAATGGCTCAAAGAGGTAGCCAGTTGCTCGGTTTCAAAAGGGAATGAGGGTAATTGAATCGGCCAACACATGCGTTGGAAACACAAATTGTATATATACCTAATTACCATATATATAAAGCTTATGTGTACAACGCAAACACTCTTTAAATTAAACCATTAAAACCGGTTTAAAACTAGCCAAACTCACCAAAACTGCTAGTTCAATAATAAAAATTCGACATTTTTTCGGTTTATTTAAATAGACTAAAAAAAAAAAAATTGGTTGATCATTAACCCAATTACCATACCGAACCAAGATCTGGACCGGTTTTTAAAATTTTGTCCGTATTATTAATTAGCTGTATCCGTATTATTATGATTTGCATCTCGAGGCTGTTATACGATTTTTGTTAATACCACATAACTTTCCCAAAATCTGCTCTTCCATCGCGCTGTACCGGTATCCATCTCAAATCCCGGATTGTTTCTCTGTCGGTCGGAGGATAACCATCGACCTCCGTTACTTCTCCCCCTCCTTCTCCTTGCCGTCGTTCTCTCTTCACCTTCACCGATCCCATCTCGCCTTCGGTTTCAATCTCGTCTCGCTGCGACGTTGGTGCTCTCCCTCTCCTACTGATCTACGATTGCGATCGGTTAGCCTTACGAATTAGGGGTTTTCCACGATTGGATCGCGATCTTCTTGATGCCGAAAGCTTCTGGAGACTGTCTTCGCTGCTAGATTTTGGATCAACCTCAAATGGCGGCGCCGAGGCCGACGGGGAGCCAGGATCTGTTCGATACGTATTTCAGGAGAGCAGATTTGGATGGAGACGGTCGTATCAGTGGAGCTGAGGCTGTCGGTTTCTTCCAAGGCTCCAATTTGCCTAAACCCGTCCTTGCTCAGGTTCTTATCTGCATCTATTTCCTTCTTTTGATTGTTATGAAACGATGGAGAATACTTGTCCTTCCTATAGGTTTTGGATTGGATCTTTGATCTGTGTGATCGTTCGTTGGTACAAGTGTGACGTTAATTTATCAAATTTGTTCTCTTCTGGGTGGTTGCGGGACCTCTCTTTTCACTCTGGAGCTTGTAGTCCAGTTTATGTAATTGTAATCCGTACTGCTGCTATTAGATAAGGCATTGTGTTCTAGTGGATATGTTCATATAGCATATTGAATGATACAGAAGCAATTTAGATGTATCTACTTGTCTGTGACATGCATATATGCATAGAGCTTCGCATGCAATGATGGAATACTGCATATTTAAAATAATTTAACACGTTTCTGAGCGCCTATTCTGCAACTAATCTTTGGATTGTTAATGGTGTAGCTTCTTCTATTTTCGTCCTTGTAGGTATGGTCCTACGCAGATGCAAAAAAGGCTGGTTACCTTGGTCGAGCGGAGTTTTACAATGCTCTAAAGTTGGTGACTGTCGCACAAAGTAGACGGGAATTGACTCCTGAGATAGTCAAGGCTGCAATCTATAGTCCTGCTTCAGCCAATATCCCTGCTCCCAAAATAAATCTTGCTGCAACACCTTCTCCACAGCCCAGGGGACCTGTTACACAAACTCCGGGAGTTACATCAGTGGCAGCTGGTATGAGAGGACCTCAAATGGGTGGAAACATAAGCACTAGTAACCAGCAAGTAGTCTCCGGCCAGCAGAACCAATTTACTGGGCCACCTCCATCTCAACCACCACAAAATTTTCAAAGCCATGGTATGCCAGCTGGAGGGACTAGTGCGCCTCGTACTGCAAACCAGCCTATGCCATCTGATTGGCTTAGTGGCAGAAGTGTTGGACCCTCTGGGCAAGTGAATTCACAAATTCCTTCGAGCCAAAGTGGATCTGGTTTGACAGCACCTAACTCAATTGCCAACAATATACCAAAGCCTCATATGACACCTGCAGTAATAAGCTCTGCAACAACCAGACCGCAAGTACCAGTGCCTGCATCTGCTCCTTTAGATGCTCCATCCAATCAATTGGTAGCCAAGGAACTGGCTGCATCAGGAAACGGTTTTCCCTCTGACTCAATTTTCGGAGATGTGTTTTCAGTTGCTTCCACGCAGCCAAAACAACATACTACTGGAACTACGTCGACAATGGGCATCTCATCTGTTTCTACTGGAACTATTGTGGCTCCCGAAGTTGCACAGTCTGTAGCTAGGCAAAGTTCAATCCCACAGCGTGGTTCATTGAGCCAGCATCCTGTTGGTGTTCAGAATCAGCTTACTGGAAATTTAGGGCAGTCATTTGTTCCCGCCGGTGCAGCTTCTGGTACAACTGGCTCTACTGTTGGAGTTGGGATTTCAGCTTCCAGTCAGTTGACCCAGCGTCAGACACAGCCATCCCAGCCCCAACCTCAACACCAACCGCAGCCCCAACCTCGCCACCAACCCCATCCCCAGCCCCAACCTCAGCATCATTCCCGGCCCCAACCCCACCACCAACCTCAGCCCCGACCCCAACACCAACCCCACTACCAGCCCCAATCCCCCTGGCCGAAAATGACTCCAGCTGATGTCCAGAAATATACCAAGGTTTTTGTGCAAGTTGACACAGATAGGGACGGAAAGATCACCGGGCACCAGGCTCGGAATCTGTTCTTAAGTTGGAAGCTCCCGCGAGGTAGGCTACATTTACTTTTTTGCTGCTTCATCCGTTAAGCACTAGTTTAGTTTCAGTTTGAGCTTGTTTTTATAATGGTAAACATGCATGATAATTAAGTGGCACTTCTCTAGTTATGTATATTTGTTTGTATAGCACTGATCAACTACCATTGTAGGTGCATCTTTAGTTTCCTTGTTTTGTTCCATGTGTTGGCTATACGTGGATAATTATATTTATGTTGTCTCAAGCAGAAACTGTTATACTTTACCTGGGGAGTATAGACCGTTTTATGTGTGTTTTCAATGTTATTTCCTGGTATTACAGAGGCTTTGAAGCAGGTATGGGATTTATCCGATCAAGATAATGATAGCATGCTCTCGTTGAGGGAGTTCTGTTTTGCTGTTTACCTAATGGAGCGTTACAGAGAAGGCCGACCTCTTCCCCCAGTGTTCCCAAGCACTATAATATCTAGTGAGAGCATGTTTACCTCTCCTGGTCAATCTGTGGCACCACATGGCAATGCATCCTGGGGACATCCACATGGTATTGCATCACACTAACCTTTTTTCTGAATTACTTCCATTATTATTCTGAAGTAGGCAGATTCATTCTTGGACCAAATATTGTAGGTCAAATTCATGGGGGCTCGAGGCCACCAGCAATTCCCAAAGGAAAGCCTCCAAGGCCGGTTCCTCTCTCTCCTAGTGATGGATTGGTCCAGCCCACTCAGCCAAAGCGTAAAATGCCTGAGTTGGAAAAACATCTAGTGGATCAACTTAGCAAAGAGGAACAAGATGCACTCAACTCGAAATTTGAAGAAGCTACTGCTGTTGATAAAAAGGCACTCTCTGATTTCTCTCTGATTTTAATGTGCTAATGTGGTGAATTTATTTGGTTAGCGTGAGACACTTTTCTTCATATGGGAAGGTCACTAATATGAATAATTGTAGATTTTGGTAGTCATATTCCAGATTATAAGTTTCCAAGTCCTTTATGAATGGAATAAACAAACAGCCTCTGAGAACTATGCATAGTTCTTATTTTACTTCTAAACCTGTTTGAAGCTAATTACTACAATTTGTGTGCTTTTCTTGCATACGTGATCAGTTGTCCATGTAGTCTTTATTGACGTAACCTATAATTTCATTTGACTGCCGTTTCTTTTTTTTTCTCAACTTCCTGTATTTTGCTATTCAGGTGGATGAGCTTGAAAAAGAAATAGCTGATTCCAAGCAGAAAATTGAGTTCTTCCATGCTAAGATGCAGGAACTTGTAAGTATAACTTCTCATTATTATTACCAACTATCAGTTTCTATAACCTTCTCCATTTGGTCTTTGGGTGACAGGTTTTATACAAGAGCAGATGTGACAACCGGTACAATGAGATTACGGAGAGAGTCTCGGGTGATAAACGTGAGGTATAGAGTTTCTGTTGCACCGTACTTCTATAATTGTATCGGAGATCCAATTTGATTACCTAACAAAAACTACCTGTAAACCAGCTTGAATCTCTAGCTAAAAAATATGAGGAGAAATACAAGAAGTCTGGCAATGTAGGCTCTAAATTGACTATTGAAGAGGCCACATTCCGAGATATACAGGTAGTTTAGAAGCATCATCTCAGGAGCATGGTGTACTTTGAATTGTCTGTAAGCTGGATGTCGCCTTCAAAAAATATGATAAACTTCCCTTTTTGAAATGCAGGAGAAGAAAATGGAATTGTACCAGGCTATAGTCAAATTTGAAGAAGGCAAGCTTGATGACAATATTGTTAAGGTAAACCCAACGTGCTATCTAGCTGGTTTAATGTGATTTGGTAGTTCGATTTTACTGAATGTTGTCTTGTAGGAGCGTACTGAACACATCCAATCGGGACTTGAGGAACTGATTAAAAATTTGAATGAGCGCTGCAAGCAATATGGAGTACGTGGCAAACCCACTTCTTTGGTGGAGCTTCCTTTTGGTATAAGATTTACCCCTTCTCCTTTCAAGTTCATCTTTAGTATTATATTTTCTTGATCAGTGGTGAAAGGTTACCATTCTTCTGGCTGTTAATTTAAAATTTAGTAATTTTATCATTCAAGAATTTTATTAAACGTTGATGCTTTTGTACAACACGAAACTCAGTATATTTGGCCCTTTATGTATTGTTGCCAGAAAGACTTCTATCTATACAACTTTATACCGGTTGTATCTTCCTTTCGATATATTCATGGGATTTCCTCACGTTTTACAGGTTGGCAGCCTGGAATCCAAGAAGGTGCTGCTGATTGGGATGAAGATTGGGATAATCTAGAGGAGGAAGGTGAGATTATGGAGGAAGCATGGTTTTAGATGTTTAATCAAAATTCTTTTTTTTTTCTTTATAATTTTGGTTTTTGCTTTTGGGTTATCTGTCTTCCAAAACAGGGTATGCATTTTGAAGTTGAGCACTTGAACTTTCCCGACTAATTTTTCTCTAATTCCAGGGTTTACCTTCGTCAAGGAGCTTACACTTGATGTCCAGAATGTCATTGCCCCACCGAAGGAAAAATCATCTGCTTGGAAGAAGGAACCTACTGTCTCTTCAAATGAAAGTGCAGACGTTTCATCCTCAGATGTCGAGTCTAAAACAGAGAAAAAGCCAAGCAGTGGTGAAGAGGCATCTGAACATTCAGATGGTAAAACAGATAGAAACGGATCTTTGGATGATTCTAATGTTAGAGAGAGTATTGAAGCTGACGGTTCACCCCGTACCAAAGATACGAGGAGGTATGCTTTTTGTTTTAGACCGTGTGTGTTATGGATTGCATCGTTCTTAACTGTGGATTTTATGTGCTTTCATAAAATGAGGAAAATAGAGTGTTATATGTTCTTCGGGTGACTAACATTTGTCTTCATTTTACTCAAATTTTTTTATCAGTGAAAATGGCCATGATGATGGTGAATCTACTGCTTCTGCTGGCAAAACTGTAAACTATGACTCTCACGATGAGACAGATTCAGTTTCAAGCTTCAACCCTGACAACGGAAAGGTATAATGTGGTCACGTGCTCTATGTTATCATTTTGGCATTAATATTTGATGCTTTGTAATCTTAATTTAACTATTTTGAATGTTGTGTGTTTACGCAGGACAAGGATCATGAGAAGCGTGATAATGACTTTGGATTTGGGTTCGGATTCGATGACTTCAGCATCAAGCCTATAAAAACTGGCTCCACCCTATCAAATGACTTCCTCCCTCCTAAGCTATCTATATTTTCTGATTCTGTGCCAAGCCCCCCGGCCAATGCAAACGACGGTTTCACTGCAAAACCTTCCTTGTTCGATGGTTCTGTCCCGAGCACTCCAGCAACAACCACTGCCTCTTACACAGGCAATAAATCATACTTTGATGAGTCTGTTCCAAGCACTCCTGCTTACCCAGGAAACTTATTCTCCGAGAAGAAATCATTCTTCGACTCGGTTCCAAGCACTCCTGCTTATCCTGGAAGCTCGTTTCCTGAAAAGAAATCATTCTTCGGTGACTCAGTTCCAAGCACCCCTGCTTATCCTGGAAGCGTGTTTCCTGAAAAGAAATCATTCTTCGACGACTCTGTCCCAAGCACTCCTGCTTATAGCACGTCTGATTTTGGTGGGAAATCGTTTGCGTCAGAGACACCTCGTTCAGACGGCTTGTTCCCAGGAAGAAGTCCCTTCATGTTCGACTCTGTCCCAAGCACACCCGCTGCACACGACGACTTCTCTTCCAACAGCTTCTCCCGTTTCGATTCATTCAACAGCAACACCAACGACGCTTTCTCTCTATCCCGCTCAGACTCGATGCGCAGCACAAGCGAGCCAGACCCATTCGCATCCAGGTTTGATTCTTTCAATTATCAAAGATATGATTCCTTTAATGCACAAAGCTACGACAACAACAACGCATCCGAGACACCTAAAGCGTCCTTGTCGAGATTCGACTCGATTGGAAGCACCAGAGACTCTGATTACAGTCACGGGTTTGGGTTCGATGACCATGACCCGTTCGGTTCTACGGGCCCGTTCAAAACAACTACAACAACAGCTGAGACACCACGGAGCAATGATCATTGGAATGCCTTCTAGCCCCCACAAGCCCCACGTGTGATACGAATATGATCACATATCATATAGTTTGCTGTCTTTTTACAGTTCGAGCTTACCAAGTCGGAAGAGTTCTATGTATTTGCTTTGTTTGCCATCTGCTTGCTTCATTTTTATTGTTCATATATAATAGTTCTTTTTGCCATTCATTTTTAAAGAATTTTTTTTTGATGAGTGCCCTTTGGTAGCGTTTCTTTCTTTGCTCTTTCTGTTGTTGATGAATAATGAAATTTCATGTGTCCCTGTGAAAACGAAATCTATATTGTATTTTTGTAATCATCTGATATGTGTGGATGGATTATTTTATTATTTTCAGATACTTTTATATTAGAATATCATTTTTTTGTGGAATAGTTCGTATTTATCAACAATTTTATTTTATTTTCTTTTAATCTATCTTTTATAAAGTGATGGTAAGTTTGTTAACATATACTAAAATCTTAGAGTATGTCACAGTTTTGTTAAATTTCAGTCTTGCCCACGGTAGTATAACAAAACGAAGAAATGAATGAGCAAATGAAATGCAAGTTGCATCTCTCTGGTCATAAATCTCTAAAACAGACACGTTGTCGCGTGGAGACCACTCGCTATCTCAAGTGTCAATCCAGTCACGATCAAAGTGGAAAGAGCAGAGTTGTTACTGAAAACCCTTCGGCCATGAAGAGGACGAAACCACGAGGTCCACCAAATTTCTGCAAAACTCCAAAACATTATCCGCCACTGCGGTGAAGCGGCTCCCTCGTCGTTATTGCGTGTACGCCACTCTCTCCCATGCTCCTATGCTTCTGCCCTTGCCACACACCTCACTTCCTCATGAGTCGGTTATCTCCGGCCACCGGAATCTCTCCCCGCCTCCACTGCTCCGTTGATCGTGGCTCCACCGATGGACGATTCAGATTCGGATTCCGGAGAAACGAGGTTCCGTTTAAACGCCGCTTGAGATTCGTAATCAAGGCGGAGCTCTCTGAGGCCTTTTCTCCCGATTTAGGTTTGGATTCTCAGGTTATTTCCCTTCTCTCCGACTTTCCTTCTTCATTTTCGATCAATTTGAAGAATCGAATCCCGTCTATGCTTTCACTCTGTTTGCTGGTTAGGATTCGATGTTCTTCTTTAGCGTAGATCTTGAGATGAATCATTTGCTGATCATAGTTGCTTATATGTTAAGCTAGTTTGTTCTTTGATATGAACGGTTCGCGTCTAACATCATTCACTTTGGATCTTTTGAAGGCTGTGAAATCTCGCGATACCTCAAACTTGCCTTGGATCGGTCCAGTTCCAGGGGACATTGCTGAGGTTGAAGCATACTGCAGAATCTTTAGATCAGCTGAGCGACTCCATGGAGCTTTGATGGAGACGCTATGCAACCCTGTTACTGGTGAATGTCGAGTACCGTATGATTTCTCACCCGAGGAAAAGCCGTTGTTGGAGGACAAGATAGTATCGGTGCTTGGTTGTATACTATCTCTTTTGAACAAAGGAAGGAAAGAGATTCTCTCTGGGAGGTCATCTTCTATGAACTCGTTTAGTTTGGATGATGTTGGGGTTGCGGAGGACACACTTCCACCGCTTGCCGTTTTCAGGGGTGAAATGAAACGGTGTTGCGAGAGCTTACACATTGCTCTCGAGAATTATCTGACGCCTGATGATGAAAGAAGTGGGATTGTGTGGAGGAAGTTACAGAAGCTTAAAAATGTCTGCTACGACGCAGGTTTTCCTCGCAGCGATAGTTACCCTTGCCAGACGCTATTCGCGAATTGGGACCCTATTTACGCGTCAAATATGAAAGAGGACACTGACTCCTACGAGTCTGAGATTGCTTTTTGGAGGGGAGGACAAGTAACCGAAGAAGGATTGAAGTGGCTACTTGAAAAAGGGTTTAAAACGATTGTTGACCTGAGAGCTGAAAACGTTAAGGATACTTTCTATCAGGCGGCACTTGATGATGCGATCTCAACCGGGAAAATTACATTGGTGAAAATTCCAATTGAAGTCAGGATGGCTCCTTTAGCTCAGCAGGTCGAGCTTTTTGCTTCTGTTGTATCAGACTCCAGCAAAAGGCCGATCTATGTTCACAGTAAAGAAGGTGTTTGGAGAACGTCTGCGATGGTCTCCAGGTGGAAGCAGTACATTACACGTCCGAAAGAAATACCAGTTTCAAAAGAGTCGAAGCGTCAGGAGGTTTCTGAAACTAAGGTGAGACTGAATGTTGATAAGGAAGTGCCTGATCAGCAGACTGATAGAGTCTCTGAAATCAATGAGATTGATAGTAGCTCCACTTCGAATCAGATCAAAGAATCTGGTAGCAATGAGGGTGATACACCTGAATTTAATATGGTGAGTGATCCTCTTAAAGCTCAAGTTCCATCGGGTAATATTTTTTCAAGAAAAGAAATGTCTAACTTCCTGAGGAGCAAAGGTATTACTCCCGCTGGTTATCTTAGCAATCAGTCCAAAAAACTGGGAATAGTGCCAAGTCCGCAAGTTTCATATACTGAAGTGACAAACGGATATCAGATCACTGATACTGTAAGACAACTTGCGGAGACAGGAAACTCCAATGGGACCTTTCTACCTGGAAGCTCTCAAAGTTCAGATTTTGGCAATGGGAAGCTTTCAAATGGAAATGTGCATGCTTCTGATAACATCAATACAAGTATATCGGGTAACCAGGGAAATGGCCTCTCTACAGAGCCTACTGTTGTGCCTCCAAGTGATAACTTAAATAGCACTGTAGTTTCCCAACCTGTTCGAGATTCTAAAAGAAACAATAATGCTTATTCGTCGGATTCCAGTGATGATGAAGCTGGAGCTATTGAGGGAAATATGTGCGCTTCATCCACTGGTGTGGTAAGGGTGCAGTCGAGAAAGAAAGCAGAGATGTTCTTAGTCCGAACTGATGGAATCTCTTGTACAAGGGAAAAGGTTACAGAATCCTCGTTGGCCTTCACACATCCAAGTACTCAACAACAAATGCTTCTTTGGAAAACTACCCCAAAAACTGTCTTACTGCTGAAGAAGCTTGGGCTAGAACTCATGGAGGAAGCTAAAGAGGTAGCCGCTTTTCTTTTCAGATCTAAAAGATTATATAATTCCCTGTTGTGTATTGAAGTCACATGTAACTTAGGAAACCCGTGAAAAATGTTGTTCTTTCGAATTTGGTTTCAGGCTGCATCTTTCTTGTATCACCAAGAGAAGATGACTGTTCTGGTTGAACCTGAGGTGCATGATGTATTTGCCAGGATTCCAGGGTTTGGCTTTGTTCAGACCTTTTACATTCAGGACACAAGGTACGAGAATAAGTTAAGTGAACATAAGCTAGACTAACGATCAACGGCTTGATTATGACCGACTGTGTTTTGCATTTGTTTGAATATCAGCGATCTCCATGAAAGGGTTGATTTTGTGGCATGCTTAGGAGGGGATGGGGTGATATTACATGCATCAAACTTGTTCAAAGGAGCTGTCCCTCCCGTTGTATCATTTAACCTGGGGTCCCTTGGATTTCTCACTTCACATCCAGTAAGCCTTTCGACATGTTTCTGTTTCTTGACTGTGTCGTAATACTCTTTTTCCATCGACAGCCTTCTTATTGTTTTATATTTTCCCATTTAGTTTGAGGATTTCAGGCAAGACCTCAAACGGGTAATTCATGGGAACAACACGCTAGATGGGGTGTATATAACTCTTCGAATGCGTCTTCGTTGTGAAATCTATCGTAAAGGAAAAGCAATGCCTGGCAAAGTGTTTGATGTTCTGAACGAGATTGTTGTTGATCGAGGATCCAACCCATACCTTTCTAAGATTGAATGTTATGAACACGACCGTCTTATCACCAAGGTTTGTACCCATTTAGTCCCTTTTTCTTACCGTCTATACAAAATCGGCTAAATCTTTAAGCAAGTGAAAATAAGTGCATGTTGTAAAAAAGTAATCTGATAGAGCTAGTGATACTAAACTCTCGTATTATTAATCTGTATAATACTCAACCCAATACAAGTCAAGTCCCTCTCTTAGAAAATATCTAAGAGCCCAAATCCAGATTACAAAATACAAGCCAAATTGAATCATGAGTCAAGCTCAACTATTTATACTATCAAGACTCTAACAAACTCCCGCCAAGGCCGTTATGATCTTCACTTCAACTTATCACTTAACCGTTTCTTCCAACTGATCTGCTGATCCTTCCCTCTCTCTTCCTCTTATCTTCTTCCTATAGTACACCCTCCAGCTCTTATCATTACCCCCCTCGGTAAGACCGAGCTTGTCCTCAAGCTCGAAAGAAGGGTAATCACGCGCAATATCCTTCACACGGAGCCATGTCTTCTCATGGTCCGGTAAGCCCTTCCATTGAACCAAAGCCTCAAGATGACCTTATGCATCATAACGAGTGCTTTGTATATGTTCTGGCTTTAGGATAAACTCTTCATTCTCCTCCAACATCACCGGTAACGTAGTCACCTCATGACTCTTCCCCAGAACCGGTTTCAGTTGGGACACATGAAACACCGTATGAATCTTACTATCCACAGGTAGCTGAAGACGATATGCTACCTTTCCAACGCGCTCCAAAATAGTAAACGGTCCATAATATTTCGCAGCAAGCTTTTGACAGAATGATTTACTGACAGAAGTCTGACGATATAGCCGTAACTTGAGATAGACAGAAGATCCCACTTCAAATTCCAGATCCCTTCTCTTCTTATCCGCGTTATTCTTCATCTGTGCTTGAGCATTTAATAAATGCTCTTTAGCATCCTTCAAAATGGCATCGCGAGACTTCAGCATATCCTCGAGTTCATGATTTGTTGTAGACCCATCTTCAAACCACAACAAACTGGGAGGATCGCGGCCATAGACCATTTTGAAAGGAGTAGTATGAGTAGAGGTATGATACGAAGAGTTGTACCAAAACTCTGCCCAAGCTAAGTACTTATGCTACTGTTTAGGATGATCAGATGTAAAACACCGCAAATAAGATTCCAAACAGCGGTTAAGAACTTCGGTTTGGCCATCACTTTGAGGGTGATAGGCTGTGCTAAACTTCAGTGTAGTACCAGCCAATCTGAAGCACTCACGCCAAAACTTGCTGAGAAAAATCTGGTCTCTATCGGAGATGATAGAAGTTGGATAGCCATGTAAGCGTACAATCTCCTTTACAAATTTCTCAGCCACCGTAGTTGCAGTAAAAGGGTGTTTTAGGCTCAGAAAATGGGCGTATTTACTGAGTCTATCCACAACCACCAGTATGACGTTGACACCTTCAGATTTCGGAAGTCCTTCGATGAAATCCATAGACACTTCTGATCATATCAACTTCGGAAGTTCGATAGGTTGAAGCAAGCCAGCAGGTTTGAGAGTGGAGTACTTATGTTGTTGACAGACACTACACTCGGCTACATATTTCTTCACATCCACCTTCATCTTTGGCCAATAAAAAACCTGCTGAATACGCTTGATTGTTTTGAGGATTCCCGAATGACCCCCTATAACTCCATCATGATATTCTCGAAGTATCTGCTGAATAAACTGAGAGCTTCTCGATAAGACCAGTCGACCTTTGTAGAAAAGTCTCCCAGCTGCCACAGTATAACCCACCTTAGGCAATTTACCCAGCAACACCTCCTTAATCACTCGCTGAATATCCTCATTTTCATCAAGTTCATCAAGGATATTCTGCATTTGTACAGATGAAGACACTGTCAAGGCACAGAGCACTCCATCAGTATTTACTTGTCTGTCAATCATTACCCTGGAAAGCCCATCCGCCACTTTGTTTTCACACCCCGCCTTGTAAATGATCTCAAAATCGTAGCCTAACAACTTAGTGAGCCACTTTTGATAATCCAAAGAAACGTCACGTTGATCCAAGAGAAATTTGAGACTCTTCTGATCAGTATGCACAATAAACTTCCTACCCATCAAATAGTGTTTCCATTTCTGTACTGCTAACACTATAGCCATGAGTTCACGCTCGTAGATAGGTTTCAGCTGCTCTCTATCTGACAACCCTTTACTGAAGTATGCTATAGGTCTCTGATTCTGCATTAAAACTGCGCCCAAACCGTACCCTGATGCATCTGATTCTACCACAAAAGGAATACTGAAATCCGGTAAAGCAAGAACAGGTGCTGTTACCATAGCTGTCTTCAATCCTTCAAATGCCTTCTGTGACAAACCCGTCCAATCAAAGTTTTCTATCTTCAGAAGGTCTGTGAGAGGTCTAGC
>NC_027752.1:11277763-11286797 GCF_000695525.1 Brassica oleracea var. oleracea
ATCAATTACTGGTATTGGGAATTTATCTGGAATTGTTGTTTTATTGACTGCTCTATAGTCGACGCAAAAACGCCATCCTCCATCTTTTTTCTTTACTAGTAATACAGGGCTCGAAAACGGGCTTCTGCTGTTTCTTATCAATCCTGCATCTAACATCTGCTTCACCATAGTTTCGATAGCTTCCATTTGTACGTGAGGATAACGATATGGTCGTACCGACATTGGCTTCATTCCTTCCCAAAATCGAATAGAATGTTCGAATCCTCGTACCGGAGGTAAGCCTGTTGGTTTTGCAAATACTTCCTTATATTCTTCCAATATATCCACAATCTCCGTCGGTATTGTAGGTTCCGATACTGCCGCCATGAACAGCTTGAACATGTTACCATCCCACTCCAATCCTTCCTCATCAGAACTCAACTTCTGCCCTGTCGTCTGAACATCCACATCTCCACGTAAAGTGACTCGTCCCAAACTCGTATTAAATGATAGCACTTTCTCTTCCCAATCAAGCTTGCATTTCCCCAAAGTCCTTAGCCACTGAATACCCAAAATTATATCTGCACTTCCCGGTTCCAAAACGATGAAATCTTGTGTTATCTGAACCTCTTGAAGCTGCAACGATACGTTTTTACACACACTGGACCCTTGCACCTGTAATCCTGTACCCACCAGCACTGTGAAGTTACCTGAGAAACAGACTGCAGATTTGCTCGTTGAACCACCTCCGGAGATATAAAGTTGTGAGTCGCTCCACTATCGATCAATACCACACTCCGGTCTTGCCAATACTCCCACGGATCTTTGTTGTTGTTGGAGAAGATTGGCCAAGAAAAGAATGTAATGAAATCTCCATTATCTCAGTTACTTCGCCCCCATCGAACGCCTCATGAAACTCTTCTTCAATTAACTCCATCTCACAATCTTGACAGACCACCATAACTTGTAGCATCTTATTCTTACACAAATGCGTCTTGGACCATTTCTCTGGACACTTGAAACACAACCCATTCCTTCTTTTATAATCATATTCCGCGTCAGAAAGCTTAATAGGATTATTGTTCTTCTCATTCATCTTTGGTTGCGCTTGCTTCTCTACTTGCTTTTGACCAGTGTCTGCATTTGTTTGTTTTGGTTTCCAAGAAGAAGCAATGTATGTTGCTGAAGGTTTTGTTGTACTGTTGCTCGAATATCTCCCACCTCGTTGTTCTTGAGATTTTCCCGCTGCCAACAGACGACAAAATTCACTGTCTTCCATCTTCAAAATTGTTTCAATATGATCTGGTAGAGTTCGAGGTTCCTTCATCTTAATAACTTCTTTCAGCTCCTGCTTCAAACCATTGAAGAATATGTCAATCAAGTTCTCCTCTGCCACACGTACTTGAGAAGCAAGTTCTTGAAATTCTTTGATGTACTCTGCTGCTGAACCATGTTGTTGAATTCCGAACAATCTCTTCCCTGGGGTCCTCTCAAAAGACTCAGCAAAGCGAGATAACAGCCTCCTCTTAAACTCATTCCATTCTCTGAAAGGCCTGAACTCCAATTCATAGTTGAACCAACACAATGCATCCTCTGACAGACTCAAAGAAACTAGCTCCATCTTGTAGTCCTCATTGCTCTGAGTCACCCGAAAATATCTTTCTGCCCTCGCTATCCAATCAAACGGATTTTGACCTGCAAACGTATGCATCTCCACCTTCTTGTAGAGACCTTTTCTATTTTCCTCACTACGATCAACAGGCCGATAACCTAGCTCAATATTCTCCCGGTTACGTTCCAGATTAGGATTCGTTACCTGAACTGGTTGTTGGACCCTCGAATTGATCTGACTTGGTTCTCCTAAATCAATGGACGTTGTGTGAGCTTGATTCTGCTGGAGAGATGCGATGAGAGATTGCATCGACGCCTCCAAACGATCGATTTTCGCCTCCGAAGCCTTCATCGTCGCTTGAATCGTCTGCGTATTCATTTGCGTCGTCGCGACTATCGTATTGACGCGTTCGTCTAAGCGATCGATCTTCTGATTCAACTCCGCCACCGATGTGTCCAGAATCTCGATCCGTTGGGCCGATTCGCCGAGCTGCTGCTCCACCGCTGCGGCGGATCTCGTCATCGTCAGAATCGCGTATCACGAGCTGCTCACTGCACCAAATGATAGAGCTAGTGATACTAAACTCTCGTATTATTAATCTGTATAATACTCAACCCAATACGAGTCAAGTCCCTCTCTTAGAAAATATCTAAGAGCCCAAATCCAGATTACAAAATACAAGCCAAATTGAATCATGAGTCAAGCTCAACTATTTATACTATCAAGACTCTAACAAACTCCCGCCAAAGCCGTTATGATCTTCACTTGAACTTATCACTTAACCGGTTCTTCCAACTGATCTGCTGATCCTTCCCTCTCTCTTCCTCTTATCTTCTTCCTATAGTACACCCTCCAGCTCTTATCATAATCCCCTTCACTGTTAAAGCTTTACTCTTGTGTGTTGGCGAGTAATGTTATAATAGGTACAAGGTGATGGAGTTATAGTAGCGACTCCCACAGGAAGTACTGCTTATTCTACAGCAGCTGGAGGTTCCATGGTAAGCTTTACAACTTAAAGTGACGTTCAACTCTGCATTACATACCAAAAAGATAAATTAATCTCATTGGCATCTCTGAGTAGTATCTTGCCGGTCATAATAAAATTGTAGTGAGTTTGATATTTATAAAAATCCGAAAATTGCAGGTGCATCCAAACGTCCCTTGCATGTTGTTTACTCCGATCTGCCCACATTCCCTCTCGTTCAGACCAGTCATTCTTCCAGATTCTGCAAAGCTTGAACTGAAGGTCAGACGTTAGATCTTTATAGCAATACACTTTAAATAGTTATAAATTTTAGGTTTAAAACCATCCAAGAAACTCTATAAGCTCATATATTAATCAAGACCACGATATGAAAAACAATGTCCTTTCATATTAGCTGTATGAAATTGCTCACAAACTCTCTCTGAACAAAAACAGATTCCAGATGATGCTCGAAGCAATGCATGGGTTTCGTTTGATGGAAAGAGAAGGCAACAACTTTCAAGGGGAGATTCGGTGAGAATATACATGAGCCAACATCCACTCCCGACAGTCAACAAGTCTGATCAGACCGGTGATTGGTTTAGAAGCTTGATCCGTTGCTTAAACTGGAACGAGCGCCTTGATCAAAAGGCTCTTTGATGATTGATTCACTTCATTCATCAACACATACATAAACATAGAAGGGTACAAAGTTCTATTTGTTTCACCCATCCCTCCTTTACTGTACAGATTCACATTCTCTATAATTCTCACTACAATCTTCACAAGGGGTTATCTTGTATTGATCATTTGATATCAGTTCTAAAAGAAATAAGAAAACTTTGAATTACATGTACTGCATATCAACAAATGTGACAAAAGATTCATATTTACACGCGTGATTGTTATTAAGATATTACACATCATCTTCTCACGAGATTGGAATCTTCAGTAACAAGATGAGAAACAGAAACTGAAGTTTTTGTTAACGTCCGCTATAATATACCTGGAAATTTCAGACAAAACACTTTTGTTACAAACCATTCTCAACAACAGAACAGAGGTTTTCATTAACGCAAAAGAAGAAACATGATTTGAAAGTGAGTGGCTATCAACCTTGATGCTTTTATCCGCAAACCCTGCAAAGAGCTTGCCTTCCCAATATAACAAAGATGTGACTACTGAAGAACCCGGGATCGATCCCACGTGAGTACACTCTAGAGATATCTCATCCCCAGATAATTCCTACAAATATAGGAGGAAAAACCCAGGCTCAAGTTCAGAAAAGCTAATAAGGTCTGTGTGTCATCAGGATTACCCACCTGAATATTGACAGTTGTGTCCCAACCTCCGGTGAATAGCCATTTACCATTCAGGGCAACGCTGAGAATTGCACTACTTTGTATTTGCATAGACTTCATCGATGTGTCATCCCTCCATATCTGATATAAGAATAAGAAGAGAGTATGTTTAGAAACCGAATAGACATAATCGAAGCAAGCCGAGCAAAATGTTTTTTTGAGAACAAATGAAAACCTGTATATCTCCGTTTTGATAAGCTGCCACTAAGGTGCCTTCATCTGCAGCAAGAGACAGAATAGACTTTACAATACCTTGAGTCTCTTCCCCCAACACCGTCAAAAAACTGTGGTCACTTAGACTCCACAACCGAACAGTGCCATCCCAACTCCCACTGTATAGTACTCCATTTAGCACAACAAGCGTTGATACTACAGATTTATGACCAGTCATTGTGCAAACAAGACTTCCATCCTGAAACAAAAAAAAACGATTTCTTCAATAAAATGATTCAAGATCTTATCAAGACAAGCTATATAGAGTGTACATGAACACTAAACTTACTTGCAGTGACCAAGCTTTGATAGTGTTATCTCCACTGCCACTATACACATACCCATCTTCTGAGTATGCTAACGCGTGAATGCCAGAATATCGCCAGTCTTTTGGCTCGTACCACTTTCTTAGCGGCTGTTCTTCCAGAGGGAAGCTTGTGCTCCATACAAATATACCTCCTCCACCGTCGCCACTGACACATACTGATTCTACTCCGTTGATGTATATCAAAGCCATTACTTTATCCTGGTGACCTTTAAATGTATGCACATGGGAGAAATCCTGCATATAATATAAAAAACCATATAGCTAGAAATTAGTTTCTATACAATACACATTATAGGGGAAAAAACTAAGCCGCAGAAACCTCGCATATGTACCTTCAGAGACCATATATGGATATTTTTATCAAGCGAGGAGCTGAACAGGAACCCATCTGCACATAGAAAATAGGAACAAAATATAATCTGAGCATATAAAGTAACGGAATTTAAAACAACTCTTGGAAGGAAAAATGTGTAGTTTTTATCATTCATCCAGCAAGAGAAAAAAAAAAAAAATCAAAGTATAAGGTGTACCTCCAACCGCTAAACCTGTGATACTGTCTTGGTGTCCCCGGAGGTCCTTAGATTTTATTTTACCTACTGAGAGTCTCCCAACAAAGTCCTTGTCAAACTCTCCCTCCTCTGGTAAGTCTTCTTCTAGTTCTTTGGATCCCACTACTACCAGGCGGCATAATTCACCTAGAACCAAACAAAACTCTTTCCTTTTCTTAGGTTTCTTCTTTTCCAATGCAAACAAAGAACGTAATCTATGATTCATGATCAGCTCCCTGTTGCATTTCCACAGATCAGTTAAAACTGGACGTGCCTGTGGATCAAGACAGCAACACTGGCGGAGAACTCCAACCATTGATTTAAACTTCCCATTAAGTTTAGATTCCAGAATAGAACTTAGTTTCTCCATAAGACCTGTGTACAGCACCAAGAGATCCTCAATTTTCCCTTCGCATTTTTTTGCATCCACTCCAGTTACACTTTCAGTCAGCTCCTCAGAAAACTGTTTCCCACCAAGAAGCATGAGGAGAAGAAAACAAACAGGCCAGACATCGGAACTACACGAAACCAGACATTCTGAGCTGGCCTGTGTTATCAACAAGTTCTGCCTTTTCAACAGTTCAAACAACACCTCGAAGCTCATGAAAACACCATTCTTCACTAATCTCTTCAAAACCAATCCCATCTCCAGAGCACCAACTGGTTTTCTGCAAGTTTCTTCAGATATGAGTCCATACACGTTCCTTCCAGTTTCCAGCAACTCGATCAAATCAACAAAAGCATTTCCAAATTCGTCAAACTTCACACAAGAAACGCTCAAACACCCTGCGTTTACCCCTTCCTTATTCAAACTGAGAAGTGCCTCACATAATTGCATCCCCATCACTGCTAAACACGACGAATCATCAAACTCCTCCCACGAGAAATCAGAAAGCTTCTCACCCACTAAATACAAAACCCCATTCTTCAAATCACCCCACAAGCCAAAAACTTTAGAGACACCTCTCTCTTTAACACACATGATCACATCAAGCTCGTCTCTTTCCTCCTCTTCCATCTCCCACAGACAACTAATCATCCTCAGGACATAACCAAACTCGAAAACAGAATCACAACCATCATCACGACGCTGGAACGAACCAACCCGCAAAAGACTAACCTTTGAATCACCATCACCATCACCATCACCCTCCTTCAGACATCCAGGCAAACGCGAGGACGAAGCAGATTCAGTACTACCTTGGCTCTCCACGGATACGGCGTCGAGAAGCAAAACCCGATCTTTCCAAGCGGCGTGGAACTCGTCGGGCCATGACCGAGCGACGAATTCAAAGGAGGATTTTTTCGAGTTGCGGGTGGAGTCCGGCGTGAGGTTTGAGATCGAAGGGAATAATCTGAGGAGGTCGATGTTTTTGGGGAGAGCCGATGGGCCCTGAGGTGGGAACTTGACGAGGACGGTGCACGCCGGGCATCGGATTGTGTCAGGGAACTTCTTGGGGATGTTCGTTAGACATTCTTCGCACGCCGTGTGGCCGCAGGAGAGCACGCGTGGAAGTGTGGATTCGCCGTCGTATGATTGTAGACAGACCGGACACTCCGGTTGCTCCTCCATCACGACCAATTCGACTAATCGAACCTCCGATAAAACAACTGAGTCAACATGACGACGAGCCCGGGGGTAAGGGTATTTTCGTAATAACAACAATAAAGATTGGGCTTGTGGTAGTGTCAGATTCGCAATTCTAATCGAAAACCTCTGATTTATAATACGACAACGTTTCAGCTGTTAAACAAAATTTGGGCGTAAGAGAATTCAAAACTAATACGACGACGTTTTATCTGTCTTCTTACTTTTTTGCGATTTACCGTGAAAGTGAGGACGTGACAAGAGGGGCGAAGATCCGATCTGCTATATTAGATCATATATATGTTGGTTAAGTATTAAACCGATTGGTTAGCTTTGGTTTAGCTTCCTTTTACTGAACCAAAGCACTATATATACCAAACCAATGTAACAAACTTTAGCTAAGAAAGCTTTAATTGAAAACATTCAATATGGTATCAGAGCCATCTATGGCTTCTTCTTCGTCGATTTACGATTTCTCGAGCTGATTCCTTCTGTTTTTCATGGCGGCGAGCTTCTCGGAGTTACAACAACTATCTCTCTTCGTCGATCTCATTGCTTTTTGGTGATTCATCTCGTTTCCGTCTTCTCACGAATCTTGCTTTCGTTATTCCGCTTCTTGAGCTTGTGATTTCGTCTGATTCGTCTTCGATTCTTCTTCAATCATGAGTTCCGCTGCTGCGAATCCTCAATTCTTGGACCATTACGAAAATCCCTACTATCTCCACAGTTTCGATCATGCTGGACTAGTTCTCGTCTCCGATCGCCTCTCTTCCGGTGCGGAGTTTCATTCTTGGAAGCGCTCGATTCGTATGGCCTTGAATGTTCGCAATAAGCTTGGTCTCATCGATGGTACGATTCCTAAACCTCCTGATAAGCATCATGATGCTGGATCTTGGTCTCAGTGCAATGATATGGTTGCGACTTGGATTATGAATTATGTTTCTAAGAAGATAGCTCAGAGTATTCTTTATATGTCTACTGCTGAATCGATCTGGAAGAATTTATTGGTACGATTCAAGCAGGATGATGCTCCACGTGTGTACGAAATGGAACAACGTTTAAGGACTATCCAGCAAGGTTCTATGGATGTAACAACCTACTATACTGAGCTCGTCACACTGTGGGAAGAGTACAAGAACTTCATAGACCCTCCTGTTTGTACATGTGGCAGATGTGAGTGTAATGCTGTTGCTTTGTGGGAGAAATTGCAGGAACGTAGTCGGGTGATGAAGTTCTTGATGGGGCTTAATGAGTCTTATGATGCTAGCCGACGTCAGATCTTGATGATCAAACCCATTCCGTCTCTTGAAGATGTTTTTAATATGATCACTCAAGATGAGAGGCAGAAGAGTATCAAACCGGCTGTGAAGAGTGATGCTGTGATTTTTCAAACAGTGGGTTCTGCTTCTGAGTCTGTCTCTATCGACACTTCGGTTCTTGCTGCTTCTCAACATGGTTATCGCCCTAAGCTGCGACCTTTGTGCACTTACTGTGGCCAGTATGGTCATATTCTTCAGAAGTGTTTCAAGATTCATGGATATCCTCCAGGGCATCGCTTTCATGGTCAAGCTCCAAGAGGATATTCTTCCCAATCATTGACTCCACGAGGACAGCAAAGTCAGAGTGGCTTCCCTCGTTCTCACAGTCAGAACCAAACTCCTCAGTATCCCCCGTCTAACACGGTTGCTAATGTCACCAATGCGCCAATGATGGGTTCTTCCATTCCATCATCTCATAGTTTGGACGTTAATCGTATGAGTCAAGACCAAGTCCAGTACATTCTTCACCAACTTCAAGCTTCTGTTCGTCCTCCTGAGTTTTAGTTCAAAATCAGCATGCTACTATCACGGAACATGGTCACATGGCTGCTCAATCATCTTCTGGTATACTTCTTTCTTTATCCTCTAACCTTCGTTTTGAAAACAATACTCTTACCTTCAACCATCAATGCCTTTCCTCCCTTTATAATGCTCTGCCTAGTGGTCCTTGGATTATTGACAGTGGGGTTACGACGCATGTATGTTCTGATCTTGCGCATTTCAGTGGGCTTTCTACTGTCATTGGTGTCACAGTGTCTCTCCTGAATGGTTGATGTTAGGAGTTTCAAGTCTCCTAAAACAAATGTTGTAGTATAAGTGAATGTCGAACCAATTCTATGGGATTCAAAGCACCGAGAATGCAAGTACATACTTAATCTAAGTGCAACCGATAATTTGGATGGTTTTAAACTACTACTAATAATAGAATGCAATAACAGAACAATAAAACAATAAAAGAAGTGACTTTTTTTTATTATGATAAAAGAGAACTCATGGGTATAGGAATTAGACCTTGGGTGATCAAGTTTCGAATTAAGGATGGCAAATGATCAATCAAAATATCAACCTTAAGCTTAGACACAGTTCTAAACAAGCTCTATGTCTAGATGAATGTTCATTTAC
>NC_027752.1:11286826-11287005 GCF_000695525.1 Brassica oleracea var. oleracea
TGAATAATATGAAAGCAATCATTACTAACAAGTCTATTGGCTATCTTAACACCTTTAACAACAAATGTCTTTGGTAAAGTATGTTAAAAGCTTAGGAGATTTGTCTCAAGCATTTCATCAAACACCTTGTGGGTGAGAAATGCCTAGAGATCAACTTTTGAGAGGCCAACTCAGAAGAT
>NC_027752.1:11287278-11306107 GCF_000695525.1 Brassica oleracea var. oleracea
TAGAAAGTGTAAAAAGTCAAGACAAATGAACAAAAGGTCTCTGAAAAATCATAAGTTTCGACTGAGTAAATGACGCACAGAGTGACTTCGTGGTGTAGCTCTGGGAGGTAGCTCTGGGTTGGGAGCTACCTCAGGTGGTCGCTCTGAGAGGTCGCTCCAGGCCTATTTTTTTACCTCCAAAGTGATGAAAAGGAGAGTGACTTCGTGGTGTAGCTCCGAGAGGTCGCTCTGGGTTGGGAGCTACCTTATGGTGTCGCTCTGGAAGGTCACTCTGCGATGCTCGACCAGGATGGATATGTCTCTAGTAAATTGATCATAACTCCTTCATTACATCTCCAAATGACTTGAAACCACTTCCACTAGAAAGCTAACTCAATTTTCTGTGTTTCCACAAAATCTTAGTAACAGAAGATTTATTTAAGGCCTCCATCCATGCTCATATTTCATCCCTTTTTGGATCACAATGCTCCAAAACATCTCAAATCACTCCATGGCACACTCCAACACCTAATAAGGACAATGAATGCAATATGGACTCTAAAGATGCCTAATTCTTAATCTATATGATCAAAATATACACTAATTAATGGCTAAAATCATGTAATTATACAAGATATCAATGGTCACAAAGAGCCAATTAGTCATATAGGAAGCATCATTGTTTCACCAACTATTACATTGCATAATGTGCTTTATGTGCCATCTTTTCGTTTCAACCTCATCAGTGTGCGTTGCTTACTTGTTGATAATAATTCCTCTGCTCACTTTTATGTTGATCATTGTTTGATTGAGGAATCTACTCAGGGATTGATGATTGGTAGAGGGTCTATTTTCAACAATCTTTACGTCCTAGATACACATGTTTCTGCATCTCCTATATGTGCTTCAGTGTTGGATGATGGTCATCTTTGGCATCAACGTCTTGGGCATCCTTCACTGGCAAAATTGCTTCATGTTCCGGGTATTAAATCATTGCATAAATCATCTCTGTCTACTGTAGAAAATTGTCATGTATGTCCTTTAGGTAAGCAAAAACGTTTACCATTTGTTTCACATAATCGCATTTCTTCATTTCCTTTTGATTTAGTACAAATGGATGTATGGGGTCCTTTCTCAGTAGGGTCTACAGAGGGTTATAAATATTTTCTAACATTGGTCGATGATTGTACCCGTGTAACGTGGATCTACTTTCTAAAGAATAAAAGTCACGTTTCCACTGTTTTTCCTGCTTCCATTCAATATGTTCATTTGCAATATAATGCCCGTATTAAATCCATTCGAACTGATAACGCACCTGAAATAGCTTTTTCTGATATTGTTCACACACATGGTATGATTCATCAATTCTCTTGTGCTTATACTCCTCAACAGAACTCTGTTGTTGAGCGTAAGCATCAGCACATCTTGAATGTAGCTAGATCATTACTGTTTCAATCTAAACTACCGTTGATCTATTGGACAGATTGTGTTTCGACAGCCGTGTTTCTTATCAATAGAACACCTTCTCTTCTTCTTGATAAGAAAACTCCATATGAGAAACTGATGCATAAACAACCTGACTATTCATTTCTACGTTCTTTTGGTTGTTTATGTTACATGTCTACTTTAGATAAAGATCGTCATAAGTTCACACCTATAGCTGATTCTTGTGTTTTTCTCGGTTACTCATCTGGTTATAAAGGTTACAAGGTTTTGAATATAGAAACACGTCAAGTTTTTGTTTCTCGAAATGTTATTTTTAAAGAACATATTTTCTCATTTCATACGCATAATGATTGCATTCCGTCTGATGAACTGTTTTCCAAAACAATTTTACCAATGTCTACTCCTGTTGCATTGGATTCTGTTCTTCAAGTTCATCCTGTTACTTTACCATCATCATCATCTGCATCTTCATCATCTTCTGCATTGCCTCATGTGACTACTTCTCGAGAGACTGGGCCATCCGTGACAGGACAAAGTCAACTTCTACGCATAAGACCACAACGGACTGCTCGTACTCAAGGTTATCTTTCTGATTACCATTGTTCTTTTATTCATCATACTCCTCTTCCTTCTTCATCTTCTCTATATCCTTTTGCCTCGGTTGATACATGTTCTTCCCTGAAACCACTTTATCAACAATTTCTCCTTTCTTATTCTATTGATCCTGAACCTACAACTTTCAAACAAGCCATGTTGTCACCAGAGTTTTGGAAAGCTACTTATGATGAACTGCAGACTATGGAAGACAATAGAACTTGGGATGTTCTGTCTCTTCCTCCAAGAAAGAATGTTGTGGGGTGCAAGTGGGTTTTCACAACAAAATACCGAGCTGATGGGACTGTTGAGAGAAAGAAGTCTCGCTTAGTGGCAAAAGGATACACACAGCAAGAGGGTGTTGATTACACAGATACTTTCTCACCTGTCGCCAAACTTGCTTCTGTCAAGCTTCTCTTGGGTCTTGCTGCTGTCAAAGGCTTGAAGCTATCTCAAATGGCAATGGTACCACTGCCTTACTGATGTGCTCTTTGCTGCTGGTTATGTTCAATCTCCATCTGACAACACTCTGTTTGTTCGTCGATCTGGTGGCTCTTTCACAGGAATTCTCATATATGTCGATGACATAATGATTGCTAGTAATGATGATTCTGCAGTAAAGATTCTTAAAGACACACTTCATCAGCATTTCAAGATCAAGGATTTGGGAGATTTGCGCTTCTTCTTGGGTCTTGAGATTGCTCGTTCTGCTGCAGGAATCTCTGTATCTCAGCGCAAATATGCTCTGAATCTTCTTTCTGATGCTGGCTTGTTAGCTTGCAAACCGTCTTCGGTTCAAATGGATCCTGTCGCCAAACTCAGTATCAAATCAGGCACTCTCTTGGATGATCCTACTCCTTACCGTGCCTTGATAGGGCGTTTGTTGTACATGACGATAACTAGGCCTGACATCACCTATTCTGTTCATAATCTGAGCCAGTTTATGTCTGCTCCTACAAACGTTCATCTTCAGGCAGCTCACAGGATCCTTCGCTATACCAAAAACAACCCGGATCAAGGTCTTTTCTACTCTGCTTCATCTGAACTCTGTCTTAATGCTTTCGCTGATTCTGATTGGGGAGCTTGCCCAGATAGTCGCCGTTCTATCACTGGCTATTGCATTTATCTTGGTAGCTCCTTAATCACCTGGAAGTCGAAGAAACATGATGTTGTTAGTCGAAGCAGTATAGAAGCAGAGTACCGAAGCATGGGTCATGCGACTTGCGAGCTGTTATGGTTTCAGCAACTTTTCACGTTTCTTGGCATCACGGTCACAACTAAGGCGAAACTCTTCTATGACAGCAAGTCTGCGATCTACATTTCTACAAATCCGGTGTTCCACGAACGTACCAAGCACGTGGAGATCGACTGTCACACCGTCCGTGATCAAGTCAAAAACGGCTTTCTCCGGTTGATGCATCTTTCAAGCTCTAATCAACAGGCTGACATCCTCACGAAACCACTTCAACCGGGGCCTTTTACGTCTATCCTCCATCGTATGTCCACTTCAAGCCTCTTCACTCCATCATCAGAGTCCATACCTTCCACTTCATCGGCTTGAGGGGGGCGTATTATATCATATATATGTTGGTTAAGTATTAAACCGATTGGTTAGCTTTGGTTTAGCTTCCTTTTATTGAACCAAAGCACTATATATACCAAACCAATGTAACAAACTTTAGCTAAGAAAGCTTTAATTGAAAACATTCAATATGCTACTGTGTTTCAAAGGTAATCAATCTCATTCGAAAATCACGCAGACTTTTCTGCTTTAGATTTTGATGTTTGGTTATATCGAGTGCGACTTTTTTAGCGTTTGCTGATGCGATGTTTCATTTTCCGATGTGTGTTTAGAAGAAGAATCAATGGCGGGAGTTGGAACATCAATGCTTGGATCTGTTCTACTGTTTACAGTGGTGCTCTCGCTCCAAGAAGTGTACAGAGGAAAATTAGCTTCCTCTGAGCTGTACACGATCCCTTGGAGGCTTCACTAGCTCTGCTTAATATATAACCATCATTTCATAACTCTCTGGCTAAAAGCTTACTGTGTTGTTCGATTTGTTTTGTGTTGCAGTTTCTTGTTCTCTGCTGGGCTGTTGTACGAGATGAGCAAGATCTCATGATACATGCCCGGCAGGGGTGAGTCCAAATCTAAAAGACACTGAATCAGACAAGGGGATTAATAAGTTACATGACATTCTCGAATTTGATATCTAGTTTAGCACTTAAAAGTCTCAATGATACTTTACAACTATTAAATTTAGGCTTTTCCGCATATATTTTGTTTGACTTGGTCGGTCGATATCGCAGTTGTGTGTTATGACTTTGTGTTCTGCGTTCTTATAGAAACTAAGACAAATGGTCGTCAAATCCAATGTCGGTATCTCTATAAAATTAGGCATGTAAACCCCAACATGGTGAAATAAAATAGACATAGACATGTAATTTGGAATTATAAAATATTGGAGTATTATGAGTCGACCAAAAAAAATTATGATAAATATAGTAAGAATATTAAGAGCTTTTCAAGTTTTTTTTTTCAAGCTTTTCAAGTTCATGCCAAACGAAGTTGTAAATGTTTGTAGGTGTGGTTTGGTACATGTGAAGCTTGGGTTTCTTTTAGCCTAAATTTTCTCATTAGCTAGGAAGCTGATTAACATATACATTGCTGAAGTCTGACTATCCATGTGCAAAATAACCGGAACCGAAGAACCGAACCAAAATACCTGAAATCGGACCAATATCCTCAAATACCCGAACGGTTCCTATATTTTTATATTCGAAATAACCGAACCGAACGGATACCCGAATATATAAAAATATTAATTATATATACATATAATATAACTAAATATATATTTTTAATTTAAAATTATATTAAAAGTATCTGAAAATAGTTAAGAATAACTAAATTATTATAAAGTATCCGAACTACCCGAAAGTATCCGAAACTATTCGGATAAAACTATTCGGATAGGTTTATCCGAAATATCCAAAGTAATCCAAAATATCCAAATTTTTTTATCTAAATCATCCGAATGATTTGATATTTTACCGTAAATAAACGATATTTTATTCAAATTATCCGTACTATCCGAACCGGATCCAAATGAGAACCGAATTTTTTTCGGATATTTTCCGGTTCCTACATTTACTATCTGAACCGAATCGAAAATATGTCAAGTAATAAATGGATCATTTAGCCTCCTATCCAAATCACCTGAAACCTCTCTAAATGAATTGTCCACTGTAAAATAAAATTTGTGTGTTAATTAATATGAATCAGATGAAAATAGAATTGCTAGTCCGATTACTCTTATCTGTTTTTTTTGGGGGGGGAGGTCAAACTCTTATCCGTTAAATGCACAAGTTCCTGCAAACCTCTCGCTAGGATACATATGAATTCAAAAACATTAACACATGATGTATTAAAAAATGTATGCGCCTTAAAAAATTAAACCAAGGCAGCTTTTTTGAGCAAAACCAAGGCAGCTAATGATATACAGGAGTAGGTACCAATTATGTCAGATTGTTCTGTAAAGCGACTGTAATATCACAATTTAAGCTAAAAATAAAATGGAAAAAGACTTACATAAGTAAAATGATTTATTTTAGTGGAATCTTTTTGTGTGTTGGAAAAAAGAAGAAAATAGTATGGGGATATAAAAAGGGAAGGTGGGAATTTAAAAAAAAAGGAAAGCCATCTGTCTCGGACCCACACCAACCCATTGATTCATTTGTGTGTGGGTAATCAATCAATCGTCATCGTCGTCGGTGCCTTCCTTTTCATTTCTAGAGAGAAAAGAAAAGGAGACGACGATTGTCTTCTTTCCATCTTTCTATATTCTCTCGGTTAATCCATTATTCAGAGATTCATCACACGATCCCTGATTTTCACGGGATCGATCCGGACTGAATCTGTATTTTTTCTCAGATTAATCGGCTACAATGGACGAGTTCGGTGTCCTTACGGAGCGCTATGGGATCAAGCCCCAAGGCAAATCTGCTCCAATGGCTGCCTCCAAGCGTTCTCACAGCACTCCCAATCCTCAGACCTGGAAATCGACGACGACATCGTACGCTTCCTCCAATAAGGTATCTGGTAACGGATCTTCGTATAACGGTGACGACATTTTCTTCACCTCGAGCTCGAGTACTACCATGAACGGCGCGAGTTCTGGTGGATTCGATGTTTTCGGTGGGATGAACAATAAGAATATCACGTCAGCGCATGCTGATGACTTGTTTGGTGCTCCCAATAGCGTTGGAAATGGTGATATATTTGGATCATTCTCTTCCTCTACGAAGCAATACGCTCCGGTTGATGATCTGCTGGGTGATATGGCTGGATTTGGTCTTGAATCCAAGGGCTTGAACCTGAACAATTCACCCGGTTTTGGAAAGAATGGTTTTGATGAATTGATACCTGGTTTTGGTGCTACTTCTCACGCCACTAGAAGGTTTGTGATCAGTTTGTTGTATCACAATGTCTCTCATGTTTGGAATATCAGATCACCTTTGGAGATTAAATCATTTATTTTGTTTGTTGATTGTTTTAGCAAGACTACGGCATCGAACTTTGTTGATACTGACCCTTTTGTGGTTCTGGAATCAACTATGTCCGGCGCACATTCTTCTTCCGGTATGTTCGTGGATCCACTAGATGCGTTTGCTGCTTCAGTCAGCTCTCAGGGGCAAAAACCATCTTATAATTCTTCTACAAAACTCAAGCCTCCTCCTAAACCAACGCAAAAAGTTAACAGAGGTTAGTAGTAGTAGTCTCTTTGATGATCCGGAAACTATCTTGAATTGGAGCTTTTTCGCGTATTGTTTTCTTTGGTATCTCTAATTATTTCGAGGGATTATTTCCACAGCTAAGAGTTCAGTAGACGAACTTGACCACTTTGCCATGGGTACCATGCGCCGTAGTGCCTCGGCCTCTGACGCTGCTAGTCAATATAGAGAAGCTGAGGAGACGAAACAGTTTGGTGTTGATGACCTTGACTCCTTTTTCAGCTCTGGGCCTCGTTCCAGCAGTGTACCAAAATCACGGACAGCAACTCAAGTAAGAACGAACGACTTTTGAAATGTTTCTATATTCCACTTTACAAGTTTTTCGATTAAAGAAAATGTGGTCTACCTGTGTCTCCTTATTCTTTCTTTCTGATGCAAAGGCACCTCGCAAGCCAGCAGTCAACGTGCCAAAAAAGACGGCTAATGGGATTTCTAGTGCAAAGAAGCCTCCTCCTGCTCCCGCAAATCTGGTGGATGACTTTTCTGCGCTTTTTGGAGGTATGTCTTGTGAAAACATGTCCTTTTCCATCAAATGGTTACTCTGGGCTAACTTTCTTATAAATGTTTTCTCTGTTTACAGAGGATCCTATATTTAAAGAATTTGAGGAAATCCCAGGGGAGACCGAAGAACGAAGAAAGGCCAGATGGGATCGTGAACAGAGAACAAAGAGCCGTGTGGTATGTGTCATTTTTATTTTCTTTTGAATCTTCTTGTGCAATCTTTACTCTTTTCTGCCTATGATGATATCTAATTAAGTTAAATACTGGTACTAAAACCTATGTTGAATTTTATTTGTGCTTGAAATTACCCCTTCTCGTTTAAAAGATTGGGTTAAGTTCCTCGGAGAATGTGTTGAATCATTTGAAAGTTTTTGCTAATTTTATTTGTGCTTGATATTATTGTGAATTCTGCAACGAAATTATACGTTCGATTTTGCTGTATGCTCACGTTCGATTTTGCTATATGCTCATCAATGTTTAGCTTGTACTTGATTGAATAGTTTTGTTATAGATGGTTTTACACTATTCAGTGGCTTTGAAAATGTAGGCACAAGCTGTAGCTGATATGAACAACCGTGATCATCAATCTCGGATTGAACAAGAACAGAGAACTGTAAGTTATGCTTTTCTTGACATTTATGTCTTAGTCTTCCTTATCGTAATGCTTGTCTATGTACATTGACCTTTTTGGATTTATCAGTCTTCATTATGACAATGCTGTCTGTCTATGAGCAATGACATTTTGGATTTGTTAATCTTCACTAAGATAATGCTGCTTTTGAAATATTTTACATTTCCTTTTCTTTTCTAAATCTACTTAGAGTCTCTTTGTTCGTGTGTTTAAATACCATTACCAAATACCAACGTTGGTCTCCTTGTTAAACTTGCTTTTCAGAGAATTTCTGAGACTGCTGATGCTGAGATAAAGCGTTGGGCAACTGGAAAAGAAGGAAACATGCGTGCCCTGTTATCTTCCTTGCAAATCGTGAGTTTTTAAAAAAAATTGAAGTTATAAATAAATGTATTGCTACAGCTGTTTATTCTTTTGGTCCTCCAAATTTCACTGAGTTCTGGTTTTGGCTGGTGACAGGTACTCTGGCCTGGATGTGGTTGGGAGGCTGTTTCGCTAACAGATTTGATCACTTCTTCAGCAGTCAAGAAAGTCTATAGAAAGGCAACGCTGTATGTCCATCCCGATAAAGTTCAGCAGAAAGGAGCCACCCTTGAACAGAAGTATATTGCCGAAAAGGTTTTCGACATTTTGAAGGTATTTTCTCACTAGATCTGCACGAGCAGCTCTCTTTCTAGAGTCTAATGTATACAAAAGTTGACAGAAGCTTAGTAGCTGGACCACTCTCTCTGTTAGTAATTTGAAGGAATCTTGGTTTCTTGTATCTTGCAAAGATCCACAAAGCTTACACTCAGCTTTAAGCAAATTGCCTTATAGCGATTTTGCTATATGCTCATCAATGTTTAGCTTGTACTTGATTGAATAGTTTTGTTATAGATGGTTTTACACTATTCAGTGGCTTTGAAAATGTAGGCACAAGCTGTAGCTGATATGAACAACCGTGATCATCAATCTCGGATTGAACAAGAACAGAGAACTGTAAGTTATGCTTTTCTTGACATTTATGTCTTAGTCTTCCTTATCGTAATGCTTGTCTATGTACATTGACCTTTTTGGATTTATCAGTCTTCATTATGACAATGCTGTCTGTCTATGAGCAATGACATTTTGGATTTGTTAATCTTCACTAAGATAATGCTGCTTTTGAAATATTTTACATTTCCTTTTCTTTTCTAAATCTACTTAGAGTCTCTTTGTTCGTGTGTTTAAATACCATTACCAAATACCAACGTTGGTCTCCTTGTTAAACTTGCTTTTCAGAGAATTTCTGAGACTGCTGATGCTGAGATAAAGCGTTGGGCAACTGGAAAAGAAGGAAACATGCGTGCCCTGTTATCTTCCTTGCAAATCGTGAGTTTTTAAAAAAAATTGAAGTTATAAATAAATGTATTGCTACAGCTGTTTATTCTTTTGGTCCTCCAAATTTCACTGAGTTCTGGTTTTGGCTGGTGACAGGTACTCTGGCCTGGATGTGGTTGGGAGGCTGTTTCGCTAACAGATTTGATCACTTCTTCAGCAGTCAAGAAAGTCTATAGAAAGGCAACGCTGTATGTCCATCCCGATAAAGTTCAGCAGAAAGGAGCCACCCTTGAACAGAAGTATATTGCCGAAAAGGTTTTCGACATTTTGAAGGTATTTTCTCACTAGATCTGCACGAGCAGCTCTCTTTCTAGAGTCTAATGTATACAAAAGTTGACAGAAGCTTAGTAGCTGGACCACTCTCTCTGTTAGTAATTTGAAGGAATCTTGGTTTCTTGTATCTTGCAAAGATCCACAAAGCTTACACTCAGCTTTAAGCAAATTGCCTTATAGCCTTGGTTCAAAATGGCGCATGGCGAGGTGAGGCGATGAGTGTCTCGCTTCTCGCCTTGCGCCATGGCGACACAAAGCGAGCGCTTTGTGTGTGAAGGCAAAAACTATAGTGCAAAAATATAGGTATATATAGAATACAAGTTTAGAACCAAAGTGCAAAACAGAGTACTTATTAGTGAACAAAAAGATCAGGAGAAACATCAAACATCAAAGTCGTCAAATAGAGAGAAGAACAATAGCACATGGAACCCTAACTTTAAACTTAGGTTACGGTATATAAGACTAACTTAGGGTTTGAAAAGAGCTTTTATGTGACGCTAAAGATGTGTTACAATTCTAACTCGGTTTAGCAGTTTAAATTTGGCAAACCAATTCGGTTTGACTTAAAATCAATTAATGCGTTGCTTTAGGAGCCTTAGGCTTAGTAAGAAAGCGTAGAAAGCGGTCGCTTTGTGTAAGTCGCCACGCCTTGAGGTGCTGAGGCGATGAAGACATCGCCAGACCTCGCCTAGCGCCATGGCACCAAAAGCGAGCGCTTTTTTAAACCAAGCTTATAGCAGAGTGTTTGAATGATGTTGCTGCTTAACTTCATAAAAATGTGCAATGAACAGGAAGCTTGGAACAAGTTCAACAAAGAGGAGCTCTCGTAAGCCCATATATGTTTCGGATCTAGTTTCCCCCAGAGTTCTTCGTTTCAGGTTTGAGAACAGTTTCCTTCCAGTTGAGCTTGAATCAGGACAGAGTACGTCTAGCAATGGTTGAGTAAGAGGTAGAGACACTTAACGAGACTTGGTAACTGCTTTTTTGTGTCTCTATGTATCTTTACCCAAAATCTTCTGCGAGTCTCCTTGAGTCTTGTCTCTCTCTCTCTCTTTTATTCTTTAACAGTAACCTGGTACTTTTCATCTTTATGTTACACCATTTTTTTTTAAAAAGACCATGGGGATATTGTATAGCCCCAAAAAAACAATAGATTTACTTTTATATGAATATATATGTTGAATGTTCTTAACAGCATAGAGATAGTTATGTTATTATTCATCATCATACCCTAAAGATAGCATCACGTATAAAGTGAAGTAGAAAAACGGCATTATTATGAACACAAGCGATGCCGAATGGTAATTCTCAGTGGCGGTTTCAGAAAATATTTAATGGGGTCATAATTTAAATAAATTATTATTATATATTTAATATAATAGATTTCAAAAATTCATATTATTGTCACACTTTAAATAGTGATATCTTATTATATAAAGCTTGGTTCTTCAAAGTTGCTAATTAATATGATTGTGACATGTGTCAATTAATTTATTAAGATTGTGACATGTGTCAAAAATATGTTACAATTCTCTTTTATTAGAATTTTAAAAAAAATTAGAAAAAGAAAATTATTATTACATTTTTTGGGACACTAGAAAAGAAAAATTATTACAAAAATATAGTTTATTATTTTTTTAGGAGTTAAGAAAAAGAAAATTACTATTACATAGCCTTTTACAATTATATTTGTACGTCTCTTTTTATAACCTTTTAAAAATATTTGATAGTAAATTTAATTTTTGAAAATTCTATAAACAAAGAATAATTGTAAAAGCTATATGAAAGTATTTTTTTTCTTTTTAAAATATTTTGTATATTTTTCATTTTAAAGATACTAAAGAAAGATATTATAAGAGAAAATATTAATTTTTTTTGAAAAAATTATAAAATCCTACAAGTACAAGAAATTATTTAATAAAAATCAAATAGAAAAACTAACTATAAATAAGTGATATTCCTTTTTAAAAACCTAAAAAAATAAAAATTTAAAAGTACTATTATTATTTTCATATAAATAACTAACTTTTTTTAAGAGATAAATGTATGCTACAAAAATATAAACCAAAAATAGTATTTTCACAAAAATAGTATTAACAAGAAAAATATTATCTGAGTATTTTCTTTTAATTTCTTTAAACAATTCAATTTTTTATCATTCTTATTATATCTTATGATGCTAACATAAGTTTTTTTTAATTACAATGTTTTTATCATACATAAGTATGTGTAAATATGAGGAATATATGTTTGTATGATAAGACACAATATATAATTAACTGAACATAATTTTTTATTGAAAATATATTAGTTGAATAAAAATCTTAAAAAACAAAAACGAATTATAGTTGGAATTTTCCTTTTTAAAAAATTTAAAGTAACTTATTTCTTATAATAACTAACTTTTATGTTTAATAGATAATTTTGTGTTAAAAAATTATAAACCAAAAATAACTTCAAATATTTCACCCGATATGATTGTGAATTTTGTACAAAAAAAGACATTGTGTATGTATTAATAAAAATCTATCATTATGTGATGTGAAAATAATTTTTTTTCCTTAAATCCTAAATAAAAAATATATGAAAAATAACCTTTTCTTCTTTTAATCTTTACCAAATAAGATTTTTTTTCTTTCAAATCATGACCAAATAGAATTGTAAAAGTAATTTTTACTTTTAAAATTTAATGATAAATATGATACTGAAAATATTTAATGAAAAATATTAGTGATATTGAGAAAACGAATTTTGAAAATAGCAACTTTTAAAAATAGTTAATAATTGTTGGAAATAATTATTTGATAGTATTTTTATTTTATAAATCCTAAAAAAATAAATTATAAAATATTATGTTATTTTAATTTTCTTTTCTAACACCCTAAAACTGTAACAAAATATTTAATTGTTCTTTTCCTTAAAAAGGAAAATCTTAAACAAAAGAGATTTGTATCATATTTTTAATTCCTAACTAAAAGAGAGTTGTAAGAAATTATTTGATAGTATAAAAAATTTGATGATGAATATGATACTAAATATTATTTAATTAAAAATGAATTGTAAAAATAGTATTGATATGAACTGTAAAAATCATAATTTAAAATTATTTAATAGTAACTAGAAATAATGATTTGATTGCAATAAGATTTTTCTGAAATTCTAATAAGAAGATAATTGTAAAAGTTTATATGGTAATACTTTTCCTTTTCTATAATCCTAAACAAAAATATAAAAAATATTTGATAGTTTTTCTATTTTTTAATTGTAAATAAAAACGAGATTTATAAAATATATTTTTTCCTTTTTTAAAAAATCCTAACAAAAGTAAACATAAATATTTAATAGTATTTTTAAAAAAGAATTTGATGACAAGTATGATGCTAAAGCCATTAAATTAAAAAAATCTAAACTTAGGATGTTGTCGTGATTGGTATTTATGTGTTTGGTTATACGAAAATCAAACACATGTTTGATATATATATTTTCATGTTTGCTCATAAAAAATTGATTATTATTATTCTCTCCGTACATATATTTAGTCAAAAACAAATCAAGTTTCATCATTATCTTATTACATTTTTTATTTTTACTATGTAGTTGTTTATAATTTATTTTAATTAAAATGTTATTATGAAAATATATCATTAATAAAAAATGAATCAAGAAAATTATTTAACATAAGATAAGTTTAATAAAACATTAAATTAGTACATAAGAAAGTGTATAATGTTGTCATTGCTTTTTGGTCTTATTTAACTTCCAAATTCCTTTTTATTTCATTATAATTATTATTTCGGGTTGGATCCGGTTTAAATTTTTACGTTTGGATGTTTTTTCTAGCTCTAACAAATAATAACTCAAAACTTATGTGTGAAAACGAGTTCCTAACTATAAAATAAATTCCACATAACATATCTAAAAACAATTTTAAAACAATAATAAAATGATTTTTTTAATATTTTTTATTAAATTAAAATATCAAGTAAAGCCCGTTGCAACGCACGGGCCCAAATCTAGTAATCAATAAAACAAACACACAAAAGTTCATTGTCGAATATATATATTTATAACTTTTTTCTTATTAATCAATGAGAGTTTACATAATCATTAAGTAGATCCAATGTAATAGAGGGAGGTACATAATAATGAAAGTAGAAGGAGAAGTCAAAAGGAATTTGTTGCTTCGCCATCTTATTTGCAGCTTTGTTACTCTCTCTGTTCGTCCATGTAAACTCCACTTCATTGAACTTCTGTTTCCACCATAAAGCATATCTTATCCAGTTATGACCATCAAAATGTAAGCACCGATGATTCAGTGTATCTATCACTTTTTTGCAATCACTTTCAAAGATTACTCTTTGATATCCTTTACTCCACACATGTTGCATAGCCATTACTATTTCTTGGACCTCACTTTCAAACGAATTATTAACTCTTCTTCCCATCCCTTGTGCAGCCCCTTTGTAGTATTCATCTTCATCTCGTAGTATCCACCCATTCTTGGTGTTTGCTGTTAATAAATGAACTATCAACATTACATTTCAGCCAACCCCTCTTTGGCTGTTTCCAGTGGTTGCTTCCATATCGCATTTGGTCTCTATGTTGGAATTTCTTTGTAGCATTATCCTTCCACTCCTGGGCATCTCTTCGTGCTTGATGCAATACCCATCTCCAGTCTATATGCTTTCTTTGAAATATAAGAATGTTGCGGTTTTTCCATAGTCTCCACATGATACAGAATGGGAGGTTTTGAAAATGAGCTAATCTTGTGTGTAGACAGCATTGTAGACACACTTCAATTTTCTCTTCCAGGGAAGCTAAAGGATCAGTAAGTATTCTATTATCTGTCCCTGATTCCCGCCATACTGCTTGGGCATACGGACAATCAAACAGCAGATGCTTCTCAGTTTGTGGTTCTTGACAACACCTTCTACAAAGGTCATCAGTAGTAATGTGTCTCCTCTTTAGATTGCTTCCAGTGGCTAGACTCCGTGATAATGATCTCCAAAGAAAATGATGGAGTTTTGGTGGCATTTTAGTCTTCCATAGTCTTCTTTTGAGGTTGATATTACCGAATGTTGGTTGAATCCCTTCTTCCGTTGGGAGGTGAGTACTCAACCAGTAGCCAGACTTTACTGTGGAGAGGCCATGCTCAGTATATTGCCAACCAAGCATATCAAAAGTTGCAAAGTTCGAGGTTTTTATGGTTGTTTTCTCTTATAAAAACTAAAGAACCAATTTTAAAAAGTCAAATTAAATGTATGGTCATAGAGTGACTTAAACGCATGTTAGAGAAGTTAATCTTACAATACTAAAAGGGCATAATACTCAAAGGAGAGGCATGCCACGTCATTATAAAAATCGTCCAATATGAGCTTCCCATTTCGCCACGTCACATAGCTTGGTCTATTGAAAAGAGTAACTGGGCTTCACATTTGTCTCTTAAAAATAAATCATGTCTCATTATCCAGTCCAGTTTAAAAAACCTCCTCTCCTATCAATCGATGAATCGGACTCTTCATTCCTCTTCCCCATCTCCGTTCCCAGCAATCACCGTTACCGCGAATCCCCTTCTCATCAATCAATGTTCCTCTTTAATCTCTTCTTGATGGTTTTGTTCCATCTCCCGTTGATCTTCCTCTTATATAAGTCGCTTCATCTAAACCTAAATATAGACAAAACCTAAAACCTCCCCTTACAAAACTACATCTACGGCGATGGAATGGAGGTAGTATAATATCTTCATGTAGACATATAACACAGTTTATACTGCGTGGATTTTGTTGTCCCTCTTTAACTTCCTACCTCTGAACGAGCGATTCTCACACCCACACAACAAGCACAAGTGGCTACAAAGAACTGTCATCGGAACACATTTTCCATCGGTATATGAGAACATTGTGTTATCCACTCATTGATTTGTGTCTCTCTGTGTTATGTTCTGATTTTTTTTTTCCTATCTTTTTTAACGCTCATTCGGCATAAATTTTTGGCATAATTTCTAATGTTTTCTTTACAGCCAAGAAATCATGGCAAGCTGAAGCTCGGCTCTTACGAGATTACTATGTTTCTTGGTGCTTGCTTATATTGGTTCTTTTTCTTTAGATCAGTTGTGGCTTTCAAATATAGATGAGTGTTGCCTAATGTTTTTTACCTAGACGAACTTAGCTGAAGCTATTGGTGCTTCCTTCCTTCCATCAATAGATGGTTACATGTTTATTAAAGGTGTGTACGCATATCTGACTATACTTAGGACATAGATATCATAGGGATCAGTACATCTACTACAAATTTTAGACTTTCTCTAACCCATCTTTCTTCCGTATGGTTTATTGGGTAAGTAAAATGTAGAGTAGTGCAGAAAGAATAGGAAAATATGAATAATATTTTAGTGTTTGTAAATCCTTTTTTAATCTCTATCTGCTTTTCAGATTATGACCGAGGAGATTAAAACCGGTGCATGTCTAATTGTCTATGGATTACCAAGCACATGAGTTTAGAGTATTGGCCAACTCCAGTGGTACATGCATAGTACATGGTGGGTTCAAGTACTTGGAGTATTTGCTCTTATCTCTCAGTTTCCTTAGCCAGTTAGTACAAATGACTACCAACATTGTCATAGACATGTGGTGAAGCTAAGCCAACGTGAGTGTGATCAATAAACAAAATCGTTTTGGTTTTCTGTCTCTTCGCTATCATTTTTTTGTCATTATTTGGTTGATTTTACTGCTGATCACATCTGTTTTGCCAGTAAGTTTACAATTTATTATGTACACACAAAATTTTCCATGTGTTACTCTCATTCGTCAAATCATTAATATTTGGGCTGCATTGTTTTTATTGATGCTGTTTACTATTTTATAGTGTCAGAGGAGATACATGGATACACCAACCAGCAACGTTTGTGTCATCAGGTACCACATGAATATGAACTGATTTGATATTTGCTTTCAGAAACATAAAATAAATAGCTAAAACAAAAAAAAAATTATCTTCCATGTGTTACTCTCATTAAGCATTGTCATTTCTGATTAGCTAATATCCACATACAACAATCATGTCATTGGTTCTTTACAAGATCTGGTCTTTCTTAAGAGTTTAGTTGCATCTATACTACAATAAATACATATGGTCTGAATTAGCTGAAGATGGTGATATAACTGATTATTACTTATTTGCTTGATTTCTAACAATTTTGTTATTGAGCCTCATTCTTAGATTATGCATTGTAAAAACACTTAACTCAACACCATTGGTCTCCTTTTCCGGAAAGAATACTGATGATGTTCCATGAAACATTAGTAAAGCAAGAAAAACTATCACTATAATCAGAACTTATATTGATCAATTTCTTAATTCCTACATATATATTCTTTGTTGCAGTTTTTCTTACCATTTGAGATTTTTCTTTGTTGGGAATAGATTCAACTTTAAGCTTATGTTGTGCAGAGACGCAACTTAAGCTTATGTTGTGCAGATTACTCGCACGATATACTTATGGCCTTAATATGCAGCATTTTGTTTCCAACAAGATGAGAGTCTACATTGACAATAGAGAGACCAGGAAGAGAGTCATACATTGGCAGTAGAGAGTAATATGAAAACGAGTTGGTGGACGCTAAAAGAGATTGCCATGTTGTACATGAAGTCTATTTTCATGAAATATGGCAATAACAGGAGGGGTGTCCTTTGGATTTGTGTTTTTGGACGAGTACATAGCAAATGAGGAAGTATGGTGTTTTTTCTTTGAATTTTTTCGAAGAGCTCTTGGTCAAATGGTGTGAACACTTATCTTGATTCTTTTGCCACCTAATCTATGCTACGTGCGAACTTCCTCCTTTAAGTTTGTCATGACATCAAATAATAGCATAAAACTAATTTATTGACAACAAACAGTTTAATTATAAATTAATTTATTAAAATATTATTATAAGACATTTGAACATTTAACTAAAGAAATAGCATAAAAAACTATGAAAGTATTACCTATTTACAATTTAAACCTTCAAACTTTTTGGCTAGCATTTTTAACTTTCATATTAACATTTATATCATTAAAAACCTTCAATCTAATTTATTTATTTATCAAGTAAAAAATTGACATGTTGTACACGTAGAAATGATGATGTGTCAGTTATTTTCCAAAAATAATATTTAATTATAAAATAAATAAAACTAAATAAAAATTTAGAAAATTAAATAAAAATCAGAAAACTAAACAAAAATTAAGAAAATTAAAAAAATAATTAAAAATCTGATAATTAAATTAAAATCCGGAAATTAAATTAAAATCAGAAAATAAATAAAATTAAAATTAAAATACATAAAATATAATAAATGAAAAATTCAGAAAATTCATAAAAATTAGAAAATTCTAAAAAATTCTAAAAAATTCTAAAAATCAAAATATATTTTTAATTAAAAAAAAATTTCTTTGAAATTACAAGATTGCTTTAAAAAACTGACATATTATCATCATTGACAATAAAAATTTCAAACATATCAATGTTGAAAATGATGGTTTCTCACATAACAATTAACAATGATGGTTTTTGACATATATTTAACGATAATTTTTGACATCATCGTTTAAAATGAAGGTAGATATGTCAATAACGACATTTTTAACAACCATCATTATTAACATAATAATATAATTATTACTTTGAATTTTTTATGCGAGTTTTGATATTCGAAAACTAAATATTTATAAACTAAGAATATTAATTTTATGTTTGAAATTTTTGAGGGGGAAAACTAAGAATATATTTTCTGAATATTAATTTCTAAAACAATAAATTATAATGTAATTTATCAGCTCTAAACGAATGAATAAACTAAACTTATCAACATCGTGTTAATGTCAAAAATTTCTGCTTATTCAAATGAAGTCCATCAACAAAAACAAGTAAAATGCGATGAGAAACTATCACATACCATTTTTTGTCAAAGATAATTATTATTTATGTGAAACAATTAATTATTTTTATAAAATTTAAAAAGATATATATAAATAATTAATCCTCACGTGGTCACAGATCTAGTAGATGATAATTACACCAAATGTGGCATTGAATTTAGATGAACTAAGCCTACTAATTTGATTTAGGATATTTAACTAGATTTGTCTAATCATCCTCCTCTACATGTGGGTCCGCCCCTACTTCCTTCACACTTCTTTTTAACCTATCCTATAAAATATGAAATCTGTTATGAAATAACTTATAATTTATAGTATCGTGAAATTTAAAT
>NC_027752.1:11306207-11310182 GCF_000695525.1 Brassica oleracea var. oleracea
ATAAATGGTAATAAAATCAAAATATTTCAAATATATATAAATATGTAATAAATTTAATTTTACTAAGTTGATGATTGTTTGAATGGTTTTTGCAATTTAGTTTTTCGTTTTAGATTATAGATTTTGGTTTTTCATTTTGCAGTAGATTTTAGTTTTTTTTGAAAATCATGAATTGTTGTTTTAGATCTGGTTTTTGTTTTTAGATTTTTGTTTTTCAAAATAAAATAAGTTATTAAAATAAAATATTTATTTTTTAAAAAAAAAAATATATATGATTATTATCACTATAAATAAATAAATTATAGCAATCTTAATTTAAATTAAATTATAAAATGAAAATAATAGCTATAATTTAAATTATCTTTATTTTATATCTCCCGGAAAAATACAATTAATAGTTAAGATTTAAAACTGACTACATATCAATAACTGGATCTAAAAGTACAATTCATTCTAAAAATTAATAATTTGATTTTATAAAAAATATTTATATAATCATATTTTTTAAATGGTAAAATGACATAATATTTATGTAATTCAAATATTTTAACATAAAAACTAATAGCTATATTTTAAATAAAAGAAAAATTACAGTGTAATAAATGTATAAGAATTATAACTAAAAGTTTAATTAACTTAAATTTTATAGTATATGATATTAACTAAATAATTATAAAACGGAGAAATTTCAAGTTTACCACTAGTACCATTATTCATCTTTACCATCAATAAAGAGATATTTTCAAAAATAAATTTTTCATTAAGTAGCAAAAGACTTTTATACCATTGTTTTAAGAATATTTATATATATAATAAATAATTATTTAATTATATATAATTTAAGTAAATAAAAATAAAAATAAATTATTATGTTTTTGGAATTATATTTTTCAAATTCGAACTTTTTATAATTTTTTTTTGAGTTTTATTTATTTTGAATTTTTTTTTTCAAAATTTCTTTTTGAAAATCGAAAAATTATGTTTGAAACTATTTTTAAATTATATTTTTAAGTATTTATTTATATATTTATTATAATCCTAAATTTTACATTCCAAAAACCAATGTTTTGAAAACCGGACCGGATACCGACTCGGTATAGCTACCGATTGACTGGTTTGGCCGGTTTGACCGGTTCAACCGGTTGGACCGATCGAACCGGGTTTTCTGTTTTTAAGAATTAAATATATATTAATATTTATTTACACCATATAAACCTAAAACAAGGAGAAATTTTATGTTTATCACTTTCAAGGTACCACTTTCAAGGTATGAATTTTCATTTTTACCACCACTAAAAGTACATTTTCAAAAATACTTTCCTCACTAGGTGACAAAAGAATCTTATATCCTTGTTATCTATAAATATGACAAAACATTATTTAAATAAATAAAAAATAAAAACCTAAAAAATTATACTTTTCCAAATTCGAACTTTTTATAATTTTGTTTTGAATTTTGTTTTTGAAATTTTTTTTTATTTTTTTTTCAAAATTTCTTTTCGAAAATCGAAAATTATGTTTCAAACTATTTTTTTTTAATTTATATTTTTTTATATTTATTAGAATCCTAAATTTCACATTCCAAAAATCCTACCTCACTCTTCAACTCTAAACTCTAGGTCTATATTAGTTAACCCTAGAGGTATAAATGTCTTTTTACCCTTCATTCAAAGTGAAGGTAAAAGTGATTAGGGTAAACAGCAAAAGTGGTACTATGAATGTGGTACTATGAATGTGGTATTTGTGGAAATTTTCCCTAAAAAAAAACTGCTCCTTTATTTACAAAAATAAACAGTAAACATAAATTTAGCTATATACACGATAAAGTGAACTCTATGTAAACTGAAAGTGATAAAACCAAATGCTTGACCGTTCAGATTATGATATTTCTTTATTTTTGCAATTAAATTTTAATTTTTATAAGTATGGCAAAATAAGAATAGTACTAGATTCTGATCCGCCCTTGAAAAGGCGGCTATATTTTTTGTTTTTTTTTTGAAATTTTTAATTTTTATATTGTTATTTTTAATCATTGTTGTGTTTATTATTAATCTAATTTAATATATTTTTGGTAAATATATTAAATATATCAAGTTGCATGACTATATACATGTGTTTCAGAAAATGAACTATAAACTTTATTTTTGAAGTTTGCAATATATTATATTTTCTTAATAATTACCTAATATAATTAATCAAAAATATTCGTACCCAAAAAAACCTAACTCGGAATCAATACACATGGCCTATATAATCGAACAGTTCTTAAAATGTTATATCCGAAAAAAATATCAAACCCCAACCCGTACCGTAACAAAAAAAATTAAAAATGTTTGAAAAAAATATCGAACGGTTATAGCTTATATTATTGGTAAACTGCATATTGATTACGAACGGTTACATTAGGGTAATACTCAATAAATATATGAAAAACAAAGTATATATATGACAGTAAACATATGTTTAATTATTAACAGGACATATATTTAGGGTTATATGAACAGGCAGTTATATTAGAAATTATCAAGGAAAGTATGGCGGCCTCTAAACACATTATATATCCACGATCAAACAAAAATGTATCATATTAGTTGTAAAAAGAGCAGACGGTTAATTAGGAGCAAACAGATACGTAAAAGTGATATATACATTTTGATTTATCTTTAAATAAAAAAAATAATTGGACCAACTAATATCAACCGGACATGTTTCTAATTTAATAGTATTGATATGAGATCTAAAAATATTTTTTACATCATTTCTTATGAAATAAAATTTAAAAAACTAATTAAATATTGATAGTCAAACATTGATTTTGAAATACTAATTAAATTTTAATAACAACTGAAAGCACATTAATTATATGTTAATATTTTAGAACCGGGTTTTAAAGTTGACCCGGATCACTGGATTTACTAGTTTTTTGCCGGTTTTACCGGTTTTGTTCATATTCGGGTTTCAAATCGAACTGGACTCGGCTTCTTCAACGAGTTACGGTCGGACTGGTTCGACCGGCCGGTCTGGTCCGGTTTTCAAAACCATGCCAAAAGCCGTACTCCACCCCTCAACCCTAAAGCTAGATTAGTTAACTTTAGGGATACAAATATCTTTTACCTTTTATTAAAAAATAATGTAAAAGTGGTTAGCTTAAACATGAAAAACGGTAATATGAATGTGGTATTTTTGACAATTTTCCTAAAATTAATCTATTTAAACATAACTCCAACAAATTAATTCGTAGAGAAGATTATTAATATTTTGTTTTATTCATGTCTTTTGGTAGAATATATGTATCTTTAGTAGAGCTTTACTAAAAATATTTTTTACAAAAGTAATTTTTTTTAAAAATAAAAGTATATTTTAAATAATTAATTGCTTTTATTTATCAAAAATAAAAAGTTATTAATATATATTATTTTCATATTATGTATGTTATGCAAATGATTCTTACTAAACTTTACATATAAGTATATTTTAATGCATGAGTATAGTAAAAACATTTTTTTCTAAAAAAAAAGAAGAAAAAGAAGATTGAAACCAACGTAATTTATTTTTGAAAAAACCATGAAAACTTTGCTTTTGGTTTCGGTGTGAAAAAAAAATTATTGGAAAAAACTAGTTTCTCTACATTTTAGGGAATTTATTCTTTAAAAATTTTGATCGAATGAAAAATAGTTTTTGGAAAACCAAAAACCAAAAAATAATTCAAAAACTACAAACAATGATCCTCTAAATTTGTTCTTTAGTTTTTGTAGGTTACGTTTCCTTCTTTCTATACCGCATCTGACACGAAAATGGCTCATTCCCCTATGAACTAGTTGTTCCCGGCTTTTTCACACACGAACTTATAAGTTATGCCAAAAACCACATGAACAACGGAAAAATAATTTATTCCCCTATGAATTAGTTGTTCTCGGCTATTTCACACACAAACTTTTAAGCCATGCCAAAAACCACATGAACAATTCTTTTTTT
>NC_027752.1:11310538-11330443 GCF_000695525.1 Brassica oleracea var. oleracea
ATATGACATAAAGCGTATAAAGAGATCATATGACATTAATTTCTGGATTGAGGAGAATATATAAATCTCTGCAGGACCGGAACCTGAGAGTAACATCAGCTTACGGAGCCAATCAAGCGTCCTAGACTGTGCCAATTTTATAGTTCCTTGTGACAATACATGGAGATTGGTAAGTTAGTATTTTCTGCTCTTCTTTCTTTATGCATCATGTAAAATGTTTTATTCTTTTGCATGATAATAAATTTTATCCCCAATTGATGAAAAGTAAAACGATTTTTGAAGAAGAAGAGAAGTTGACAAAAAGAAGAAGTTGAAGAAAAAAAACGACGTAGTATTATGTTTTTATCAACCCAAATTAAACCGTCTCTCCTCCTATCATATAATCCAAGTTAACTTTTAAATAACATCATTTACGGTTTTAGCGGAATTAGTTTAAAATCGATAGTTTGTGTATGTAATTAAAAAAAATAGAGTTGTTCATGTGGCTTTTGGCATGGCGTAAAAGTTCGTGTGTGAAATAGCCGGGAACAATTAGTTCATAGGGAAATAAGTCATTTTTCCATTGTTCATGTGGTTTTTGGCATGACTTAAAATTTCATGTGTGAAAAAGCCGGGAACAACTAGTTCATAGGGGAATATGCCATTTTCCCCATCTGACACATATTTTTCTTTCATTTTTCTCCAAAATTAAAACATCATTTATTGTTCTTGTAATTTGTTTTTTCTTTTGCAGATATGCTTCAATAAATTATACTTTCTCTTGTTATTTTTCCACCTCACCAAAACTTCACTTGAAAAAATTCAAAACTACTTATTTATTCACTACCACTATCATTTTTATTTACTTTTTTATTTTGTTGGTACATTTTTTATATAATAACAATCCAAATACATTTTTAATAATTTGAGACAATGAACTTTTGTATGTTTATTTTATTGATTATATCATCATTTAAAGTGTGATAATAATATATATTTTGAAATTTATTATATTAAATATATAATAGTATTTTTTAAAAAATTATTATCCCGCTTAAATTATTTTCTAAATCCGCCACTAAGCTGCACCGATTAAATATCATAAATCGAATTAATAGACCTAGTTCGCCTAAATTCAATGGCACATTTGGTGTAAATATCATCTGTTGATCCCCTTAACATGCGTTCAAGTCCACTCTCTGACCCCTACATTTAATTTTACTTTTTAAAATTGGTTATTTAATTTTTGTAGGTTACGTTTCCTTTTTTGTATAAAGTATCAGCCATATAGTTTTTCTTTCCTTTTTCACCAAAATTAAAATATCAATTATTGTCTTGTAATTTGTTTTACTTTTGCAGATATGCTTCCATAAATTATTTTTTCTTCTTGTTATTTTTTGCCTCATGAAAACCTCACTTGACAAAATTCAAAGCTACTTATTTCTTCATTACCAATATCATTTTTTTTGTACAAATTTTTATATAATAACAATCAAATGCATGTTTAATAATCTTAGACAGTGAACTTTTGTATATTTATTTAATTGAGATTATCATCATTTAGAGTATGATAATAATATATATTTCTGAAAATTATTATGTTAAATATATAATAATATTTTATTTAAATTATAAGCGCAGTTAAATTATTTTCTGAATCTGTCATTGAGTGTTTAAATATCAGAAATCAAGTTAGTAGACCTAGTTCAACTGAATTCAATGACACATTTGGTGTAAATATCATCTGTTGACCCATTTAACATGCGTTCAAGTCCACTCTCTGACCCCTACATTTAATTTTACTTTTTAAAATTGGTTATTTAATTTTTGTAGGTTACGTTCCCTTTTTTGTATAAAGTATCAGCCGTATAGTTTTTCTTTTCTTTTTCACCAAAATTAAAAAATCAATTACTGTCTTGTAGTTTGTTTTACTTTTGCAGATATGCTTCCATAAATTATTTTTTCTTCTTGTTATATTTCACCTCATAAAAACCTCACTTGGAAAAATTCAAAGCTACTTATTTCTTCATTACCAATATCATTTTTTTTCTACAATTTTTTTATATAATAACAATCAAATGCATGTTTAATAATCTTAGACAGTGAACTTTTGTATATTTATTTTATTGAGATTATCATCATTTAGAGTGTGATAATAATATATATTTCTGAAATTTATTATTTTAAATATATAATAATATTTAATTTAAATTATAACTTCAATTAAATTATTTTCTGAATTTGCCACTGACGTTTAAATATCAGAAATCAAGTTAGCAGGCCTAGTTCACCTGAATTCAGTGACACATTTGGTGTAAATATCCTCTTTTGACCCTTTTAACATGTGTTTAAGTCCACTCTATGACCCATACATTTAATTTTACATTTTAAAATTGGTTATATAGTTTTTGTAGTTTTTTTATATAACCATAGTGTGATCCCAAAGGTTTTCTACGCTCAAGGACTAATCACCACCAGATCCATAGAAATCCATGTTTTCTTGCCACTTAACGTGTCTATGGGTGGCCAAGGAGAACCAAGGGCGGAAGCTCCAGCCGGAGCCCAGGACGGAAGCTCCAGCCGGAGCCCAGGACGGAAGCTCCAGTCGGAGCCCAGGGCGGAAGCTCCAGCCAGCCGGAGCCCATGACAGAAGCTCTAACCGGAACTTTTTTATCACTAGGCCAAGACCACTTGCTTACGTTTTTGTAGGTTATGTTTCCTTTTTTTGTATAAAGTATCTGCCATATAGTTTAATAATTTAACTTATTTCTTTCCTTTTTCACCAAAACTAAAACATCGTTTATTGTTCTTGTAATTTGTTTTACTTTTTGCAGATATGCTTCTATAAAAAAAAAATCTTGTTATGTTTTCGCCCCACCAAAACCTCACTTGACAAAATTCAAAACTACTTATTTCTTCATTACCACTATCATTTTGATTTACTTTTTATTTTTTGGTACAACTTTTTATATAATAACAATCAAATGCATATTTAATCATTTTAGACAACGAACTTTGTATGTTTATTTTATTGAGATTATCATCATTTCGAGTGTGATAATAATATATATTTTGAATTTATTTTATTAAATATATAATAATATTTTATTTAAATTATGACTCCAGTTAAATTATTTTTCTGAATCTGTCATTGAACTGCCCCAATTAAATATCAGAAATCAAGTTAGTGGATTTAGTTCACTTAAATTCAGTGGCACATTTGGTGTAAATATCCTTTATTGCCCTCCTAACATGCCTTAAAGTCCACTCTCTGACCCATACATTTAATCTATGCAAAATTACTATTAGGATTTTGCCCTTAATTTTTAGAGTTATTTACAAGAGAATGTCACTCCTAAATTTATGCTATATACGGGTTATATAGAAATCGTCGGATTTTTTGTTCGACCACAGATCTAAGCCGGATATGGAAACACTGCTTAAAACTCAAAACAACTTTCATTTTTTTTGATAAAAAATTATAAATTCATACATATTTTATCAAAACTATCACCAGAAAATTGGTTATTTAGTTTTTGTAGGTTACGTTTCTTTTTTGTATAAAGTATCTGCCCCATATTTTTTTTCTTTCGTTTTTTACTAAAATTAAAACATCGTTTATTATTGTTCCTGTAATTTGTTTTATTTCTTGCAGATATGCTTGGACAAATTATTTTTTCTTCTTGTTATATTTTCACCTCACCAAAACCTCATTTGGCAATATTCAAAACTACTTATTTCTTCTTTACCACTATCAATTTTATTTTTTGGTACAATTTTTTATATAATAACAATCAAATGCATGTTTAATAATCTTAGACAATGAACTTTTATATGTTTATTATATTGATTATATCATCATTTAAAGTGTAATAATAATATTTTTTTAAAAAAAATTATTATATTAAATATATAATATCATTTTATTTAATTATGTCCCCGGGTAAATTATCTTCTGAATTCGCCACTGGAAGGAAATTAGAGATATGGATTAAGACCACTAGGAGAAGTAGTAGCAACAAAGTTCCAAACGACAAGTAGTGAGTGCAAAGAAAATATCTATACACCGTATGGAAAAAAATGATCTCATAAAGCAACGTAGATGGTATCATGTCGTAGCGATATCTGGGTAAATCATTTCGTTATTAATGTTATCTTTATCGATGTATCTAAGCCAGGATTATCTAAATCTGTTAGAAGGATTTGTACCACTGCGACATGATACCATCCAGGTTGTATCCAAACCATAAGAGTCCACGAAACAACTAGACATCCAATAATTGGAGAGTGGGATCTCGTAGGCATTTTTTGTTCCCTTCGGAGCCATACAGAAAGAGATCATATTTTCAGTAGCAAGCATCTTTCAAACGACGACAAGGCAGATCCGTCAAATCACATAGCAGTTAATCTAGCCCAGTTATAGAGAAAAAGACAAAAATAGCACTAAATCAAGTTTTTGTTCCCAAACTAGCACTCAAGGTCAAACGTCATAAAAATAGCACTTAATGTTTTATCAAAAATCACAAACTTAGGGTTTAAAGGGTGGAGTTTAAGATTTAGGGTTTAGGGTTTAGAGTTTAGGGTTTAGAGTTTAGGGTTTAGGGTTTAAGGTTTAGAGTTTAGGGTTTAGAGTTTAGGGTTTAGGCTTTCAGTTTTAGGGTTTAGGGTTTAGAGTTTAGGGTTTAGGGTTTAGAGTTTAGGGTTTAGAGTTGAGAAATGAGGTTTTGGGGATAAGATTTCAAATTTTGAAAAATAAAAAAATTAAAATTTTCAAAAGATAATATGCTATTTTGGTCATTTTAGTTTTTAAGTGATATTTTTGTGATATAAACTTAGAAATGTGCTATTTTGGAGATTTGCCCCTAGTTTAATGTCATAATAATTGTATACTGTTCATGATTTTTTAGTCTATACTCACTCTGTTGTATTTTAATTGTCATTTTAGATTTAAACACACAAATTAAAAATATATTTAATTTTGTATATTTACTAAATGAAAACACTATTACCAATACATCTAACCACATTTTAACCAATAGAAAAATAGATTAAAATATAAAATCAATAAATTTTGTGTTGAAACTATAAAATGACACTTATTATGAAACAAATTTTTTACTCTATAACGACATTTAAATTGAAACAGAAAGATATAGTTTGATACTTATCCTAATTCAAGTAAGACATGCTTGATGATTTGTGTGATTAACCTCTGTTTATCTATAATTGAATATTTAAGATAAAATCTAAAAGATATACACATTTATTTGGATTGAAATCTGATGATCTATTACTAAATTTTACTGTTAATACTGCTAATATTCCTAGATTTTATTTGCCTCAAATCATTACTTCCCCGATAATGTCAAGATCCTATCCTGTAATGTTCCCAGTGTATTTTCTCATCCATGACCTTCAAATTCAGATTGACATTTATCCAAAACTACCAATCATATCAATTTCATCCCAAACAAACAAGGAATTTGAAACTTTTTTTATCACATAAAAAGGAAATAGAATCAAATAAATAAACTTAAAAGGCAAGGAATCTTCTTATTTAGTTAATAGAATATAAATTTCCCGAATTAGTCAAAAGCTTTAAAAATAAAAGTGTTATCACTTACAACTATTATATAATGCTCCCGCCAATTGCCAAATCCCAAACATTCAGACCACCCAAGAAAATCATGAACTCGACTCTAGTCTTCTTCTCGTTCTTCCTCATCTCTCTCTTCTGCTTATCAGCTTTAGCTGAGACCTCTCAAGCTTCTGATGGCTCCACCATCTTGTTCACGACGATGGGTAGCTCCACTTTCGAGTTCGACATCTTCACCCTCCCCACCAGCCGTCGTCCTCCATCTCCTTCCGATGAGCACCGTCTCACCGACGGAAAATCAATCAACTTTAACGGCCACTTAGCGTCTCCTTCCCCGGCGCTAATCTCCCTTCTTCCCAATACATCCGGGGTCCAACCACAAGACAAGACTCTTCTCCATCTCATCTACGTCACCGAGAGAGACGGCGCGCCTACCTTACACTACGACGTCGTTCACAGCGATAATAAAGGAACCAACGTTCAAGTCCCGTTACTGTCAGAGCAACAGAGTGGCATGAGTGTAAACTCGATGAAAGACACTCCTGTCTTAACCAACGAGCATCTTGTCTACGTGTCGACTCACGAGAACTCCGGTAAGCCCATGGCGAGTTGGGCCGCAGTCTACTCCACCGAGTTAAGAACTAAAGCGACTCAGCGTCTAACGCCTCCCGGAATCGCTGATTTCTCTCCGGCCGTGTCTCCGTCGGGGAAGTGGACCGCCGTGGCTTCCTACGGGGAGAAAGGTTGGAGTATTGTGTCGAAGGAGCTTAGCACGGACATCTACGTTTTCCTGACTGGAGACGGGACTCAGCGAGTCAAGGTGGTCGAGCTTGGAGGATGGCCGAGATGGACCGACGAGTCGACTCTTTATTTCCACCGCAAAAGCGACGACGGTTGGATCAGCGTGTACCGTGCGGTTTTACCCAAAACCGGACCGGTTTCAACCAAAACCGTAACGGTTACCCGAGTCACACCTTCTGGCATTCACGCGTTCACACCAGCCACGTCACCAAACAACAACGACTTCATCGCTGTTGCGACGAGGAGGCCCGAATCGGAGATCCGCCACGTGGAGCTTTTCGATTTAAAGAAAAACGAGTTCGTCGAGCTGACTCGTCTCGTGTCTCCGAAGAGTCACCACTTCAACCCGTTTCTTTCCCCTGACTCGTCCCGAGTCGGGTACCATAGCTGCAGAGGCGACAGAACGAATCCTCACAATCTCCTCCAGAGGCTCAAAACCACTCCGGAGGATCTATCTCTCTTCAGATTCGACGGCGCGTTCCCGTCTCTCTCCCCCGAAGGCGATCGTTTCGCGTTCGTCACGTTCACGGGAGTTTTCGTAGTGAACCAAGACGGTTCCGGTCTACGCCAGATTCTCCCGCAGGTTGGATTCGGAACGGTTTGGGATCCGGTTCAACGCGGGATCGTGTACACAAGCTCAGATCCCAGTCTTAATTTCACAGCTCCCGGCTTAGTAGGGACACATAAAATCAATATCCTCGCCGTTAACGTCGACGCACGAAACCCTTCATCCGCCGTTAAAAAACTAACGACTGGCGGCCAAAACAACGCCTTCCCGTGGCCATCACCCGACGGTAAACGCATCGTGTTCCGGTCTGACCGCTCCGGTACGAAAAACCTTTACATTATGGACGCGGAGAAAGGTGAAGCCGGTGGTTTGTTCAGACTAACCAACGGTAACTGGAACGATACGATAGCCACTTGGTCTCCAGACAATAACTGGATCGTGTTCGCATCGAACCGGGAATATATTGGTACGCTGTTGATGGATTTGTATGTGGTTCACCCGGACGGGACCGGTTTAAGGAAGGTGGCGCAAAACTTGACCGGTGGAGTTTCCATGCATCCCATGTTTAGTCCAGATAGTAAAAGAATCGTGTTCACTACTACTTACGCTGGTATCTCAGCAGAGCCTATTGGTAATCCGAAGTTTAACGTCGCGAGTAGTGAGATTTTTACTGTGAATTTGGATGGTTCTGATTTCATGAGGCTCACGCACAACTCGGTTGAAGATGGACCGCCTCTGTGGTTTCCGAAGATCAAAGCTACTGGTGATGTAGCATGGCCCAAGAGGTTTGGGGCTAGCTGCGCTTTTGAAGATTTCAAGTCGCAGAATACGACCGTGAAAATGAATAAGCGGTCATTGATGTGTCCCTCACAATAGTTTGTTATTTAATAACTTACTGTTTGAGTTGATAACTTTGTTATAGTGATATCTTATAAATGTATTGGAAATGAATAAGGAATAATATAGTATTGTACTTTAAATTTCTTGATATCTTTCGGTGGTAAATTTATGAAAGAATGGCAATACATTTTCAAAAACTAGCTAAAAACATTTCATGAGAATTTGATTAATTTTCTCGTATCCATTAAACTAAAAGTCTGAGGTAGGGATCATAGTTACCTCAAACCGCTGGATATGTGGATAGCTATGATCTTTGTATTCAACCGATACAGAATGAGAATATGTTTATCAGTAAACTGCGTGGCTGATAAATGGTTGTTGGGATAATGTGCTACATTTGTATTAGTGCATATGTTCATTTGGGACGGTGTTAGACTTTTGGCTGTTTTTCTTTATAAAACTAGCTATTTAGAAAAAGAAGATGGAACCAGAGTATATTCAAATTGATTGTCATTCTCGTTTACATTGATTATTGTCTTAGAATGGCTTGTAATTTTGTATGTGTATTTTTAATGAAACCACAATAATATTCAAATTCATATATCTTGGTTACAATTCAATTAGATACCCAGGCATATATGGGTATTGGGTATCATCTAGCATCTTCAGTGATAGGGATGCACCGATACAAGTTAACCAGCCAAGTCTTGACGTCTTATACCAATTGGATTGGAAATAAAATACAAGTCCGAAAGGGTGTCAAAATGAGTTATAGCTCATGAACTAGTTCAGCTCAGCTCGACTTTTCATGAGCATGAGAGCTGTTTTTAGGCTCATTTAATAAATGAGCGTAATGATCGAACTTAAATTAGATCATGAGTTATATACAAGATCTTTAATGAACATGAATTAACTCATGAGCTAGGTCGTTTTTATACTTTATATCTATCTATTTATATATAATAATGTTTTGTTATCTCCCGGTGAAGCCACCTAGGATTCCTTTTTTATTATACTTCATTTTAAATTTGAAAGAATATATGTAACTCAATGTCCCATCGGCTCTCTGATAACCTCTCGAAAAAATTACATGTAAACATGTTGAAGCCTTGTCCTTGTTACACAAACCGTAAACCTATCTTCTTTTCTTCCCCTCTTAAATCTATTTATATATAATAATGTTTTGTTTTCTTCTGGTGAAGCCACCTAGGATTCCAGGTCAGATAAGCGAGCTTTCTAGATGCAACACGTCTCCCATCTCACAATGTGCTGCGTTTCATTTACGATTGTTCTTAATATCTGTAGGCTTCATGTTTGGGCTTTCTGTTTACTCAGAAATTTGAGCCCAAAAGCGACCAAACCCTTATCGTCTTCCTCGACTTGACGGCAAATTTTTGGGTTCATCCTCTTCTTCAATCTCCGACGACACGTAAAATAACATGTAACCTTGTTCTAATCCTCCGTTAACACGTAACCCTAATCTGTTTGGCTCATCAACTTCTTCTCCAACCTCTAACCTTAACTATCTTAGGCTCTGCAAATCCTACATTCGAAACGGCTATTCTGAGGTTTAACACCAACTAATTATTCCCTCATTTATGTCTTTCACACCTTAATCCCCACTACGTATTCATTAATTAACGTTACAGGCTTTCTCTGCGATTCTCAAATTCTAATCTATAAATAGTGATGCAGAGTACACCCGAATCTCATCGCTCTCCTCACTTTTTGCTTACTTTTTCTATTTAGCTTTCAAATAGATGTGACTAGAACCGTAGCCATTCGGTTAACCGAGCTAACCAGTATCGCCGAGTTACAATTGACTTCTTCCAGCTAACGGAGCAATTGACGTTGCAAGCGGAGCAAGCTGCGAGAGCGACGGAGCAAACGGCGAGAGCGACGGAGCAAGTGACGGGCAGATCAAGATGGATAGCCATGGAACAAGAAACGGAGAGGGTGAAGAGAGAGATATCAAAAGAAATTGCTACAGTTCAAGCTCTCACATGGGAGGCCGATAGGCTCTCACACATGGTGAATTTATAAGAGCTGCAATCTTTTTTTATTTGTTTTTGTACGAAAAAGGGAATGAAGGATTAGTTTAAGTTGATTTCTTTTTGCAAAAATTAATCAAGTTTTTGTTCACAAATTAGCACTCAAAGTCAAAAGTCACAAAAATAGCACTTAATGTTTTATCAAAAGTCACAAACTTAGGGTTTAGAGTTAAAGGGTGAGGTTTAGGATTTAGGGTTTAGGGTTTAGAGTTTAGGGTTTAGGGTTTAGGGTTTAGGGTTTAGGGTTTAGCATTTAGGGTTTAGGGCTTAGAGTTTAGGGTTTAGGGTTTAGGGTTTAGAGTTTAGGGTTTAGGGTTTAGAGTTTAGGGTTTAGGGTTTAGAGTTGAGAAATGAGGTTTTGGGGATAAGATTTCAAATTTTGAAAAATAAAAAAATTAAAATTTTCAAAAGATAAACTTAGAAAGGTACTATTTTGGTCATTTTAGTTTTTGAGTGCTATTTTTGTGATATAAATTTAGAAAAGTGCTATTTTGAAGATTTGCCCATTAGTTTAAGTTGATTTCTTTTTGCAAAAATTAGGTTCTTGCTTTTGAAGTTTCTGTAAATGGAGAGATGGAGGTTGCGGTGGAAGAGGCTGACATGACTGCATGGCTTCTCATGTGGTTGTTGCTCAAATTCAATGGCATCAAAGCAGAAGGGAAATGTAGAGTACAATGATAACGCAGAGGTTAATGTTTCATCTCATGCATTCTTCATTTGTCTGCATCAACTATGTTTACACAATAAGAATGTCAACAACAATGGTAAACGACATGAATCAGGTAGTTATGACTAATGAGTTCTGAGGCTTTCGATGAGTTGCAATGATATGATCAGTGACTTTGGTAGATATACATTGAGATTCTTGTGTTCCAACTTCCCACCAACACAGCTTTTGCGAGACAAATAAAAAACACATGTTCTATAAGACATAGGGGGCCAGTCTCAACGGACATTCTTGAAGCTTCGCCATCACCTCTGGAAAGATTCTTAAACAGAGACTAGACATGTTGCTTATGCATGTCTGAATCTGGAAACTCAGCTAGAAGCAACGCATCAGCAACACGGGCGATCAATGTCATCTTCACCATCCTGGCTTATTCCTTCTTCATTAACAAACTCACTGAAATTATCATAAAGTGATCAAGTGTCTTTGAATTCAAGTGCTTCGGACAGAAGTAAATATCTCCACTTTCCAAAGAATTATATGAATCTAAATGTAGGGGAGGCAACTGAGCTACGGATTCATACTCCGTTGTTTGAGAACGTATGGAGTGTTTGTTATATTTCTGTTTTGTCCACAAATAGTTTGTTCTATTGTAATTAAATTTTAATTATTTTATACAATTTTTATTTTTTGAAAATAAGCTTTCTATTGAATACTAGAAATTTTACAAGAAAAATGACACAGCCATAGAATAAAAATGAAAAGATAACCAAAGTGGTAGAGAATGTGCACCAAGTTTAAAAGCGAACATAAGAGGAGAAAAACTCTATGGAATTTATGTCCAAGTATTTTATTCAACTTGCTCACCATCTTTTATATTTTCTGATACTTAAAACAAAATAAAAATTAATGTAACAATTATAAATATACTATGACAACAAATAATACAAAACCATTCATGTTTTGCTAAGTTGTTTTTTTTGTCAAGCTATATTTTTTTACTCAAAAATAATCGTTAGATCATTTAAATTAAACTAGAATATATGAAAAACTTCAGGTTTAGCCCCAAATAAGCCATAGGAAAATTATTTAAACTCTCACCAACACATCAGTTTTCATTCTTTGGGTCTTTGTTTGTGGGTTGGCTAATTTACTGAGTTCACACACTTAGGATATATATATATATATATATATATATTTGTGTGTGTGTGACTTTTATTTTTCTTATATAAGAAAATATAGTTTCTATATTAATCATATCTATCTTCTAATTAAAATTAAAATGTAAAATCAAAAAGCTTTAAATACATATAAGAATGTAAAATAATATTGATATCAGCCCTCATATCATATATCTTTAGAATTAAAATGTAAAACAAAATATTCCTAAGACTCTCATGTGGAATATATATCTTTATTATTTGAATAGATGAAGACTTTTAAGATGATTCATCTTAAGACTCGTATGTGGAATAGATTTTTGGATCACTAATTTAGTTTTTATTTAATTTATTCTTAGGTTTTGGTTTTATTCAGTATTTAACATTAATGTTTTGAATTTCTAATATTAAATTTTAAATTATATTAGGAAGAATATTTAATTTAATTTTTATTTTATAATTTTTATTTTTCATATTTGATCGCGAGTTAGCTCATTTAACTCATGATTTTGATGATCTGAGTTCGAGTTTACATATGGTAGCTCATATAATAAATAAGCTGAGTTGAGATAGCTCATGAAAGATCCGAGCTCACTATGAGCTGAGCTGAGTTGAGCGAGCTAGCTCATTTTGACACCCCTACAAGTCCGTAAGTCCAACATTTTCTATGATGTTGAAAACAAACATGAATTAACTTTGATTTTTTTTTTAAGAAAACAAAACACAATTGAAACAAATATCCATCCAGAGTTTCTAAATTGATTATGACTCCGATTGGTGACGACTGTTGCTTTAGGCTTTGACTTTAAACTTTTGGTCGTAGAGATTTTAACTTTAAAAGTTGTGACTGTTAGTTACAATAATTTTATAAATCTGATTGGTATAAAAAACTGTAGAGGCTATAGAAAGAAAATAAACTGCATATACATATTTGAGGTGATGAAACATGACACCAGAGCCGTAACATTACAATGCCTCGCTATAAGGTCCCTAGTTTAGCCGTGCTATATCAAAATTTTAATTTCATGTGCCTGTTTAGTTTATTTCATCTTTCTCAAATACAAAAAAGGCGTGAAAATATAAATTTTTGAATCAACAAAAGTTGTTAGTTCTTGGAACAATCCATTCTCCCCGCTCACTTAATAGTAACTATCATGACAATAAAGTACACAATTCTTTCAGTCATAAGGAATTTTTTTTTGTTTATGAGAAATGGATCTTAAAATAAAGAGAAAAAAAATAATTGTTAACTAACTAATTTATTCTTTGCGATAACATATATAATAAAGGTAGAGATGTGTTTCTATTCTTCTGGTAAGAAACGAAAAGAAAAAAAAGGTTTATTTTTTTTTCTCAAAGCCACTATAAGCTGACCGTTAGAAAACAGGTTGGAAACTTATAAAAGAGAAGAAAATGGTTGTGATGGATTTAGACAAATAAATGTTTCTAAAAGCCCGATTGGAGAAAAAATGACTGTAAGAACTGTTACAAACCATACAGCCTCAACAGTTCTACTACCAATCGGACCCTATGTGAAATAAATATTTACCATGAGATGTAAAGGAAGGGAATTTGGTGCGGGCATGGCGGAAGCTCCTGAAACTCAGACCATTGGCATATGATTATCTAAGGTATGAAATCAATGATGGGACTTCGGTCTCTTTTTGGTTTGATGATTGGCTTGGAGTTGGAAATTTGATATACGTCACATGCGATTTGGGAACTCGGTACCTTGGGGTTACGCGTTCTGCAACGCTTGTTGATGTGTTTGATGTATACAGTTGGAAGATTCGTAGTAGGGGAGAGCGTTGATACCCTGAGCTATATGCTAAAATTGCTGCTGCTAGTCTCCCTCGTCCACAATCTGGTGCTGATAGGGTGCTATGGAAGAATGATACTGAAGATTACAAAGAAAGCTACTCCTTTGCAACAACTAGGAACTCAATGAGAACCAAGAAAATCAATGTTTCTTGGCCACATCTTGTTTGTTTGGACACAGTACCTCGACAATCATTTATGACTTGGCTTGTGTTCCATAACCGGCTCTCTACAGTGGACAGAATAAAGATGTGGGGTATTGATCAAGGTTGCATGTTGTGTGGAGAAACAAATGAAACAAGGGACCACTTATTCTTTGCATGTCAATATACTTATGGATGAACATTGCTAGGAAGTTGCTTGAAGAATCTATCTAGCCAGATTGGGATGATATGATCACAATATTGTTGCACACTTCTCATAGTCGGCTAGACATAATTCTCATGAAGATGGTATTTCATACCATTATATATATCATTTGGAGGGGGAACAATTCAAAGCGTGGATATCTACATACTCGATCACTCGGAGCATTGACAAAATGATTCGTAATCGTATTTCCTCCCTTCGTTACGCTAGGGATCACCCATTGAAAGGGTTACTAAAAAGATGGTTCGAGATTAGTTCAGTTTGATACTTGGGACACCCATTCTTTTGTTTTTTCTTCTTAGTTTAGTCTTTACATTATCCACTTTGTAAATGATCTAGTTTTATGATCAATAAATTTGATATTCAATAAAAAAATAATATTTACATTTTTTTAGACTAGTATTTATACTATTTTAAGAATTCAATATTCATTTTCTCTTTAAGAAAACATAACTTGATATTCATTTTCTCTTAAGAAAACATCTTTGGCCATGTTCGTTTACGTGTTGCGCGACCTTCGACCTGCGACATGCGACTAAGATTACGTTCGTTTACGTGTCGCGCGACCTGCGACCTGCGACTAAAACTATGTTCGTTTACGTGTCGCGCGACTTGCGATCTGCGACCAGTCGCGCGATCAAAATTTTCTTAATTTTTAGTCGCTGTTTTTTCGGGCGACTTGAATGGGAATCCGCGACTAGTCGTGCGATCAGTCGCGCGACATCAAAACGAACAACAACCTGCGATTTGCGCAGGTCGCATGTTACCCGACATCAAAACGAACAACAACCTGCGACCTGCGATCTGTTGCAGGTCGCATGTCGCGCGATAGGTAAAGGAACATGACCTTTATCTCACTGGTGAATAAAAGATTTAAGCATTTTCAGAATCAACAAATGACAATGTTTAAGTGGATGTTTACGAGCTGCATCGAACCTGAAATATATATATTTTTCATCGACACTAGATGCCAAAATCAGGGATGAATCCGTGAACCACCTACTTTTTCAATGCCCATATGTGTATCACCAAATGGGGAGATGACTGGGTCCTTGCTTGAAAACCTCCATCGAGTGTTAACTAACCCAAATATGGAGGAGTGCGATGTCAATTAGAAGGGGAAGAAATGGTGAATATAGCAGGTCCAATGATCTACAAAAAGGAATGTATTACTAATTTAAAAGGAATCATGATATACCTAATTGCAGAGTTGTAAGTTATTAAAAAAAAACTAATGGTGGAAATGATGAACTTCGTAGCTGAACATTACTTGTATGAAGGGATTTACCACTAGAATAACATCGAAATTTTGTTGACATGACAAACCACAACCGATCAAATATGTAGTTGTATTTTGACTGCAAGTCTAACTTGTGTTCATTTGGGTCTGAGACGGTACGAGCCTTTTGTTTTGGCTGAGCATCCACTTAGCATTAACCAACAAAGTCTCACAACAACCATTATTTATCGTCCTCAACATATAGACTTCACATATGTTATATTCAACGACTATCGTCATGAGTGATGTGATACTTAACATGGAACGTATTACTAGTCTTCTCTCATACGTTTATCTTCTTTTTATCGTCTTGTAAATTAAATTAAATCGACAGTTGAAAAGTAGCGTTTCACCATGCTGGTTCTGGATCGGAACAAAGACTATTTTCTCCACTCATCCAATACAAGAGACGCAAAATCTTCTACGGAGATAACAATAGTATAGTAGTTGTTTATTTATCAACTTTACAAATTACAGATTCCACGAGTGAGTGCCACGTATCAACATTATCTCGAAATGGCCCCACACTACCACAATGACGTCATCACTTACACCACTCTCTTGCAAACGTTTCTCACGTCTATGACTATAATAATAACTTGAGATATCATCGGCTCCATCGTGTGGCCAACAACAAACCAACCCGCCATGAATATTGCTCCGCTTATACTCTTCGCGTCACTTCTGCTTCCGCTTCACTCATCGGCGGAAGAACATCAGAATTCAAACCCCAACGGTGGAGACACTATCGTGTTCACCACTCTAGGACGATCCCGCTACGAATTCGACATATTCGCCCTCTCCACGACTCATCCGCCGTCGATCTCCGGAGAGATTCGGATCACCGACGGCGAATCGGTGAACTTCAACGGCTACTTCCCGTCTCCATCTCCTGCGCTCATATCTCTCCTCCCCGACGCAGCCCTAATACAACCGGGAGACTCGTCTCCTCTTCATCTCATCTACGTCACTGAGAGAAATGGTACTTCGAGCATCTACTACGATCTACTTCACGGCGGGGATCCCGATTCCAAAAGTAAAAGACGATCGATGTTAGAAGCACAGTCTCGAGTCCAGATTCAGTTGCTAACCAACGCTGATAACCGGAGTGGCAATACGGTAAATTCTTTTAAAGATAAGCCTAGTTTAAGCGGTGAGTTTCTCGTCTACGTGTCAACACACGAGAACTCAGGTGAGCCGAGGACTAGTTGGACTGCCGTTTACTCCACCGAGTTGAGAACCGGGTTGACTCGGAGGCTGACTCCGAGTGGAATCGCTGATTTCAGTCCTGCGCTGTCGCCTTCCGGGAACTTGACCGCCGTGGCTTCCTACGGAGAGAGAGGATGGGCAGGGGAAGTCGAGGAGCTTAGTACGGACATCTACGTGTTCTCGACTCGTGACGGGACTCAACGAGTCAAGGTTGTGGAGCACGGTGGTTGGCCGTGTTGGGTCGATGAATCGACTCTGTATTTCCATAGAAGAAGCGATGACGGCTGGATCAGTGTTTTCCGAGCGATCATACCTGAGAGTGGAGCCTTGAGTACAGAGTCAGTGAACATTCAGCGAGTCACGCCACCGGGAGTTCACGCTTTTACACCTGCCACGTCACCGAACAACCATGACTTCATAGCTGTTGCGACGAGGAGACCAGGCTCGGATTACCGCCACGTGGAGCTGTTTGATCTCAGGAGGAGCGAGTTTACAGAGCTGACTCGTTTGGTGGCGCCGGGGAGTCACCATTTGAACCCGTTCCTCTCCCCTGACGGGTCGCGAGTCGGTTACCATAGTTGCAGAGGCCAGGCTAATGGAAAGAGAAGTCCTTTGCTTTTTCTTGAGAACATCCAAACCACTACAAGTGATCTCTCTCTGTTCAGAATCGACGGTTCGTTTCCGTCCTTCTCTCCAGCAGGTGATAGGATCGCGTACGTGAGAATGCCTGGTGTGTATGTGGTGAAGCCCGATGGTTCGGGGCGGCGTGAAGTGTACGACGGGATGGCGTTTTCTACAGCTTGGGATCCGGTTAGACCAGGAAGGGTGTACACTAGCTCAGGTCCAACGTTTGCTACAGAGAGAACGGAGGTTGATATCATCTCCATCGATGTTGATGCTATAGACAAGTCTTCTTCCGTGAGAAGGCTAACGACGAACGGGAAGAACAATGCTTTCCCTTGGCCATCTCCCGACGGGAAGCTGATCGTGTTTCGCTCTGGGCGGTCTGGTCACAAAAACCTTTACTTGATGGATGCTGAGAAAGGCGAAACCGGCGGTCTTTGGAAGTTAACGGAAGGTGCGTGGACCGACACTATGTGCAGCTGGTCACCTGATGGCGAATGGATAGCGTTTTCATCCGATCGAGAAAGCCCTGGCTCGGGTAGCTACGAGCTGTTTTTGATCCACCCGAACGGAACAGGGTTAAGGAAGCTGATCCAGAGCGGCACTGGTGGGAGAACTAACCATCCGATCTTTAGCCCGGACAGTAAAAGTATTGTCTTCACATCTGACTACGCTGGGATATCAGCTGAACCGATCTCGAACCCGCATCATTACCAACCATATGGGGATATCTTCACGGTGAAGCTGGATGGCTCTAATTTAAGGAGGCTGACGCATAATTCATATGAAGATGGGACTCCTGCATGGGCTCCTCGGTTCATCGACCCAAATGACGTGGTGTTGCGCAGGAAGAATGATTCGAGTTGCGCATTTGAAGACTGTCACTGGCTCAATAAGAACCCGACAACACTAAAAGGCCAAAAAATCTCATGTTAATATGTTAAGGATTACACAACTATTTTGAGTATCTTTGTTCATAGAGCTGCTGCTGCTCCACTGTAAGATGTATTCCAGCTTGGAACTATAGTCGTAGACTTGTACGAGAGACAGCCGATGTATATGCATACTGTTACAACTTTTATGTCTGAATATTTCTGTATTTTATTAATGAATAAGAAATTCTTTTATATAAGGATTATATTAGAGATAAATGGATATACATAAATAGAAAGATTAAAAATCATAAACATATATGAAATAGGAAAACTAGAAGAATGGAAAGTCTCTAGCTGACTTTTCTTCTCTCTCTATGCTGCGGCCGCCGCCTTTCTCTCTAGGGTTTGGACTGTCTCTTTCTAGGGTTTGGGCCGGTTATGGACCGGGCCGGTTATGGACATCCACAAATTGATTTATAACATTCCCCCTTGGATGTCATAACCATTCATGGATTGTAATACGTTTAATGTTGTCTCATTAAAACCTTATCAGGAAAACTCAGTGGGACAAAACCATGATGAAGGAAAAAAAGTACAACACGTACTACTTCCCCTGATGTGAACCTCAGTGGAAGTTCTTCAGCCTACGCATCTGATGCGTGAGCTTCCTGAACGTGCAGGTATGAAGTAAACAAATAGGCCAAGTTTATTACTGAACCGTAACTGGATTACTTTGACTTCTCCGGTCTTTTCTCATGTCTTATGACATCATGTGTGCATGGTCAATAAGTGAATATTTGCTGTCGACTACTCTTAATTTGGTCGGTCAGACTTACAGACAATATACATGCTGAGCATGGTGCAATGAACTTGTAATCTCAAGTCATAAGTCTATGTCCTGGTGCATCTTTTCTACACGGATGTATATCAACCACACTCTAATCTGATCGATTCATGTTGAGTCATAGATCTCGCCTATACATGTTTACAACTTGTCTCATGAGTGTCTAAGATCAAGATGTGATCAATGATTATTGTTGTAATGAGTTTAACGATCTCATTGAACTATGGCTCTGCAGCCAAATACACTCATGGACCTCATACATGACCATCGACTCTTCTTGCCTTTGGCAATGCTACATTCATTAGTCTTTGCAGTCCTATCTTAATATATGATGGCGTCCCATGACCTTTCTTGCCGTGGACCATATCATGCATATTAGGTCATGGACCTCGGCCACATGTGTTTATGGACTACAACACGATGGTTGATCTTTCTTTTCACTAGCCATGATCAAAGAAGAAGGGTCGGACGCCTCTAGCCGGACACCCACACAGATTTAATAGATAATCTGTATCAATCAACTAACCTTTCTTTAAGCTGGTTTAGTATAAGTAAACACAAGGAATTCAAATCTCTTTTATAAGTATATGGACTGAATTGGATTGTTATTATACAACTCCTTTACATAATATATGCTACTTCTTTGTTTCAGTCCATGAACAGCTTAGGAACAATGTTGTTTTTATCCAGTGATCCATATGCTGCTTACTACATCAGTGTATGTCAATCTAATTTCTTTCTTATGACCAGACCTTTTGTCAATTTCGAAAATTTGTAGCAGCATCCACCACATAGAGTTTATGTGCTTATATTTTGTTCCTTTGGTCTCTGTGAGTATCCTTGTGTAACAAACTATGATCGAATGTTGTTAGTAGGAAAACATGACACCTTTACACCTCGTGATCATGTACCATCTCTCACGATTTTTTTTCCCTCACAAGACCCATCTATTTCACTGGTTTATATCATATGGCGTTTATGTATATGTATGTATGGCCAATACACCTATCTCTTCTTTATAGATACTTTAAACCCCACATTTATCTTTTCAATCTAATCTTTAATCTTTATGAGTACTCTTTCGTGGGTTCTGATCCTCGTTTATATCTTTATGTTCAAGTGCTACTCTCTTATGTACAAATATATCTTTATGTGTCGACACTTATATATGGTTCCATTGTAATCCAGACATGATCTAATCGATTTGAGATTTCATTATCCATGACCTTTGTTACCTAGTAGCTTGGCGTCCCAAACTACATGGTTTGGTACCTTAGATGTTTAG
>NC_027752.1:11333186-11333980 GCF_000695525.1 Brassica oleracea var. oleracea
AGAGACTTCTCCCACTGACGTGCCTTATCCTCCAAAGAGAAAGGGAATAGCTTGAGCTTTAAGGCATCTTCGGACACACCATTGGTTTTTGACAACCCACAGTAGCTGTCGAACTTGTCCAAGTGATCGAATGGGTCCTCTAAAGCCAAGCAATGATATTTTTTGTCCTCGATCACGTTGAGGAGTCCTGACTTGACCTCAAAGTTGTTGGCTGCCAAAGCCGGTGCTCGGATTCCCAGTCTATGACTATGAATGTTGGGCCGGTCATAAGTACCAATGGGTCGAGCTGCCCGCGGTTGGTGTTATGCCCCTTGCGGTTGATCTGCCATATCAATATCCAATCTCTGCAAGTGGGCTTGTTGTTCTTCTTCTCGTCTAGCTCTAGCACACTCCCTCTCTAAAGCTCTGATGTCTGCTACTATTGGAACTAGGTTTGATGGACCCCTGCTCCCCAAGTTCATACACCTGAAAGTGAAAGGTAGGTGGAGAAGAAAAATCAATAACAAAACAAAATTAAAATGACTTAGTCTCAAGCAAGTGACTAAATCTCAACGCCAATTTGATGTTAGGAGTTTTCAAGGCTCCTAAGACAAATGTTGTAGTATAAATGATTGTCGAACCAGTTCTGAGGGATATCAAAGCACCGAGAATGCAAGTACTCACTTAATCTAAGTGCAACCAATGATTTTGATGGTTTTAAACTACTACAAATACTAGAAAGCAATTACAAAATGATATTTTCTTGACTAAGGGAAAAGAGAACTCATGGGCATAGGGATTAGACCTTGGGTGAT
>NC_027752.1:11334902-11337077 GCF_000695525.1 Brassica oleracea var. oleracea
GGTTTCTTCGCGAGCGACCTGGCTGTGTCGCTCCGAAGACGTCGCTCCCGGGTCGTCTCCTCGCGAGCGACCTGGCTGTGTCGCTCTGAAGACGTCGTTCCCGGCTTGTTCAGAAATCATAGACTCGAGCGACCTTAGGGTGTCGCTCTAGGAGGTCGCTCCCGGCCTGTTCGTCGCTCTCAAATCGACACAACCCGAGCGACCTCTGGGTGTCGCTGTGGTGAGGTCGCTCTAGGAGCTGGAGCGACTTCGCCTTGTCGCTCTAGGAGGTCTCTCCGAAGCGTAAATGGCGAGCGAGTTCATGGCGTCGATCCGGTAGGTCGCTCCCATGCATTGCTCGTCCAATGATCACCTTAATCACCTCTTTTGAGCTCCAAACGTACCCAAATGTCTCCAAGAACTCCATGTGGTACTCCAATACCTGATAAAGACTCATGTATGCAAAATGCAACCTAAACATGGCTAAATCCTAGTCTATATGAATGCACATGGGTGAATGGATAAAACAATGTAAATATGCAAGATATCACTTATCTTATAGAACACTTTGGTCTATCATGTATAGACTCTGTAGCAACTTGACTTTGTCTCTTTCTAGGACATCAAATTTCGTTTGGTGCTAAGCTGGTTATGACTTAGTCATTCTTTTCTTTTCTTTTCGGGTCAGTGTCTGGCATCTCGATTAGCTAGTTATGTATAATCTTTTCTTTCTCTGGACGTCTATAATCCTAATCCGAGGATCTTTGCCAAGACAATGATGGTTGATACCATTCTGTTTCTTATCATTCTTTACTCTTTACCAGCTTATAGCTTTCTCCTTTTAATGTTGGATACTCTGATTCATTGATCATGCAATTTGTGTACCTGGCCACTTTCTGATCACCTATATTTGGCTCAAAGTCTCTTAAAACTCGTGGGAGAAAGACATACTTTTATCCAACATATATTCCCAATTCTCTTCTGAGGTTCCATCTTAGACAACACATATGTCTGTGGTGGTTTATTCAATAGTCTCTTAAGATGGTATATGTCTGGCTCATGACCCGTATTCAATCTGAGATGGGAATATCTATGCTTACTTATATGGCCTGATGCATATTAACCTTATATACATGTAAAATTCGTGATGTCCCCAAGCTTATAGACTTTAGAGTCTGAACCTTATAGGTAATAGCCTGTACGGCCAAGTTGTTATCAAGTTGTTATATCCGTGTTTATAGTATGGTCATGGACCACGGGTTTGTCCTCACTCCCCCTCGTGATCATACTATAATCTGCAGATGCTTTGGACATTATAGCCTAATGAGTTTTCCTTGTGTACATGTTACACAACGTGAGATACTATGGGATAACTCTGTGTGCCCTTTTAATATCAATCTTTTTCATCAAGTTTAGACCAGGATGGCTAATCCGGTCATGCCATATAGTGTATAATTTTCGTGGGGTATATCAATCTGGTTATCATGGCTCTTGCCTCTTATCATACTGATCTTTGCATATTCTAGATCAGTAGAGAATGCATATATAGTTTCGACCACTCTTTGTTTCCTTTGCCCATTGTTTCTATATGGAAACCATTCTTATATCATATATCTTATAAACTCAATGGGCTTCTATGGGTGGATATAGAGCATTAGGTCTTTCAAGCCTGCGTGCTCTTTTTAGGCACCAATGTACTTAGCCTCTTTAGGCGCCAATGTACTAAGTCTATTCGTAGCCCTTTAGGAAATTATATACTGGTCGCAGGTCCTTATCTGAATGACTATACCCGCAACATTGCCTTATATATTGGCGTTTTCTTAGTCATATCTAAAATCATTCATTCATCTTATAATATAATTTCTTAATTCAAGAAAATCACAAACATAAAGCAAAGCAAACACAGAAGTCGAAATCAACATTATTCTTTTTAGACAATCAGATGTTTTAGCCTAATGATTCCCCATTACATATCTTATGGCACACTGACTTGGTCGAGTGTGGTGGCTTAGAAATGCCACAGCCTCCTCTCCCTTAACCATGGCCAAAACTGAGTCCACAACCACGGTTATAGTGATTCTTATGTCCATGGTCGTATAAGGTGGTTTGGCTATGCCCACGTCTTTTCCATCCATCACGGTTACAGCCGTATGGTTTATCATGATGGACGTGGTTGCTTTCTTTAGATTTTTTTTT
>NC_027752.1:11337621-11342182 GCF_000695525.1 Brassica oleracea var. oleracea
GGCCACACGGTCATACAGTCATGATGCAAGCAAAGAGGCCACACGGCTAGATAGATATATGATGCATATGATCTTAGCTTTCGGATTCTATATGTGATCAAGGTGATATGATGTATGCAAGCCACACGGCTATGATAGTAAGGTGCAATAAAGGCCACACGGTCAAGCTATGATGCAAACAATCTATGTTGATCCAATTAGGGTTTTATCATCTTAGCAATACAAAATGTGGCTAAGGTTTCAGATTTTATGAGAATCAAAATAATCTAGCACCTTAGCTTTCAAGACATCAATTAGATCAGTCAAAATAACAAGAATCAAACCTAAACTCAATTTGGATCAATATCATGCGATTTAGGGTTTCAAGGCCCTTAGGGATTCAAATTCGAGATCTAGGGTTTCAGATTCAATATGCAATCAATCTAGCTGACTTAACTCACAATCAATAGAATCAATCAAGCAAGCAAGCCTTATGGCTAAGGTTTATGCCCCACGGCCAAGAAGAAGCCACACGGCCATGAGGAAGCCACACGGCCAAAACAGGAAAACAAGCCGCACGGCTAATGATTCAATTCAGGATCAATGCATATAGTTTGTTGTGTAATTGCAATCCTAGCATAGATGCATTCTATCAGTTTATACAATGTACTCAACACAAGAAAGCTAATCGGCCAAACAAAGAACAATCATACTTGATTTCAATTTCAATTTCAATACCATCCTAGCATGAGATTCTAAGTGCAATTGCAATCAATCAATGTGATTAGGTTTAGGTATGAATGCAACAAGGCCACACGGCCACAAGTATGATTATGTCTATAACAGATTAACCTAATCATATAGTTTTATATTTTGATTTTTAAACAATCTAAACTAGATCATTAGGGTTTTGATTTAAACAAGCCAATTACTTCGGATTCAAGATTCAAGTTTAAACAATCCTAATCATAGTTCTAGGTGATCAATCAATCAAACAAAAAATTTTAAAATCCAAATAATTAAAATCGATTTTTCAAATTAGGGTTTTGGGAATTCGATTTGATCTTAGATCAAGGGAGTTTAATTTTGAGATTCAAAACCTTCAAGGTTCTGATTTTAATTGATCAATGGATCAAATCTCGATTTTAGGGTTTGGATCGAACTTATAGAGCTTCGATTTACTCATAGGGTATCGATCTATTATCCTATGGCTTTCATCCTTTTAGAGATTATATTTTAGGGTTTCAATCTTTACAAAACAACCAGATTCGATTCATGTTTTCAGAATTCGAATTACCTTTAGGTTTTGAAGATTGTAGAACCGGACCACCAAGAGAACCTCGAGCTGGACGGGACGCGAGCTGGAACAAGCTGGAACGCGAGCTGGAACGAGCTAGAACGGACGTGTGTTGAGGCGCGAGCTGGAACGGAATGCGTCTGATCGGGAACGCGAGTTGTAGCTGTCCGGGATGTAAGCTGAGAACGGATGGGGCTGAGGCTGAGTTCGTCTAGTATCAGGAACGCCTTAGGGCTGGGGCTGATCGGATGAACACGAGCTGGAACGCTTGCAAGAACAGATTAGGGTTCGTCGAGTTCGGATTAGGGTTCCAAAGCAAATCGGCACGCACTGTATCGATGCGTGAGGGCACGTCGGTGGTCAGATCGACAAACGGTTTACACTGACTGATTCGTCTTGGCAAGAGCTTCGATTTGATATCTTGGTCGTTTTCTGGGTCCTCACGGTTTGGGAGAACGACCTCTTTGAAGTTTAGGGTTTTAGGGGTTTGGTTTTAGGCTCAGGGTGTTAGAGGCTATCGTGCTGATAACGTGTTGTAATAAGAAGGTTTTAGGTCTGAATATTTCTGTATTTTATTAATGAATAAAAGATCCTTTATATAAGGGTTACATGAGAGATAAATGGAAATACATAAATGGAAAGATTACATATCATAAACATAGATGAAAACTAGAATGAATAGAAAGTCTCTAGCCGACTTTCCCTCTCTAGCCGACTTTTCCACTCTCTCCATGCCCCTACCGCCGCATCTCTCTCTAGGGTTTGGGTCATGTCTCTATAGGGTTTGGGCGGTTAGCATAAAACTTTATTAAGGAGACTGTTGTATATCATATTCTAAAACCCTCTTATCGAGTTGGAGGGTTTACGGCGGGAGCGGGAAGGAATTATAAAGGAGTCTCCTCTCCTCACTGGGATGGTATTACTGTGAAGGAGAAAAGAGTAATGGCGCCAGTTCTTCAGAGCACACAGCCATGGGTTGAGAAATAGTACGACTTATCCTTACTGAATTTATCTTCCTGTCGACAGAACTTCTGTCAGATTTTAACTCGGTATCTTCTTCTTTTTTTTCTCGATTTGGTTTTAAAGCCGGCCGAAGCAGGTGAAGGACGTGGCGCATCAGGAGGAGGTGGTTCGGGTCCTCACCAACACTCTCGAGACTGCTAACGTAATCCGACAGAACACTCTTGGCTATTATCTCGAATGATTATATTTGATTTCAGTTACAATTGTGAAAACCCTAGATGACGGATTCGATCTCAATTCTGGGTTTGTGTTTTTGTGGTTGCAGTGTCCGCACATGCTCTTTTATGGACCGCCAGGCACAGGGAAAACCACTACGGCACTTGCCATCGCCCACCAGCTATTTGGGTATACAAACCTCAAACTCTGATGATTTGAACTATGCAAGTAGTTGCTTGATGGATATTTGATTGATTCATTTGAGTGTGCTAACCCTTAATATCATACATCCATGTTTGTGCTTCGAATTAACTCTAATAAGATAATGCGGATGCTGAGAATAATTTACTCTCAGACTGTGTTGTTGCATTGTGGTATACCAAGTTTTCCAATTAGACAGTTACTTAAATTCAATATAATAGTATCCATTATGCGGTGTTGCTATGCAAGTGTTTAGGTGTGAGAAATTTTAATCTTCTTTCCAACAAATTGAAAGCTAAGTTTTCTTGTTCTTTGTTCCATGGGTGTGTCAAGTTAGTTAGTTTAAGCTTGCTTATTTGGGGGGGTTTGTATAACATGAGAGTGTCGTTTGTTTGCTTTTTATTTATTTATTTTGATGTGATTGCTGGCAAATTGAATCTTTGTTTAAGCTTCTTTTGTTACTTGAGTTTTAGGTGAATTAACTAACGAGTCTTTTATTGCAGACCTGAATTGTACAAGTCAAGGGTGTTGGAGCTGAATGCTAGTGATGACAGAGGGATCAATGTTGTTCGGACAAAGATTAAGGATTTTGCTGCTGTAGCTGTTGGGTCCAGTAACCGTCAAGGGTATGCAAAATTCCTTTCTTTTTATATTTTTGGCTATTGTCAATTACCTTTGTTTTTTTTTTTTTTTTGCCAGTTTCTCGTTTCTGCTTTTGTTGTGTTGTGTGCATTTCATCTAAGACCACAATATTATATTTCAGTGGTTATCCTTGCCCATCATTTAAGATCATCATCCTAGATGAGGCTGATTCGATGACAGAAGATGCTCAGGTACTCTGAACATCTTTAACCACAACATTTTGTACTTTGAATAATGGGTGGTACCATGAACTATGTGACTGATTGTGCAGAACGCCTTGAGGCGCACAATGGAAACTTACTCCAAAGTCACCAGATTCTTCTTCATATGTAATTATATCAGCAGGTAAATTCTTTTACTATGGTACCTAGATGTTGGTTAATTTCCTCGTCTCACTGTCATTCATTCTTCGATTTTTTTCTCTTTGGGAATGTTTAATGATTGACTCGTAAATTTAATGATTGAGTTACTAGTAGAATAACATTCTTACTAAGTCGTAATGAAGAAGAGCATTCTGTGGAGCGCTGAACTATGAAACTGCCGATTTCGATAACCTTTTAACTTTCATTTTCTTATTCCTAAGGATCATAGAGCCCCTTGCTTCAAGATGTGCGAAGTTTAGGTTTAAACCACTTTCTGAAGAAGTCATGAGTAACCGTATATTGCATATTTGTAATGAAGAAGGTCTCAACCTTGGTGGTGAGGTGTGCACATATGCTTCAAGCTCTGCTCTTTCTTTCGCTTAGTCTTTGTCAAAACTGCTTATACTACTATGTAATTTCCATGTAGGCTCTTTCAACTTTGAGCACCATATCACAAGGTGATCTCCGGAGGGCTATCACGTATCTGCAGGTTGGTTGAAACTGTCTGTAAATTGTAAAATATATTTAATGGACGATATTAACTGTTAAATTTTGATCAAGCCTTTCCTCTTAAATATTACAGAGTGGTGCCCGGTTGTTTGGATCAACAATAACTTCTACGGATTTACTCAATGTGTCTGGGGTAAGGATGAAGATAATCTACTTTTCTTCAAGTGTATAGTAGTTTCATTAAAAATAAAACCTCAAGTCAGATAGTTAATTTTGGGTGTCTTTTGAACCTTTCAGGTAGTCCCTCTGGAGGTAGTCAAGAGATTTTTTACTGCATGCAAAAGTGGTGATTTCGATATTGCGAACAAGCAAGTGGACAACATAGTTGCAGAAGGATATCCTGCATCTCAAATCATCAATCAGGTTATTATACCCCTCTCCCCCCCCCCCC
>NC_027752.1:11342354-11352104 GCF_000695525.1 Brassica oleracea var. oleracea
CCCCCCTTTTCCTATTTGCCGCACGTATAAGTCTTGCAATAGTGGTCATAACCACGTCTAATACAAGTCTCCTTTCAGCTATTTGATATAGTCGTTGAGGCTGGTGATGACATAACAGACAATCAAAAGGCTAAGATCTGCAAATGTCTAGCTGAAACAGATAAGGTGAGACTTCTCTTCCTGCCTCATCTATGTATTTAGTTAAAGACTCATGTGAGAATAGTTGCCATCATCTCTGCTCAATTACATAACAAGTTTTAAGTCAAGTTCATATCTTTTAGACTTGTGTCTTTCACTGTCACTTGGATCTTTTAGATATGTCTCATCATCATTGTACCCTTTTTTGATGTATGCAGGGACTTGTAGATGGTGCGGACGAGTACCTGCAGCTTCTGGACGTTGCAAGCAATACGATTACTGCACTCTCAGAAATGGACTTTTAAACCCTAAACCCTTTAAAGCTCTGCATCTTGGTTTGAATTTTAATTGTTCTTGTGTTGATTTTGAAACGGACATCTACCGTATGAATTGTCATAATGGCACTTGTCGAGTTATCATTACTCAACTAAAAACGTGGGGAGGTTACAACCGAAAAAAAGCTGGGAGTCAATTGCAGACGGAACCTGATTCTGCTGTTACCGTTTTGTTTTGTTACAACGGTAGGTCTTTGGTAAACAAAACTTTTTTTGAAGTCATACATAAATCATAAAATAGAAAAAATGGCGGTATTATTTAATTCAAATTTTATGCTTTTTCAGTCAATATAGTAAATATTATATACTTTTTACTGAAGATATTACCTTTTTAATATCAGTGAGATCCTCCAAAAATGGTAATAAAATTAAAAAGTGTATTTAATTACGTAGATACTCTTTATTTGGGTCAACACGTAGATACTCAACATCCACATAAAAAGGAAGGTTTGGATACACATCCAATGTGTATACAGAAAACATATATGCCCCCACAAATAAATTCTGTCAATAAGATTAGTTTCACATAAAAAACTGTTGTGAAACTGGTTTACGTTCTAAAAATAATCGGTCTTGAACTATATAAGTATATAAGTTGTTGTAATAACCTTCAAGAACTAATCAGAGAAACGTTGGTTGTTTTTTATTGTTTGTTTCTCGATGGTTGATGATGATGGTGGTGACGGCTCTTTCAAGAGACCCGGAGCTGTGCCGTTTAACTGGGAGATCCGACCCGGTATCCCCAAGACAGCGACAAAAGATGATGTTCCCACTCTCCTTCAACCTCCCAAGAAACTTCATCCTCTCCGATTACAACAACTCTCACCTCCGTCTTCTCCCAGACCACGCGCTGTCTCTCCCTTCGCTCCCCCTCCTCCGTATGTCAAGCCCAAACCACCGTCTGCTTCGGGACCTCCGTCTCCCTATTGGCGAAGTTCATCAGCTCGAGGTAAACTCGAATCCGGTTCTCCTTTGCGGCGGTGGCGTCTTCTCAAGTCATTGATCGGGCTGAAGAAGAGTAGTAAGAGCCGCGACGTGAAGAAGAACGGTGATCAGGATTCGATGTCATCACAATCTGACGAGTTCTACGAGTCGGGGACGACCTTTTCGCAGTCGGAAGGTTCAAGCAGGGGTTCGGTGGGCACGAGCTGGAGCTCGCCGCAGTCGTCATTGTCTTCTTCGTCTTCTTCTCTGAAACGTAACGAGTCAGATCTAAGCTCGTCTGAGAAAAAAGTCATGTTAATGATGGCTCGTGCGCACCTCGGTTAGACCATGTAATGTGTACATTTTTGTCTTTCATTCAATATGTTTTTTTTTTTAAGAATAAGACCTTTCTTGTAGCTTACGTTACATTCGTTGCCCTAAACCTAAGTAACATGGTCCATGGCAAATGATTTTTTTTATATAGAGAACTGTTTTTGATTCACAATGATAATTCCAGAGAGTTTTGATACTACATGAAAACACTAACATATAACTACGGTCTTCAAAGACAATAACTTCGCTCAAAACAATAAGCTAAAGAGATGGGTTTTAGTTTAACCCTAAGCCAGACCCGGATCCAGAACCAGTAGAAGACCTAACCATCGGGTGACTAAATGGAGGTTGGTTGATGGATGCTGAACCTGCAGGGTTATTATTAAGTTGGTTGTTGCCAAACAGTGAAGGCGTTGATCCTGCATTGGTCTGTATAGCATTGAGAGGCAATCTCGGGCCAAAGGAGAATGCTTGCTGTTGTTGTTGCTGGCGTGCCATGAACTGCATCTGCGCATGAAGTTGTGGGTTGTTGCTGAATCCTGGGATGATGCTTGGTTGAGAAGAGGAAGCTGAACCTTGTTGCTGTTGGAGGAGAGTATTGATGTTGTTACCACCACCAGTGGATAGAGACATCCCTTGGAGATTATTAGTGTTACTAGTCTGTCCAGGTGATCCAAATCTTGCTGAGACCATACGTGCTCGTTCTGCAGCAAATCTCTGACGGGTTTTCTCCACTTGTTCGCATTCTTTCATCAACAACGTTTCGATTTCTGCAAACTGCTTTAGCTTCAGCTCCATCCTCTTCAGCTGCACATCAGCAATAAAACACTATCAACAAACCATATAAATTATCAACGTCAACTAGGTTCTGCTGTATTTATTTACCTGATGATTTACGATATTTGCAGAAAGCCTTTGGATTTCACGTTCCTCATGATCAGCAAACAACTTTGCTTTGGTTGCTGCAGCTGATAGACCGGCTCTAAATGCTGCCATAACCTTGTCCTGTGGCAGAGGAGTCGGTGCTTCCGCTCCGTTTTGGCATGTTGTTTCTTTTACCATCAAAGGAGATATGTATTTGACACAATTACGTTACAAAACAATGGAGCTAAAAAAACTAACTGTAAAGTGAACAATCAAGCAAATTGCCTTATTACCATCAATCAAGCTGGGATCTTTTCCTTCAGATTTGAACCTTAATAATAGATTGAAAAGTTTCAGCAAAAGTCCATAAGATAAGTTGAATGAAAGTGCTACCACAAAGAGTTAGAAAACGGATAGTAGTAATCACGAAACACACTAACCTATCATCCGCGGATAAAACCATGAGGGACTCATGGGCACAGGACGAAGCAACTCTAGGTCCAACTGCTGATGCCAAAAATGCTACCTAAAAATGTTTCAGGTATCAGAGAATCATAGTTAATAGAGAGGACCAACTTTTTACACTCTAAAATATGCACACAGTTTTAGTTTCATATCAACGGATTCATGGATCCACATGGTATGATCACAAGGATAATGAGAAGCGTATATGAATAAAAATTCACAAACCAATGCCATAACCGGATTAGGAGACTTCACGAAAGGAAGATTGATCTCAGTTTCAGATTCTTGCTCAGAAGATCCTGCCAAAAGAAAGTCGCACAATGAGTATAGCATGTCAAAAGCAAGCCTACAGCTAAACAATGGTTTTGAGATGAAGTAAGAAAAAAAAAATCACCTGGTAAAGCCCCATTTGAATCTGTTCCTTTATGGTCATATCCATTTGTAGGGTTTGCCGGGTAAGCTACACCTGGAAGCTCAACGTTATCCAAAAGACCATCCTCCACAGGTAATCGAAGAAAATGAAGAATGCATTGAGCTTTTGACTTGGAACCAACATGGTCCGCAATCTGAACCCAGTTTTCATTGTAGAGTTCCACAGCTTCGAGAAGCAATAGAGTTTCCTGATCACTCCAATTCTCTCCATCTTGATCGCCGTACTGTTTGGTCGTATCCACCCTTACAAAGTCAATACAAGAATGTCCAGCAACAAATCTTGCATGGTGAAAACAATCAGAGCATAAAAGCACATCCTCCTGTAAACAAAAAGCAAGATAAGGTTTGCGAGTCTATTACATCTGCTAAAAATCAGATAAGTAAACACAAATGCGTTGTAAGTAGAGGAAGCAGGATAAGAACCTTCTTTTGTGATTGGAAGTACACAGTTGGAAGCGGTCGAGAACAATGGTTGCAATGGTTATCGCATAGGTGTTCACGAATTCTTATGTCCAAGTCAGGGAGGTCAACATCCGAACATGACACGGATGAATCTGACTTGTGTCCACAGCTGGGCTTGTCAAATTTGATCAAACTCTCAATAGATGTTAAAGCAGCAGATGGCACATGGACTTCACCGTTTGAATCCTCCCTAACATCTGAAATATCCCTAGAAGGCTCAGGATGACACTGGGAAGTGGCGCAGTAATTGATTATTCCCCAGTGATCAAGAAAACGGAACACTCGTGCAAAATCTTCATCGTCGACACCATCTACCAATCCTTGGCAATCAGATATCGTCAGTGTCTTTTCAGGGTTATCCGTGTATTTTGAGACAATAGCGTTCCTGAAGTGCATATAACTTTCTGGTGTATGATGTGGAGATTTTCCGGAGAAGAACTGTGGCACCACTTGCCTCTCAAGCCGATCCACTGTGTTTGGTGCAAACCAAGCTGCTCAAATAATGATCAGAAAAAATATTAAGAGGATACATCTGAGCTGCAAGACTACAGGAACATAGCCCAAGTGACATTTAGAAGGACAACACTTTGCATAATCAATTCAAGGTGCAACATAAGACACCTAGGAATATTCAAATCTAGAGTAACACAAACCAGGAATAAGAAACTAGATAAAACGAAGATTATATCTAATGCATTTAGGAATATACCGACGTAAGGCCCTGTTGAGACATCTTAGAGAAAGATCACACGTATGACAAATATAGTTTAACACTTATATGTCTTATATGCAATCTCATGAACTGAAAGGACTATAGAAACGAACCTGAATGCATAGGCAAGACATGAACCTTATCCCCAAACCGTTTAACAACTCCTTCTCCTTCCATAATAAGAGGTGGAGAGATAACATAAGCCGAAGACGCTCCATCACTCCTCTCAGTATCAAGCGACACAGAATCAGCTGGCACAGTAGACAATGCCTGCAACTGCCCATACGAAATGTTCTCCAGAGATGGAAGCGAGCCTTGCCCTCTACTCTCCCCAATCAACCCAGCTCTCTCAGCCGCCACAACAGCCGTTACAGAGGCGTGTGGCCGGATCACCACGCGCCTGACCACTGAGGGGAAATCAGAGATGCGAGTACCGGAATCTTCGACTACCTCGTTAACACCGGGTCCCGGATCGGGCGTTGCGCCGCCGTTTTGGTGAAGCTCATCGGCATTATCAGCATCCTCCATCTCTTCGTTGTTGTTGTCCTCGTGTTCTTCCTCCATGTCTTCCTCCTCTTGCTTCGGTCTCCTCCCACCTCGCTTCCGCCGTTTCCATTTCCCTCTTCTATCTGCGACGGAGCTCAAAGGGGGATAAATCAATTCGTAAAATGGGTAACTCAAATCGCAATCCAAAATTGGATTTTGAGGGAGATACAGATGGAAAGTCGTTTCCTTTCGTGAATTTACCTTCAGAAGCTGGCATTTTGTGTGGGTGGAGAGAGGGAGAGATGCGTGGGGTCTCTCTGATTCGTGAGAATTGAATTAAAAAGCAAAGAGCTTTAACTAAGTTGTAGAATTGCTTTCTTCTACTACGCTCCGAGTCGCTCTACTTTCCAGTTTCCGAGCAACACAGCATATCTTTTCGCTAGTCTCTCTGATTTATTCATTCTCGACGACGACCTAACCTTCTTGCCGAGCCAGAGGGTTTGGAAGACCGAGGTCTGACTTCAAAATTCAAGCTTCGGTTCGGTTTAAGTTTTCGCTTGACAATAAAAAACGGATCAACTCAATAATTCGGTTTACTTGGTGAAGACAATGTCATTTTATTATTTTTTTCTTGTTACCCGAAAATTTCATACTACAATTTCAATACAATTTATACTTATTTTTAGTTTAATATTAATTGTAAATTGCATTGATTTTATAAATAAATTTATTTATCTAAAATACTATTGGTTATAAATTTATTTATCGGCGGAGCTTGGCGGAGAAAGGTTCAAGGATCGGCTTTCCAATGGATTCCGGCGCTCGGGGCTGCGGGATCCCTCCGAGATTGGGCTCTAGCTCTGAAGACTAACCCTGAATGAATCATCGGCCGGTTCCGAACACGCTGGACGCCGTGAAGTTGCGGTGGCATCGGGATTTGCAATCCAATCGTGTTCGTCGGAGTGGAGCTTCATGCTCCTAGTATCTTCTTTCCCTCGCTTGTGGTTTTTCTTTCTTAGATTTAGATCTTGATCTGGATCTTAAGTTTTGCTTTGTGTGTATGTTCTTGTCTTAGTCTCGTTTCTTTAGGTTTCCGGTTTTTCTCCGGCAGTTCTATACTTTCCGATCCCCTTTTAGGTGATTTTAAAAATAATATAATATGATAAAAAATACACTAAGATAAATATATAATAAGAAGTGACAAATACATACAGTTTTAAACAATTGACTAATTGTAACATGTCAATTTTAAAATTATTGTATTTGAAACTAGGGCCGGCCCGGGCTACGCCCAAATTTGTATTTAAATATTAATTATAATCATATATTTATGTTATTTTTATATATAAATATTATATAAATATAAGTAGCTAGATAATTATAAAATTTTATTTAATTATTTATTGTTTTCTATCTTATGAATTTCAATTAACTCAATTTCTTACAATAAAATTTTCCGTTGATTTATTTATTGAATGAAACTTGTGTAGCTTAAAATCATGCATGCATTTAAGCTGAATCGAATCTAAACTAAGCCGAAGTAAATCCGGTTATATTATGTCGATTTTTTTTGAAACAAAAGGCTCAAAAGAAAAGACCCAATGGAAATTGAACGCATTGCTTCCTGTCTATTTCCCTTTTAAGTTAAAATATGTATCTCATATCTCACCAACACGCATGTCTCTGCGCGTGTATGGCACTTCCATTCATGTTAATTCCCAAAAACTAATTAAAAAATGAAATAAAAATCTTTGATTGCTTCCCTTATCTTTTTATGATTCGTTCGGATCAATCTTTTCTTTGATAATATATATATATTTCTTTGGACAAAAAAAACTATATTTCTCTCTTGATCGAGTCATAGCGGAATTGAGAAACCGATCTGATTTACTCGCCACCGCTTAAACTGTAGAATATTTTTATTAATTGTCTCGATTTTTTTTTTTAACCTCTTCAGTGTTGTTGCTCATCATCCTCTTCCCTTTGCCTCTTCACACTCTGCAAAATCCTTCGCCAATAATTTTAAACTCTTGAATGTTATTGAGTTACGGTGGCGGCGAAATGAACCGTCACCGTTGATATCGCCTCCAACCAAGACGAAGTCAGTAGCATCCAAAAACTCACGATACGCTCTTTCTTTTCCTTCTTGTTTCCAAAGTTTTATTCTTTACATATGTTTTCATTATAGTGGCTATCTCTTTGTATTTGGGCTATATCACGGTGTGAACAAAAAGCCCACTAAACCGTAAACAATTATGAAACGCATCAACCCACATCGAAACTTAATGAAACGGGAGGCAAAGAAGACAGGTATCGCACTCACAATCAACGACTTTATGACGTGGCGCAACGGGAGGGAGGCAAACATTTTTTTATATATATAGATAGTTATATAAACATTTAAGTATATCATTAACGTTAAAAATATATATTACTTATGTTTCAAAACAATAATTTATGTATTAGAAAAGTGAAAACAAACAACGGCGCGGTTGCGCGGATCAAAATCCAGCTAATATTAAACTGATTATTTTACTCCATCGAAACAGCATCGTTTTTGCAGCTTTGGTATAAAGGGATTTTAATCTCAAATGGATTTGGAACTGATCAATTTATTCATTCTCGACGACGAGCTAACCTTGTTGCCGAAACAGAGTGTTTGGAACTTCAAAATTCAAGCTTCGTGAATCCGATTTTCGGTTTAAGTTTTCGCTTGATAGAAACCGGATTAGTTTTATAGTTCGGTTTTAATTATCTGGTACAATTTTGATATTGGTTCAACCGGGTACTCCTACTCTGATACATTAAAGATTGGTTAATGTTGGGGGTGGATTTACATCCTCCCTCAAGGCCCATTAGACAATGAGCTAGGCCCATTTTATTATGATGCCCTAGCTTCTTCCTTGTATAAATAAAGAGACATCTCTTTAGCAAGGGATTCATTATCCTCTTCTTAGATTAATAAACATACTTTCATAAGAGATTTGTAGATTGAAAAGGTTCACTTTACATTTGTATCATTTTTGTAATGAACCTTTACTCAACAAAATCTCATTTATGTTCTTTTCCATTTGATTTCATCTAAAGATTTTTCCTATGCCTCAAGAATCTAATCTTTTATCTTTAGATTCTTTTATTGTATTGATTCAATAAACACTACCAGCATAAAGAACATTTTTGGATCAAACAGTTGGCGCTAGAAGGAGGGAACGTCTCGATCCGCCGGTGAAGTTAACGGTATCTCGCCCACTTCTGGTCCTTGGGTTCAGGAAGATCGGGGAAGAGCGGAGGACTTGATCGGAGCGGCAATGGTGATCTTGGCGATGCTCGAGTCTCGTGAAGCTCCGTAGACGTATCGATCCTCGTAGACGCGCCGGTGAAGGTCCGTCTCGATCAGCCGGTGAAGCTCCGTCTCGATCCGCCGGTGAAGACGACGTCTCGATCCGCCGGTGAAGTTGAACGTGTCGTCTCCGATGTCTACTCGACGAAGCTCAAGGCTCGTTCTCCGGGAGGGGGATTAAAAAGTCGATAACTTTACGCGTCTCCGGTCCACAATCGCAGTATTCGCCGGGGAGATCAAGTCAGAGGAGTCCTCGGGGAGAAGGAGGAGTCATGACCGACGACGGCTCTAAAAGATTGAATCGAACATGAACGACGTCGATGGGGCTGTCGTTGCTTTCCCGCATCGGCCGAGTTCCATTCCATCCCCGCCAACGACGAACTAGCCTGTGACGGAAGGAGAAAAGAGAAACGGTGGCGATCTGCTCCAAGTCATCTTGGCTCAGAAAGACCGCAACAAAGCTCGAGAATTGAACTTGGCGCATGCTTGATCTCACGAGCTTGATCTTGGCGGCAATGGCCATGGTGCTTCGGTCTCGATCCGCCGGTAAAGCTTCTGGGACTGCTCTTCCGGGATTGCTCAAGCTTCTCTCCAACATCTACTTAAAATCACCAATTGTAGCCCACCAACGAGGAGCTTTCGGGTTGAAGTGGCCTGAGACCTCCATCTCGAGTTTTCACCAAACATCCATTGAGTGGGTCAGTTCAGCATCTCCGGACCAGAGGACTTCAAAGGTACGAGCTTTCCGGAGCTTGCCGACAAGGAGAACACACGGAGTTCATCGTCTCTACTTCAAAGGTTTTCACATTTCGAGCTGGCTGTTGAGTTGCAAGAAGCTGCAGGTTCTCGATCCTTCTTGAAGGTGAAAAGGAACGTGGGAGCGTAGAGATCACATGATCTAGGAAAAAACCTTCATGGCCTGCAACTACGATAGCATGGCTTGGTACGAGATCAACATCTCGTCATCAACATCTTGCTTCTTCGCAACATCTTGGTTCTTCATCAAGCAGGCGCTCGAGACAAGCTTGCCGTAACCGGCACAAGCTCCTCGTCGAAGAAGACCATCTCGCCAGCCACTTGACAAATTCAAGCTCATTGTATTTTCTAGAGCAGCTTAAATGTTCACGTACCTCAGCATCACACTACAAGAAAACAGCGGTATTCTGACGGACATTCCGACGGAAAATGAAATCCTCGGAATATCTCGAGGAATTTCCGAGGATATTCTGAGGAAACACAAAATTTGGTTTCCTCGGAAT
>NC_027752.1:11352167-11361222 GCF_000695525.1 Brassica oleracea var. oleracea
CTGATTCTTCTTGTATCCTTGGCAACAAGATCCCGAGAAGCCACCACTAGTTGCTCCCTGTAACTCAGCAAAACTCAGCAAATTCTTGAGCTGCTTCTGTTTCTTACAGTGAGAAGGAAATAAAGAAAGGCTCCCAACCATTTCTTCACCGCAAAGATAAGCCCTTTAACTGAATCATCACGTGCATTAATCACCTTAATATTATACATATGTGTCATGGTGAACATTATAGCTGTGGTTTATTATTTTAAAAGAAAAACTCTAAGGTTATATTATACATATGTCTCGCTCTCATCATAGCTATGTCATGATTTATGTTATTGCTGATGGCCTTTAGTATAACTAATTAGCAATTATCATGTCCGTACGATATGCAAAAGTTGCTTGTTTCTTTTTGGTTTATATTGATATGATCATGACCATACTTTTGTGAACCAGAGATCGTTGAGCCAAAGAGAAAAAGAATCAACAAACGATTCATGCTTCGAAAGATGGCTCTTAGCTACGAGCTCGTCGGAAGCAGTACGAGCGACACAGACCAGCACGTTTCTCAACATCATCATAGCCTCACGAACACACAAGCCAACAACTTGCTCGGCACACACGATCTCAACACGAGACTTCGGGTCGGCAATAGTTCGGTAAACGTGTATTTTAGGCACAAGTTTAAATTGAACTTGCTTTTTATTAGGCACGAGTTTGCGGCCGACTCGCTTATTGTTAGACACGAGTTTACAAAAACTCATCTTTGGCTAGGCATGAGTTTACAGAAGCTCTCCTTCCACTAGGCACGAGTTCTCAATAAACTCGCCTCTGTCTTAGCATGAGTCAAGTAAACTCGTCTTTCGCTAAGCACGAGTCTAAAGCAAACTTGCTTTTTACTAGCCACAAGTTCGAAATAAACTCGCCTAAATCGTCATAGGCATGAGTGTGTCTAGTTCATTGTCTAATAAACCCTATTCGTAAACTTCGCAGAGATCGATTTCATCTCTCTCAACGAACTTGGGGGATCGATTTAACTTGGGGGGACTTACTGTTGGGGGTGGATTTACATCCTCCCTCAAGGCCCATTAGACAATGAGCTAGGCTCATTTTATTATGATGCCCTAGCTTCTTCCTTGTATAAATAAAGAGACATCTCTTTAGCAAGAGATTCATTATCCTCTTCTTAGATTAATAAACATACTTTCATAAGAGATTTGTAGATTGAAAAGGTTCACTTTACATTTGTATCATTTTTGTAATGAACTTTTACTCAACAAAATTTCATTTATGTTCTTTTCCATTTGATTTCATCTAAAGATTTTTCCTATGCCTCAAGAATCTAATCTTTTATTTTTAGATTCTTTTATTGTATTGATTCAATAAACACTACCAGCATAAACAACAATTTTTGGATCAAAGAGTTAATTGGTAAACCGTCCCGCACAAGAAGTGGTGTGTGTGGTTCCCTTAACAAGCAACGGCGATGAAGAGACCTCGACCCCCATCTCCACCGTCGATCTCCGCCGCCGCAAAACCACCACTTTCTCCTCCCCCTACTCCGATTCTCAAACAGAAGCTACAAAGAACAGGAGCACCAAAATGGCTCCCGTTAAAACTCACCCAAACGGAGCTCACGCTGCCGTTAACATTCCCGACGGGTCAAACATTCCGGTGGAAACAAACCGGACCGGTTCAGTACAGCGGATCGATCGGTCCTCACCTCGTCTCTCTCCGCCAGCGTGCAGGAGACGACGACACGATTTCCTACTGCCTCCACCGCAGCGCAAGCCCTAAAGCCGCAGAGCTCGCGCTGCTCGATTTCCTCAACGCCGAGATCTCGCTAGCCGAGCTGTGGTCCGATTTCGAGATAAAGGATCCTGGATTCGGAGAGGTGGCGAAGCATCTCCGCGGGGCGCGTGTGCTGAGGCAGGATCCGTTGGAGTGTTTGATTCAGTTTCTGTGCTCGTCGAACAACAACATCGCGAGGATTACGAAGATGGTGGATTTCGTCTCGTCTTTGGGGTTGTATCTGGGTGAGGTTGAGGGGTTTGAGTTTCATCAGTTCCCGTCGTTGGAAAGGTTGTCTAGGGTTTCTGAGGATGAGCTTAGGAAGGCTGGTTTTGGATACAGGTGTGTCATCACTATCTAAAGTTACTACCTTTCAATAGCATTGGTTTAGACTAATGTTTGTTTTCAGCTAGATAATCATTACATGGCCTGTTTCTTTGATTGCTTCTGTTTTAAAGTAGGCAACTTTGATTTTTTTTTGGTTTACATCTTGTGTGTGGTGACCAGAGCGAAGTACATAACGGGTACAGTGAGTGCTTTGCAGTCGAAGCCAGGTGGTGGCGATGAATGGCTTCTGTCTCTACGCAAACTGGATCTCCAAGATGCGATTGCTGCTCTGTGTACATTGCCTGGGGTTGGTCCGAAGGTAGCAGCTTGCATAGCTCTGTTTTCCCTTGATCAGCATAGTGCCATTCCCGTTGATACGCATGTCTGGCAGGTAAAAGAGTCCACCTTCTCCGGAGCTTATGTATCGTAGTTACTTGATTAGCTTTAGCTGGGCGATGGCTAAAGTAGCTCTTTTGTTTTGGGGTGATGAACCAGATCGCAACAAGGTACCTTGTGCCAGACCTTGCTGGTGCCAAACTGACGCTTAAACTCTGCAGCCGAGTGGCAGAAGCATTTGTGTCTAAATATGGGGAATATGCTGGTTGGGCTCAGACATTGCTCTTCATTGCTGAGTTACCCGCACAGAAAGCTCTCTTGCAGTCCTCACAGTCTATCCAACTGGTTAAATCTTCGGAAAAGAAAAAGTAATGAAGCCTCCATAGAGAGCATTGTTTCCCTTGACCAGTTTCTCTTAGGGCATTCAAACCTTGATTTTTAGTACTTGTTAACTTTTCATTCATACTTTCTGATTGTTTGTATTGTAATGGCAAATCTGTGTCACGTATCTCGATTCTACTGGTTTTGCTAAATGAAGATCTTATGTAACAGACTGCATAGCTAATTATATCTCGCATTTTTCTATGATTCAAACTTAATACTTTGTGGTGTACAAGCATTAGTCAAATTACTGGAATAGTTAGTGGCTGTCCTAAAGAAAATGATAGCCCATAGGTGATAAGCCCATTAATAGGCCCAACAACTTATATTGAAGTGGCAAAAAAAGAGACTGGAGTTTCTTCCAAGCCACCGTCGACTTTACTTACTTTCTCTCTCCTCCGTCTGAGATTTCTTCTTCGTTCGGAAAGCTCCAATCTTTTTCTCTCAGAAAACCCTAATCTTCACGATGTCGGTAAGTTTTGATCAGTAACAGTCTCTTTGTCTGATTCATTATGATGGGTGACTAACTAATCGATGGCGGCGATTGCAGATCTTCGAGTACAATGGAAGCGCCGTTGTGGCTATGGTTGGGAAGAACTGTTTCGCCATCGCCAGTGATCGTAGGCTCGGTGTGCAGCTCCAGACAATCGCCACCGACTTCCAGAGAATCTCCAAGATCCACGATCGCGTCTTCATCGGCCTCTCTGGTCTCGCCACCGATGTCCAAACACTGTAAGAAGAAGAAGCTTCCAGATGTTTAATTTGCTTCTTCTCGTTTTGAACTTGTTATAAAGATTTTTCCTTTTTTGGGGGATGGATTGAAGGTACCAGCGCTTGGTGTTTCGTCATAAGCTCTACCAGCTTCGTGAAGAGAGAGACATGAAGCCTGAGACTTTCGCTAGTCTTGTCTCCGCCATTCTTTACGAGAAAAGGTCTGTGCTTTGTGTTTTGATTCTGATTTAGGAGTGAGATTGCTTAGTTTGTATCTGACTCATGATTTTGGTTTCAGATTTGGTCCTTACTTATGCCAACCAGTTATTGCTGGCTTGGGAGAAGATGACAAGCCCTTTATTTGCACCATGGACTCCATTGGAGCCAAGTAAGCTCATCTCCTTTCCTTTCCTTGACGTCGATTCTCTTATTCAATATCTATTAGCTCGGTTCGTCTAGTGTCTGTAATTCTTGTTACTTGTAGAGATGGTTTATTTTACGTATGGGTTTGAGGTTTTGTTGTTGTTGTTTCTCTGATGATGCATACTCATATGTTTGGTATTTTTATTTGGTTTCACTTGTGTTTCGAAAATGAGTTGTCTATTACTCTTGCATATCGTTTGTTGCTTGAAATAATGACAGAGATGTTGTAAAAAATGCAGGGAGTTAGCTAAAGATTTTGTTGTCTCTGGAACTGCTTCAGAATCTCTGTATGGTGCCTGCGAAGCTATGTACAAGCCAGATATGGTTTGTCTACTATCATCTTTATCACCTCTCTATTAATTACCGAGTCCCTTCAATGCTAATTCTCAAATTACCTACACCACACTTCTGCGTTGAAGTTTGGAAAGTAGAATCTGTGAAAATTAGGGAGCATAACACTTGTAGGAGTTCTCAATAGCCACTACTTTTCTCTTGAATTGTTCCTTTTGGCAAGAGGTGTTGAATTTTTTTTAATCCTGTTAGCCATCTTCCATTTTTAGTAGAGACCTATATGCATCAAGACTTTGGTTTTAATAAATTGGGATTTTATCAGGAAGCTGAGGAACTATTCGAGACAATATCGCAAGCACTTCTGTTGTCAGTTGACCGTGATTGTCTGAGTGGTTGGGGAGGGCATGTCTACGTTGTGTAAGTTTCCAATTTCTTCTCAATGGGCTGCTTTGTCTCATAATGTGTTATCTACAATCACTTCTTAAACATACACTTTGTTGGTGATATTGTTGCAGGACACCAACTGAGATTAAAGAGAGGATCCTAAAGGGAAGGATGGACTGATCCAATTTGCCATCATCATCTGCTTCTATCCAAAGTTGTTTTTCGCGTGTAATCCGGTTTTAATCATAGAACCATTCATTCTCTCAAGTTATGGCTTGTGGATGAAGTTTGAATTTCCCCCCTCTTTGGATTTTTTTTTTTTTTTATTCCTAGAGTTAACGCATGCACTGTACTCACTGGTTTCTATTTTAATTTTATTTTTACAAAAAGAAAAAAAATTAAATATAGTGAAAAAGACCAAAGGGAAACTAAAAAGATTCACACAGTTGGTTAAAAACCAGATCTAAAGCAGTTACAGGGTCTTTCTCTAATGTTTTGTCCGCTTAATGATAGAAAAATAATCTAAAAAATCAGAAGTTAGTGGTCGTGTGATGGACTCGTTCTTCACTGGTTTCGTTCATTCTCTCGGAAACTTCTTTGGTTCTCCGCTTGACTTTCTCTCTGGAAAATCTTGCAGGTTACTTTCCAAAACCATATAATATATCTTCTTCCATGTTTATTGATTCTGCTAATCTGACACTATAAAGCATCTTACGTGGAAACAGTACGCTCTGTCCATCACCGTGGGATGTGTTGTGCTACGTCGAGAATTTCTGCGTGGCTAGTCTTGCTAAAGCCGCCTTGATCCTAATCGTAGCCTACTTGTTTCTATTCTTCATCTACATGTTATACAAAATTGGTTTCTGGCATTGTATCATCCACGGTTTCTTCAGATTCCTCTGGGCTTTAGTCTCTTGTTGGTTCTACATTCTTAGCAATTGCTGCACTTTCTTCTGCTATGATCTGCTACACACCAAACGCAGAAGAAGACGTAGAAACCGCAGATATTCAGAGGATGGTTATGATTATAGTGACGAAGACAATGATGATGGTGGGTCGTTTAGATACCATAGGTCGAGACGAGAAATGAGAAAAGAAGAGCGTCTTAGAAAGTCTCTGAGACCGAGGAGCCATCGTGTTAGAGTTGGTGTGAGAAAAGATCATCCTACTTTTGACTTAGGCTTGAGCCAACATGCTGGTGGTGGACCTGGTGGTGTTGGTCCGGTTCATGGTATTAGAGTGAGCAGAGAGTCTCAATTCGCACAGAAAGGTTCAAAACGAAGAGCTCGGGTTTACCATGGTCCTCGGAGAATCTGAAATGAACACTGCCAGTCTCCAAAAATACATGTACTGTATATCTTAGTTTGTTGTGTAATAAATGTTGCTGCTGCTCTTTGCTTACATAAAGTGTAATGAAAATCAACTACTATATCTCTATTTCTTGTCTGAATTTCCATGTTGATATTCTAAGAATAGACAACGATTGGATTTCTCACGGAGTACCGACTAAACCAGAGCTGCAGTCACATTACCAGATGCCGCCATCGATCACACCGATCATTATATTGCTCTCGATCTTAGGGACATGTCTGAAAATTTGAAATTGTCACCAATTCCCATAAACTCCCAAGATCTTGTTGTTTTGAAGCTGCATGAGACTGTTTGGGAAAACATAAACTACTCCTTCCCTACCTAAAGATCACACACATAATCATAAGATTTTAATCGTTAATTAATTTGATAGGATAATTTATAAACTCACCAATAAACTTCTTCCATAACTTCTTACCAAACAATCTCTTACAGAACTTCATGACAAAACAAAAATCTAGTGAGAGAATTATACGGCAAATTTGTTTGTTAAATGTTTATACCACAGAATTAAGAAGAAGAAAAAATAACATAATGAATACTAGGGTAAGGATATATATTTAACCCTTGACTCCAGTACTTCTCCAAGGATATTTTGTTGGTGAGACGTAGGAACATAAGCAATCTTTGAAGGAAGAGGTCCCATGTAAGCAATCCACTAAAGACATAGGAACTGTATGATTATATCACAAATTGTTTTTGCAATTCCGGACGATTTTTTTGCCATCACTAAATGACAGTACTTGATGTATTCTAAAAGAGATATAATTTTTCTCAGCTGGTAATCTCAGTTATGTTTTAATCAAATCTCTTTGAGAAACGCTTCTCTCTCTACCTCTTTTTTTATATGTTCCAACTCTAAAAACTCAGAACCTTAGAGCATGATTATCGGGATTCCTTAGCTGGGATTTCTAGGGTAATTGTAATTAAAAATAAATCAAAATTAGCTATTATTAGAATAAACGTTTCTTAATTAAGGACAATAAAAAAAGTCTTTTGAGATACGTGTCACATGTTAAAAGTTTTCCATTCTCTCCCTTTCTCTGCCTCTCGCCGGCGTCAATGCTTCGATTCTCTTCTTCCTATTGACTTCCGTCTTCTCTTTTGGCTGCAAGAGAAACGAAAACAGAAAGGGTCAACAAGGATTTCTGAAGTCTCCAGAAACATCTATCCCCTTTATTCTCATGGACCCAGTTTTCACAACGCCTCCGTCAAAACGGTGGTTAGAGAATGGGTTGACAGTGGACCCTTTTCTGGTCGAGGCTTTGCAGAACCCTTGCCATCGTCTAACGAGTAAGCTTCCTTCTCTGATTCATCTCACAAACCCTAATCTGGACATAATAAAGTGTTGATTTTTATTGCTCAGCTTAGCTTAAGTCCTTGTATAATTATGTATATTTGGGTAATATTGATTTGTTGTTACTTAGATTTGAGGTTATGGAGATGCCCATGAACTTTGTACTCTAAAACCATGGTTGGATGTTATCAAAGGAATAAAATTTATTGTGTGGGTATGATTCATGAAGTTGGTTTTTGCTCAGCTTAACTTAGATCCTTGGATAGTAAGGTCAACTTGGCTGATTTTGATTTGTTGCTACTTAGATTTGAGGTTATGAAGATACCCATAAACCTGGTACTGTAAAACTATGGTTGGCTGAACCAGAGGATTTATGAAAGTATGTTTTTCTTAGAAACTTTCAAAGATGGCTCACAACATTCTCACAATTTATGTAAATGTTTGTTGCAGATTAGGAAGATTTCCGGTTGTGAAGACAGCAGTACCCGTACACAGAAGATTTGAACACATTGTACTTTCTTGTAACGAACATCTGACCACACCATCATTTGGATCGAACGAGAAGCTCAGCGAGCTCTCAACGTAAGTCTCCCACCAACTCCTTTAAATCTTTCACCGGTTACTGATTTTATCTATAGCTTTGCATCTGCAGCTAATGTTGTAGAAAGAGAAGAGAATGAAGATACCAGAGAAGTAGAGGATGGAGAGACGAGAATCAGTAGCAAGAGTCCCATCAATAATGTGCACATTTGCTATTGTCTCTTAACAATGTCTCTTACTCTAAAAATAATAATAAAAAAAAGCTAAGAACTCAAAATTTTGTCCCTGTTATAAAAGGAACTGGAATTTTATTGTATCGCGGGAATTTAAATAAGGGCAAAATTTATACCCGTAGAATTTATAACACTGATAGAAAGAGTGTATTAGAGAGAGAAGAGAAGAGTGAATGATGATTTATAAACGATCGAATCGATCGTTTATATAGAAGTAGAATTTACTGTGCAAATAGTGCAGCGGGCCCCACATCTTTTTATATTTCAAACATTACGGCTCCTCCTCCTATTTTTGACTTTCGTAACACTCCCCCTTGGGGGCCGGTGTCACTATCCGCTCTCGCTTAACGTCTTTGTTGCCTCGTTAAAAACCTTTCCAGGAAAACCCAATGGGAAAAACCATAGTAAGGTAAAAAGAGTACAACTACGTAAGCTCCCCCTCGAATAAGCAGTCATAGATCCTTCTGATGACGCATTCCAATGTTATGGATGTGTTTTCTGAATATCGAGGTAGGGAGTGATTTTGTGAAGAGGTCGGCTGCATTGTCGCATGATCGAACATATCTTACTTCAATCTCTTTATTCTTCTCGAGCTCTTGAGTATATGAGAAGAACTTCGGAGGTATATGTTTGGTTCTATCGCTTTTGATATATCCTTCCTTCGTTTGAGCAACACATGCCGCGTTATCTTCATATAGAATAGTTGGCTCCGTATTTTCGTCAATCCCACTGCTTGAACAGATGTGTCGGCTTATTGATCTTAGCCATACACATTCTCTACTTGCTTCATGGAGTGCAATGATCTCAGCGTGATTTGAAGAAGTAGCAACAAGTGTCTGCTTCTGAGAACGCCAAGATATGGCGGTGCCTCCAATTGTAAAAACATATCCTGTCTGGGATCGAGCTTTGTGTGGATCTGACAAATAACCTGCATCTGCAAAACCAATCATTTGACCTTTTGAACTTTTAGGATAAAACAAGCCTAAAT
>NC_027752.1:11364793-11464859 GCF_000695525.1 Brassica oleracea var. oleracea
AATAATATATGCGGTATTCCGGCCATTATAACATGATATAAATAATAGTAGAGGCGGTATACCGACCATTATAACAGGGTATAAATGATACAAATAAATTTTACCGAATCGCAGAGTGATCGTGCTGATAACGTGTTATAAAAGGAACTGGAATTTTATTGTATCGCGGGAATTTAAATAAGGGCAAAATTTATACCCGTAGAATTTATAACACTGATAGAAAGAGTGTATTAGAGAGAGAAGAAAAGAGTGAATGATGATTTATAAACGATAGAATCGATTGTTTATATAGAAATAGAATTTACTGTACAAATAGTGCAGCGGGCCCCACATCTTTTTATATTTCAAACATTACGGCTCCTCCGGCTATTTTTGACTTTCGTAACAGTCCCAGCAATAATGATGCTTTTAGATCTAGATTTATTGCGTCTACGTGGCCGGCCTCTTCTACGTCTCCGGCCGCCCCTCCCCTTTTGCTTCTCTTCTTCTCCGACTCTCCTCAATCCCTTCCCTCTGTGTTTCTTTTCTCGCAGCTCTAAACTCCTTCGCTACTGCGGTTTTTAGATCTGGCAACCTCGAAGTTTCGGTGGAGCTTGGAGGCAGTTTCGGCGAGTGGTTTCTTTGGTTGAGTAGGGTAGCGGTGGTCTAGATTTGGTGTCAAATATGGCAGTTCGAAGTGGGTTGTTCCATTTCTCACCGCCTTGCTCATCCTTCTCGTGGTGGGTGAGCTCGCTCGCTTGGCTTGCACCGGTGCTGGGTCTTGTTTGACGGTGGAGGTTCGGTGTTCTTCCACTCGTTTTTCTTAGATCCCGGCGGACGGTCAGTAAAGCTCTCGAAAGGTCTCTGGGGATGCTTTGGTCCCAAGCTAGGAGGTTCCGCTACGGGTTCTCCATGGTGGGTGCGAGAGAGGCGGTTTGTTGCTGGTTTTGTCAACCGTCACTCTTCCGTCTCGGTGGCATCTCGCACTAAGCCAGTTAGGTTTCATGGGAATGATCTAGGGTTGTCTCTTGTCCACTTCTCTGATGTGGTGTTGGCTTGTCTCTTGGTGTTGGTCTATGCCGTGTGACGATTTCGGGTGGTCCTTCTCTCCAAATAAAGCTCGTCTATGTCTACGTGGGTGAGCTTGCTCGGGTGTTGCTCGTTGTCCTTGGTTGCTGCTGATAAGGAAATCTCTCTCGAGGTAATATTGAGGAGCTAATTATTAAGAACTGATCACCTAGTACCGCCGAATCTACCGAATTCAGTTCTCGAATTAAATGTGGTTCCAATTTTGTGCCAAGAGTTTCTGCTGAGTTTGGCGTAGCCTATGGTCTTGCTATTGATTTGCTTATAGTTGGGTTGGTGTTTAGCTCAAGTTGAGTTGGTATTTAGCTATGTTCATTGTATCCTCTGTATTTTTCTATTTAAAATTTGAAAATGGTAATAAAACTTTAACATTGTTACTAAAAAAAAATTATTTCAGCTGATATGCTGTCATATCAACTCTTGCATTGCTTTTTTTTTTTTTAATTCAACTTGAATCGTTTAATCGTTTATAAAATGAATTAGTGATTTTTTCACAAAGTCAATTAAAATTAGTAATGATTATTTTTGTTGAACATTAACTACGACGTGTTTGTACTCATTTAAACATGCATAAATAATTATATGGATAGACATATATAGTTACGTAAAGAGATATTTTAATTTGATTTACATGTATAATCAGTTAACAAAACATTCATAATAATTAAATAAACATAATATATGACATGTGAATATGAGAGAATACAAATGTGACCATGAATGTATAAGAATTATATTAATATTTACACATATATAATATATTTATATCATCATATATAACAAATAAGCAATTATTGTTACCAGATTTTTACAGATCATATTTTATAACAGTGGCAGTTGTGTAATATAAAAATATACTAGGTATTTTACTGCACCATGTGTAGTAAAGTTTTTTTAAATCTAATTTATATTTAAAAATAAAGTTTATTAAATATTATAGATTTTACTATTTTTTTTACTAATATTTAATATAGATTTGATATATATTAAATCAATTTGTATAAAACTAATAAAAATAATATAAAATTGTATAATTAGAAAATATTTAACCTAAACAATATTTATAAAATTTGTAGATATATAAGTCTAATGATCTTACGATTAGATATTTAAATTTTTAAGAAATTGTAGAAATTTTTGAAAGTTTTAGTAATACAAATTGTATAAGTATACAAAATAATAATATTTCAAAATTTGAAATGTTAGATATGAAAATATATATTTTATAGATGATGTATGAGTTATTACCGTATTTTAAAAAAGTTTACCAAAAAGAAATATCAAATATTAAATTTAATATATAAATTATTACCATATTCTAATAAGTTTGCCAAAAATATAAATCAACATTAAATGAAATTATACATGGCATATTTTTTCGGAAGTCATGTCATCAATTTCAGTAGCCATGTCATATTTGTTGCGAAATTGATAGTAAAAAAGACAAGTGACAAAATCACTTCGCAAATATAGTCTAGGAGATTGTTTTTCTTAATCAAATTCATGCAGTTATATATGTGTGGGCTGTCCATCTTAGTATTTTTTTTTTATAGGAATAACCGATAATCACGTAGTGGCTCGTAATACATTTTCACACTTATTATTTTCTCTCTAGCGTTTGTTTATGGGGACGATACGTTAAATGGTGTCAAAATGGGACGAATGAAGCATCATATATTAAAACGTGTCTCATTACTCAGCCCCGATCTCTAGTTGCACAGGTCCTCCTACTAGGGAAGTACGCTCGCAACTCCAACTTCAGGGAGTGTCAGGCTCCGACCAATGCCTCACACGGCTGGCGCAGCGTTTTAGCAGGAAGAGAAATCCTCCGTAAGGGTCTCAGCTGGACAGTCGGCAGCGGTGATAAGATTAGAGTATGGAGGGATCCATAGTTGTCGTGTGAGACACCACTGATACCAGTCGGACACCAAATGTTTTGGATGCAAAAAAATGTATATGCAAAAAAATAGAATTTAAGGTTTGAAAATAATATTTTGATTTTAAAAAGTCATTTTTGTCATTTATCATTTTGGACTGAACTAGATGCATCTGCATCCAGATGCACCATCAAGACTCACCTTCATTTGGGTGAGAATTTGAGATGAGTTTTTAAAAATTCAGCTGGGTGATCCATCTGGATGTAACATTATAATGCACAAAACGAACATCGATTTGCATCTTCACCCAGATGATCTATCTGGGTGAGCAAACGAACAGGGCCATAATAGAAAAATTGCTCCAATATACACTCAAAGCACATAATGATACCCTAGCTGGAAAAGATCAAGGTTATGGAACCTATGGACATAAACAGCAATTTCCTGAACATTGTCAAGTGTCAACCATGAGCACATGCTTAACCCTGGCTACGTAAGGCTCTGCATCAAGCGTCTTTGTTTGCCTACTTCTTTGGTTGAGTCCAATTAACCATCCAAGACGCCTGCCTCAACATATGGAGGCCCTCACATCACCCTTGTTACAACTCTGGATGTGTATGCATTTCAGGATGATGAAATCCTGAACCAACCAGTTCTTCGAAATCGCATACTCTACAACATCACATCACCAGGTGCAAACTCATTATGCTCACAAGCTAAACCCTGCAGATAAAGCAAGAAAAAAAAACAGACAAAAAAGGTGTGTGACTCAATAACAAAAAAGGTATGACTCAATACCCTAGTTTCCCACGAAAGTGACTAAACAAAAGTCAAAAGCACCGAGAAACTTAAAAGAAAATATTGAGCCAAGGTTGTAGAACCCCGTTATTTGGGTCAACATCTCCATAGAATATTCACGGCACCAATCAAAAATTGTATTTTGAAACAAAATATATAAGAAGTAGCTTTTATTATCAGAGTCAGCTGTCAGCTTATTATAAAGATCAATGGGAGGGAAACACCGCAACGCTAGAATTATGGTTGCTGGCGCAGCACGAATGGGTGAACGGTCGATCTAAGAATTTAGGGTTTTCGAGATCTGTTCTTGGATCTTTCGATAGCTCCTAGAGACCAATTTCATGTTTTGATGAATTGAATCAAATCGGAAGGTATAAAGCAAAAACTCTTCTATTAAATCAAACATATCAAATAACAAAGCCACAACTCTGCTTATATAATCCTTCCTTTAGACAATTCCTAAGAGGAAAAGGATTCTATAAACCTTATTTTAAAAGGAAATATAACTTTTTAAAAGAAAGACATGTAAAACCAAAACCTAAATCGATAAAGCTAAAGTATTATTCAAACTTATGATGTTGGCGCCAAAGACGTATCCGATGCTGCATCAGTTGCAGATAGAAGAAGAGAGTTAGAGAGATCAAAGAGGAAGCTGATTTCAAGTAGACGCCCAAAATGATTGATGTATCACTGTCACACACATCATATAACCTAAAGGCAAGCAAGCATGTTCTAACACTCACAGTTTCGAAATTTATAGGATCCATTTTGCTTGAGCTTTTTCATTCGGCTGTTGCTGTAAGGATCGAAGAAATTCCCAATGATAGTAACTTCAGCAAAATCAGGAAGGCCTGCAAAACAACCATTGGAACAGTCCCACAATTGTTATACTGGTGAATTGAGAGATCTTGGTTTACCTGACTTATAACCTCGGAATCTAATTGTGTTCTGCTTAAGCATGCCTTCTCTTCCACTAAGATTCCCAAGACCATCTGTTGGTAGAATAATCTCGCTTACGGCAATGTAAACTCAATCATCCTTCGGTCTTGCAAGATCAGTTTAGCCGTCACCCCTTGAGTCGACTCACTTGAACTGCATATATACACATGTACTGCTTTGATTCTAGGTAACTCAACCTTGATTTCGGTGGAGGCTTGAAAATCTAATCTGTTTAAATAGAATGGAAAAAGGAGAAGACGAAGAGAGAATCGTTAGGTTGTTTCTTCTTTTTTTGTTAACGAAGCATAAACGATATGTTTTCTCGTAAGTGATAGGTTTATGATAACTGATATGTCAAAATGATTGGCTAAACAAGCTCTTCTCTCTCTTGAGATTTGATTGTGAATTTTTTGTTGAAAAAAAGAAGATCGTGAGTTCTTTTTGTAAGGTTCTCATATGGAAAGCCCATAAATTCAGACATAAAGGTATACGATTTTTCAAGTAGAGTAGTTTCAAAAAGATATATATATATATAAAGTATATTGTAATCGATTTTAAAAATTATAAACTGAATTGTCATAAACTTTATGCTACTGGGCTCCATAGAGCAACAGCTAGATCGTGTGATGTTTACCCAAAAGGACCACAGCAGATTTGGATATCAATTTTACAAAAACAACAAAACTATCTTCAGTGAGCTAATGTGAAACGCTATATCCATATATATCTCACTAATCCACGTTTTGTCACATATACATATATATGAGATTTTAAGATGAAATGTTGCTCGATTTGGGCAAGCACAATCAAGAAGAAAACAAATGGAATCAATTTAGTCCACCAACCTTTAAATCTAAGCGACAACAATAATGTTTTTGTTGGTTGTTTCATAGTCGCCAACGACTAAATCTTGTTTACGTTTTGTATGACAAGTTTGGACGACTAACGACTAAACTTGTTGTTGTCACTAACAAACACAAAAACAAACATGATTATTAAGTCACTTAACCGTTGTAATATGTCCTCTATCGTTATCACAAGGCAACAAAGCAACAACTATGAAACTCGTTGTCAATGTCGTCCACGACTACAACACACAAATACAACTCCATTATTGCAATCCCGATGCTATCTATCTCCTTCCTCAATTAAATGTCAAATGAGTTGTCCACGGCTAAATAGATTTGTCCATATGAACATTTTTTCTTCTTCTGGATATTAATGATCAGATTCAAACAAAGCTGTATGTTCAAATATAACAATGACCAATGATAAAGTTTACATAATCTAATTTAAAATTTAAAATCTTAAAATGGAGTTGTTCATGTCTAATAAATATATTTTTTAGACATTTAATTTTTCCAAATCAATTTTAACGTATAATTTTAAGTTATTTAAACCGTCCACCAATGAACAGATCTGGCTTACTTTTTTATCCATGCAAAATTAGGCGTAGCCTACTTAACTCACTTTGAGCATGAACTAACCCTAACCCATATATATATTTTTTTTTTTTGTAACACAACCCTAACCCATATATATATCCATTATATTTCGGCACTCACTTCATCCATGGACAATCGATTTTCTAATCATGTCCACCTCTTGCTCAACTAATTATCACTAATGCCGCCAAATACTCAACAGATCTCCCACTGTTTTGATGTTATTCCAATCATACCCTCCAAAATAGCGGTTAGGTGAGGACATTTTCGTTATTTATCTTTTAATCAGCATAATTACAAAAACAAATGTTTCTCTGTGCCCGCCTGAGGATAAGCATTATTTTTTTTATTTTTTTGGTCAAATAGGATAAGCATTATATTTTTTCCTTAGAAACAACAACAACTCTGTTATCCTGAATTCAGAATATTACTATTTCGACAGCTCACCAAATTTATTTAATTCCTTCCTGTCAGTCCAGAAAATTATTTTAAATATTTTGTCCATGTGATAATAACTCTTTTCAGCATTTCATAGTTGCAGAGTGAAAATAAATAAAAAAAAGCAAAATCGTTTAAATAGAGAAATATTATTTTTAATATCGGAGGGTATTTCCGTCATTATAATAGAGAAATATACAGCACTTTTAATATCCGAGGGCATTTCAGTCATTATAATATTCTGTTTTTTGGAGGGAGTGGGAACAAATAAAAAAAACAAACGATACAGTCAGTATATGACGTGACCCCCATTGATTTCGCCAACGAGCTTCTTCTTCTTCTTCTTCCCTCTCTCACTCTCTTAGACCTAAAACAATGTCTGCTCCTAGGTCGCAGAGATCATCCACGATCTCTCCCTCTCGTCCTCTCAGATCTCCGGCGAGTGCTCCGACGAAACGCCCTGTGACTCCTTCCTCTCCGGCTGCTTCCTCGACTTCGCATCTACGTTCTAGCCCGTCTCCGTCTACCTCCTCCGGCACGGCGGCTGCTGCCACGAAACTGAAGGAGAATATCACGGTCACGATTCGTTTCCGTCCTCTCAGGTTAGGTTAATGTGGTCTAAGATTGGGATCCGGTTTAATGTTTTGGTTTATTGACATTTGATTTGGTTTAATAGTCCTCGAGAGGTGAACAATGGAGATGAGATTGCGTGGTATGCTGATGGAGACTACACTATTCGGAACGAGTACAACCCTGATCTTTGTTATGCCTTTGGTTAGTGTTAAGTGAAATGTTTATATTTCTCCGGAAGACTCTTCTTGTATTTGCTTCTTTGTTCTCGATTTGGTTTTAAGTGTTTTTTCGCTATTTGGTTACAGATAGAGTGTTTGGTCCACCAACTACAACCCGTCGTGTTTATGATACTGCTGCTCAGCAAGTTGTTAGTGGGGCTATGTCTGGAATAAATGGTATGTTTCATGATTCTCATCGTATCTCAAGGGCTTTAAAAATACTACTCCTTCTCGTATAAGTTGAATATTGTGATGTTGGGAGGATTTCAAGTTTGGTGCTTTCTAACTCTTTGACTTTAAAGATTCTTCCTTACTTTATTTTCAGGTACTGTGTTTGCTTATGGAGTTACTAGCAGTGGCAAGACTCACACAATGCATGTAAGTTACTATTTTTAGAGGAGGAGCAACTTGAACATGATTAATTGGGCAAGTTATTTGCGATCAATAACCCTGTCTCCTTTATCATCTGTTTTAAGCTCTCTTTTCATGTCGTACTCATCATCTTTAGAGATTGTGTGCTCACTTAGATATAGGATGTCGTTCCATCATTCTCCTTAGGGATTAAAGTAAGTTGTTATATATGTATATTACCTGTTCAAAAGAGATTCAAATGTGTTTCTCTAATTCCCGTGTACTAACTAGGCACCTGTGCCTATTAGACCTTGACTAACGACATATTTTGCATTTAGGGGGAGCAAAGGTCACCTGGAATAATTCCGTTGGCTGTAAAGGATGTATTCAGCATTATTCAGGAGGTGATAGGTTACTCTTTTGTTGTGTCTTCTTAAAAGGATTTGGTTCTCGCTTCTTTAGCTAACTATGTTTCAGCTATCCAGACACCAGAACGGGAATTTCTTCTGCGTGTTTCATATCTTGAGATATACAATGAGGTATGTTCTGACTCCAGTATTTTTTTGCATCACCTTCTTGTAATTCTAATTTGTTTTCCAAATTCTTAATGGACATGTGTCTTGTGCACCTATGATTAGAACTTAGCTGGAACCTTAGAAGAATGCTATAGGTTTTAGTCCTTAAGTTCGTTCTTGTTCAAACCTATGACAGTGAGTATGCTCAAGAAGATAGTTTTAGGCTGGAATTTCTATTTCAATTGTACACGTAAACTTATAAAACTGCAAACCAAAATTTCATTTCCAACTGATTTCTCACCTGGTCCATAATTTAAGGGTTCTTAATTATCCTTACAGGTTATTAATGACTTACTAGACCCAACAGGGCAGAATCTACGAATACGAGAGGATTCTCAGGTCAGCGGTGGATTATGTTTAACCAAATTTTTATGTTGGGCTTTGCAGTCTCATTTCGTTTAACCAAGCTTCAGTTGCCTCGTTAAGTTTCATTAGTATTAGTGTGTGTTTATGTTGATAGGGCACATATGTTGAAGGCATTAAAGATGAGGTTGTCTTATCCCCAGCTCATGCTCTATCCCTCATAGCATCTGGTGAAGGTATAAGATCGTAATGTACCTGTTAACTTTAAGCGTCAGCTCACTTATTGCATAATGTAGTTTCATTATTATGTGCCAGTTAGAAGAAAAATGGTTTTCCAGTAACAATAAAATTATGTGCTTTATAGTTATTAGCTTCTCGCAAGGGATTTGTTACACCATGTAGATAGTTTAATATAGTTGCATTATTATAATTCAGTATACTTCGGTTATCAACCTTTTCTTCTCTTCATATGGTCACACCTCTCTTATTTATGTTTTGTTTAGTCATGTTATTAAACTTTGCCTTTGCCGGAATTATTGCAGAACACAGGCATGTTGGTTCAAATAATGTCAATCTTTTTAGCAGTCGGAGCCACACAATGTTCACCTTGGTAACTCCTATTGCCTAAAGTGTATCGTCTTGTATCTATCACAACTACGCATACGCCTTCGACCCTTAGTGATGTGCCTTACGATTGGGCGCTTTATTTTTTTCTCCTTCCCTTAAGTGTTTTCTGTGTGTTTCAGACTATTGAAAGCAGTCCACATGGAAAGGGAGATGATGGAGAAGATGTTACTCTCTCTCAGTTGGTAATTACTAAAGAGCTCATACTGATTCTGCTATTGTATATGAAGACATGTCACACTTGTTGCTGAGAGTGTTTTCAGGTGTCGTTCTTTTCTTACATTCTGGTTCTCTAATATTTGATTCCTGGTTCAATGCAGCACCTCATTGATCTTGCTGGATCTGAAAGTTCTAAATCTGAAATGACTGGACAACGGAGGAAAGAGGGATCTTCCATCAACAAAAGTTTACTCACCCTGGGAACTGTAAGGAAGTTTTCTTGCAGTGTTACATTTTTTCCTCTATAGATAAGCGTGACTTAACTTCTAATCTCCGTCTTCAGGTTATATCTAAATTGACAGACTCCAAGGCAGCTCATATACCGTACAGGGATTCTAAACTTACTCGTCTCTTGCAGTCAACACTTAGTGGTCACGGACTAGTATCAGTAAGTTCCTTAATTAAGTCAAAATAATAGTTTATTGGAGAAGTTCTGAAGGCCAGATGTGTTTCTTTGGGTGATGAACTTTCATTTGTTGACATAGCTCTTTTTGTAGAAAGTAAGAGACTGCTGTGTCAATATTGGCTTTCTTACCCCATCTGCATTTTTGCAGCTTATTTGCACTATAACACCTGCATCCAGTACAAGTGAAGAGACGCACAACACACTGAAATTCGCTCAGAGGTGCAAGCATGTTGAAATCAAAGCCTCGCGAAATAAGGTGCGTTTATGGTTTTGATGTCTCTGGGGTTCCTGGATTTGGCAAAAGCCCTAATCTTGATTTTTACAAAATTTTGTATAGATTATGGATGAGAAGTCCCTAATAAAGAAGTATCAGAAAGAAATATCATGTTTGCAAGAAGAACTTACGCAATTGAAGCACGGGGTTTCTATGTCTACGTCTAACCAAGAAGATTTGGCTGATCGAAAACTTCAGGTTGGTGTATGCAGATAGTTCCTTGGGACTTTTCTTGTCTTTGTAGCATAGTTATTAGAAAACACTGAATGAAAATCTCTTCTATACTAGGCAAATTACTAGCCAGTTGAATTTTTGAAGTGATTAATGTTTAATCAACTTTATCTTTTTAATCTGTTGGTTACATCTGTACAATTAAAAGTTGCATTCTCCCAGAAATAACATGCCTTTCTTTCATTGTGCTCTTTCTCATTTGATAAGCTGAAATCTGTCCAGGTTAAACCCCAGTTAAGGTTGGAGGAGGAGGATGAAGCCAAAGCAGCTCTGATGGGAAGAATTCAGCGTTTGACAAAACTAATCTTGGTTTCAACAAAAAGTTCCCTGCAAGGAAAAGCTTCTGTAAAACCTGACCATATATGGAGGCATACTTTCGGAGAGGAAGAGGTATGTACGCTAATTCAAAGTTGTTTTGAGGATATCATTCCATCTTGGTGGAACGCTAGTATTTGTTTTTCTAGACTGTATATCATACGTTAGTGATGTTTAACTTTACACCATGATTTCCGCAGCTAGCTTACTTGCCCGATAGAAGAAGGGAGAACATGGCTGATGATAATGCTAGAAGCACAGTTTCTGAACATTCCAGGGAGCCAAGAGATGGTGGAACTAGTGGCCTGGATGAGATGACAAAGGACCGGAAAAAGAATAAGACTCGTGGAGGAATGCTTGGCTGGCTGAAACTGAAAGTAAGTTCTACTTTTCCTCACTGTTGTATCAAAATGCATTGGTGGAATTGGTACACGATGTGAACTGATATTAAGAATGATCCTCAAAATCATATTTTACATGCTAACTGTTTTAGATTTGCTTCGGCAAATATGATTCACAACCTGTTAAATACAAGGCTCATAATATGTATGCTGCAGAAATCTGATGGTGTGGCTGGGACATTACTGACTGATGGTAACCAGAACTCTACAAATGGATCTGCTTCTTCTTCCTCGAAGTGCGCACAAACAAAATCAACCAGGAGAGATAAAGCAGCAACAAACAAGTCTTTTCCAGAAAGAACTGTGGCAGAAGACTTATTCAGTGCAGCTGTTGGATCAGGAGACCCTTCTCTGGTGAGATGATATTGTTTTACCAATTTCTTGTTGCTTCTGTGATTATACATGGCATTTCCTAGGTTTTTGAAAGTGGTCATTCTGTAGCATATTACTGACATAACCAGCAAAATGATGTACTACAATAGATTGCAACTACTATTGCGGATCAAATGGATCTTCTTCACGAGCAAACAAAAATACTAGTTGGGGAAGTAGCATTGCGTACCAGTTCATTGAAAAGGCTTTCTGAACAAGCTGCTCGCAACCCTGAAGATTTCCATATCAGAGTGAGCTTTCCTTCCGTGTGATATCCTTCCATAACAATGCTTAAATTATATTAGCATATAACATTGCTTCTTTCATGTTTGCATTGTTGACTGCAGGATCAAATGCAAAAACTGGAAGATGAAATCAGCGAAAAGAAGAATCAAATACGTGCACTCGAGCAACAGATGATTGAAAGTTTCGGAATGAGTCATACCACAGACTCTCTTGGAATGTCCCAGGTTGATGCAGAAAAACAAGAGTCGTTGTTTTATTCAGGACTCTCTGCTTATATGAATCCAATTCAAAAACACTTGTCAGACAATATTTTCTTGTGTCTGTTTGATATAGGTTTTGTCAAAGCTCACAACGCAACTAAATGAGAAAATCTTCGAACATGAGGTACTCATTTCTCTTTGCTCTCATTACTTGTCAATGTTGTTTATGATCAGATTTGGTGACGATACTTTTTTCCATGACACGCCTTTTTCAAGATAAAGTCTGCAGACAATAGGATACTTCAGGAGCAGCTCGAGATAACTGTAAGTCAAAACTCCATTTATTTATTTCTGATGTCCCAACAGTTTGAGATTCATCAGATTTAAAGTTTATGATTACTTAATATGCACAGAAATCAGAGAAGGCTGAGATGCAGGAGACAATCATGCTGCTAAGGCAACAACTGGATTCATTAGCCGAGAGACAGTCAACATGTACACAGCAGCAGAACGCAGCAGACGAATCAGCAGGAAGGAATACTCACAGCAGAAATGGTGATGAGTTGTCAGAAATCTATTCTGGAGCAGGAACACCGACCAGCGTTATGAGCTTAAATAGAGTGTTTGCTCAGGAAGAGACTAAAGATATCAAAAACGGAACAACCCTCAACTCTCAGGTATCTTTCTCATACAAAGTTTGCTACTTTCTTCATCTTCCAGACGCACCAAGTCACTGTAATGATCATGTTATCGGTCATTCGACTAGGCTTTGGAAATAGAGAATCTGAAGAAGGAGAATATGAGACTGATTGAGGAAAAAGATGAGCTTGGAAAACTTAATAACAAACTCACAGAGGAAGCCTCTTATGCTAAAGAATTGGCCTCTGCTGCGGCAGTAGAGCTCCAGAATTTGGCTGAAGAAGTTACTAGACTCTGCAATGAAAATGCGAAACTGAGCAAGTGAAAAAAGCTCCAGAGACTCCAGCATTCAAGATAATGCTGCAAAGTAGATCATCTTCATTGAACTATAATGCAAATCTCAGACTAGTTGAATGCTCTGATGCTTCAAAGGAGCAATGATGTTCTTGGAGAAATAATGCTTCTATCTCCCAAAAGACATTCGATCTGTTTTTGAATCTAATTCTAATGGCTGAGATACAAACAAATGATGTAAATATTCTCACAAATTTGTTTTCTTGCTCTTTGTGACTACTGCCTTTTTTATGTTCTACTTAAGTTCGAACCGACGATGTTGCAACGAGACCAACTATTAGTTTTTCATCTCAACTTTATTGGCTATATATGATTTGATTTAATCTTTGAAATTCGGCAAAACCAAACTAAGTAGCAGAACTCCTACACATTCTTTTAGAAGATCGTAATGACGAGTTCTTGTCAAACATTAGTTTTTGAATATACGAAGGTGTGTAATAAATTGGATTGTGTATATTACATAAACAAAATCTGCACTATTATTTTTTTCTCTAAAAGCAAAACCAAAGCAATTGGAATGATGTTAATGGAGATGGAAGCATGATGTTGTTTGTGAAAAGAAAGAGGAACAGAGATCTCTATGTTAAAAGTTCCATTATCCAAAATACACTTACGAACACCCCTCAGACTTTTTAAATTCACCAGAACCACTTTTACTTTTAATACAGGTTATTCTAAAAGAAAAAAACTCACAAACTTTCACATCATCGTCTTTATTCTGTTTTTCATTTTGTTTAATAACAGTTTTTTCGTTTGCTCTCCAACTTGACAAAGGTCGTTACTCGTATTCACCTAATAGTGTTGTACATAAACAAACTATCCTCCTTTTTATGTTTAACTAATGTTGAACACCATTATCGTATTCACATATATAGTAATAGTCCAGGAATGATTAAACTAATGTCCATTGCCCACCAACGCTTATGTCACACGCTCATGCGCGTAAAAGAAACACTACGTACGCATTGAAAATAAGAAACTACTAGCCTAGTATTTATCTATTCTAAGACTTAGTCAGAAGTATATGTCATATTTCTCCAAGTCACATGGTCATGTAACGCGGCAGTCTTCGTGGGGTTTTGAATAAACATTTCCACTTTTAAAATAAAATAAAAAAGTTGGGGTTTGGTTTTGATTGTTGAGCATTCAAGATTCCCCTCTTTTGGGTGCTCTTGGAATATTAATTTCGACGGATTAGGTTAACCGATGTACTTGTTGATTAATACATCAACGTTAGGGTTTTTTCAAGAAAGTTTCCAACGCCGCCTGCGATACGGCTTGGTTATTGACTTCTAGTTAATATTCTTATGATATCTTGTTATTTCTACAAGGTTGACAAATAAAAATGGTGACCACTTATATCTTCATGATTAAGCAATTCATGTTCCCATAGAGAGTTTTTTCCTTTTATATCAAGTTGATATGTCGGAAGAAAAACGCAAAGGTTAATTTAAGTACTTAACAAGATATTTAATTAGACATTTTCAAAAAAAAAAAAGATATTTAATTAGACAGAAATTTCTTAAGAAATAATGAAACCTTGGGTATTCTCACCCGTACCAACCACAAAAGTACACGATTGCAGCTTGATTTTTATATTTGTTTATCAAACTGAATGGAAATAGATCACTGCATGGACTCCATAACAAAAAAAAAAAAAAAGGGACTCCATGAAGTGAAACTATATAAATCGTCTATGGAAAAGATGACGTCGAAAAAACCTAGAACGGATGGTGTTCCCTCACCAAGGGAGCTTAGTTTTGACATGAAAGCAAACGTATTTCGTAATGATATTTAATTGTCATCAAAATTTTGATTTGTTAAATGCATAACAGTCAAAGATCTGGAGCTAAAAGGACGGGTGGGTGGGGCTGAGTTCGATTTGTTAAATGCATAACAGTCAAATGATGACGCATCAAGTTGAAACTCATGGTGAGCCCCCAAGCGATTAGTTATAAAGATTTAGGTTCTTAAGTGGTATGATGTTCATCAAAAACCTTTTTGAGAAGATTTACACACAACAAATACAAAAATTTATTCTTCCTTTTTCTAATGTCGAACATTTTAAAATGTTTTATCTCTATAAGATTACGCACTATGTTAAATATGTCAAATGATGATGATGCATATCGTGGAAAAAATACAGAGAACCAAAAGCAATAAAAAGTGATTATGTCATCAAATAGAGTTGGTTAACCATGAAGAATTGGTATTAGAGTTGCGGACTTGACGTAAAAAGGATAAAATGTGGAGTAAGAAATAACCACGTACCATTGTCGTCTATCTTATCTCCGTGCAGTTAGCTCACCATTTGTTTGGACATTATGTAACAACTAACAACCATTAAGAATTAGTTAAGATTAAAAAGTGAAATCATCACTTCATTAACTACCTCACTGACTTTATCACTGATTATTGCATGATTCTCTACCTGATTAATTGTAAATAGGTACTAGTAATTAATTGTGCTATTTTTAAGAGTTTATTTTACGTATACACGTTAACTTACTTTGAAAAAAGAGTACACACATTAACAAAGTACACTCAACTTGACCAACTACGTTATTCGTACTTAGTATACAAATTTGTGAGTTATCAATTATGTTGGTCCGTCGTAGTTTGAGAGAAAATAATACTATAACTTTGCGTTTCTTCGAATTCATAATACTTAAAAAAAATAGCAAGGGTTTAATATATATATATATACACATATGTTGTTTTTAGCAAAATGTTAAAATATGCTAACTTTTTAATTATTACAATGTTTTACCCGTTCCATAATTCCATTAATAACTATTGAGATGGTATATATTTTCTAATCATCATATCGATATTACATTAATGAAAACACAGTAAAAGTCATGTTATTTTATCATCCAGACGAGGGATCTTGGAGTTCTCTTACATGTATCTTCTTACACATACCATCAGCTTTCTAAAACGTATACTAATAGTTAATCACTTAATTGTATACAGTACTAATAGTTAATCACTTAATTGTATACATTAATGAAAACACAGTAAAAGTCATGTTATTTTGTCATCCAGACGAGAGATCTTGGAGTTCTCTTACATATATCTTCTTACACATACCATCAGCTTTCTAAAACGTATACTAATAGTTAATCACTTAATTGTATACATACTAGATCATGATGAGAGAAGCATGGGTTACATGCATATATATATAAAGATAATGTAATTAAACACCGCAATAATTATTTACCTAACTCTACTGTTGCTTTTTTTTTTCTCCCCCTTTTTGATAAGCTATTGTTGCTTTTCGTCCTCTCCCCATATGCTTAGATCTTGATTATGTCGATTATTGCATGCCAACTTTGTTACCAAATTTATCAGTGGCCAGTCCTCTAGCTTCGGTTTCTGTAGTCTTTTAAGACTTTACAGCATCTCCAATGTATATCTCTATAATTTCCTTTAAAATTGAAATCTTTGTTATAGAGATGAAAATGCTCCAATGTATGTCTCTATAATAGAGTTCTTCTATTTAATAGAAAAATATAGAGGAAACTTACTTTTTACCTCTATATTTAGAGGTGAAAATAATATATTTCTATATTTTCCTCTATAAATAGAAGAATTCTATTATAGAGGCATACATTGGAGCATTTTCACCTCTATAATAGAATTTCTCTATTTTATGAATAAATATAGAGATAGAAATAAAGGTGGGTTGGAAATGGTCTTACCAGACTAACAGTTAAATGGCAAAATCAAAATACCAAACTCAACATTAAATAGGTGTACTCATCAAAATATTTGTAACATATTTTATTTTGAACTAGAGAAATTAAATTATAAGGAGGGGTTATTGGAATCATAATTCAAAAGGAGTTAAAGTGAGTTTAAAAGTTGACAGATTCTTAGAAGTTAAGTAGAGTTAACAAATATTCTCCAAAGTTCTATCAAATACTTTGTATTGACTTTTGTAGATTTTATTGATTTTTATGGATTTGCATAATATATTATTTTCAAAATATTTATTCTTATCAGGCAATGTATAACAATCTCTTCGGAACATTTCCAAAAACAAAATCTGGATGTAAACCATATATATAAACATCACGTAATTGACACAATGATACTCATATCTTCTTCTCTTCTCCTTCTCCTTTTCTCCTTCTCCTTCTCGTGTCCAGCTACATACATATATCTACTTCTGACCATTAATTAGTTCTTGAATAAGATTACAATGGAGGATAAGTAAAAAGGTAAATATAATTCCTGGACTCAGGATGAAACGAAAGTATTGATTGAATTATTTGTGGAGGGAATTAAACGTGGATGGCGTGATTTTGAAACACCATTCTTGTTATCAATGTGAGTTTGGTTTCTTCATCATTATTGAATCAAACGGTTGTTTTATCAAATGAGAAACTATAAAAGTATAATGAATTACAGATCATGTGATTTTAGTTGATTCACCGTTATTGAGTTTGGTTTGGTGTGTTCACGTGAGTTTAGTTGCAATATGTGCATATTTTTCTTATTACACAGATTTCAAAAATCTTATGTGAATAGATGATATTTTCAAAGTCTAGTTTTATGAGTAAAAACATAAGGAATTCACCTCCCAATAACAATAAAATTCAATAGAATGATAAAATCCATAATAACTAAACTTTGTGAATAACAAAAGATTTGAATGAAATTTAAAAGTCTTTAAACCAATAACAATGGATTTTGATAAGACTTTTTAAATCTGTAAACCAATAACAATGGATTCTCAAAATTTTATAATTCCTTTAAAATTTTTATACCAATAACCCCTTCTAAGACTGTGATATCAAATCAATATGTTAGCAAGCTTTGGAGGGTGGATTATACTAGTTTTAGTAAAATGAAATGATTATAGTGACATGTGTTAATTAATATATATGAGTTTGATGGTGGCCAGAAATAGGTAGACATCACAGGCAGAACATCAACTAAAAAAATACAGTAAAATTTTGAATTTTAAAGAATCAATTTTGAAATTCCAAGTTTGGGACGAGAAGGTGCATGCGAACCGGATATGACAAGCACGTGAAAACTCGATTTGGCATCACGTGACTAGCACACTTTCCCAATGGCATGTTTCAGCTTTTCTTCTTCTTATTAGCTAGCCTCAAGCCCCTATCTCTACTCGTAACATGTTCATGTTTCCTTCATGCATTTGTTTATTAGTTTTTCACTTATTTTCGAGCACTGAGCCCATTTCTCATTGATTTTAAAGAAAAAAGCTTCAAAATTTCTACTGGTAACTTTAATGTTTTACATTTCCAATGTCCATCGATATCCTATACTCTCTCTGTTTAAATGCAAATGTGTGTTGGTGTAATCTATAGAACCATCATATTATTGGACTAATTAAAAGACTTGCAGCTAAAACGAAAAGATGTTTTGGCATAGTTTTAAGTTTTAATTAATACTGTTTCTTTTTCCTTGTTTTCAAAATACTGTTAGCCTCAATAAAACTAACTAAACCTGTCAATATATCACGAACATGTAACGTATAAAGTATCAAAAAGTTTTAGTGACCAGTTTATTTGTTTTCGGTTATCTATAATACCTGTCAGTTTATAACACATTCTACCTACCAAACTAGAGACACTTTTTACTATACACTTAAATTTACAATTTGAGGAGTATATAGTTCAAACTTTTCTACTTTTCCTTCTTTTTTTTTTTTTTCCTCGAAACTCGTTAAAGAGTAAAAAGATAAAAGTGAAAGTAATAGGGCAAAAGGGTAAAAAGCGAAAAGTAGGGAGGAAAAATCATAAAGAATTAAAAGAAGAGGGTCTTATCCCAACCTACTTTCGTCGCCGACGTCGTTTCACTCATGTCTCAGTCTTTCCCGGAAAAATTCTGCAGAAATTTCAGAAATTTGTTTTTTGTTTTTCCTCGTCTCTACCACTTTCTTCAATACTAGCATTTAATTTTCGCCCCAGATCCCTAGCTTCCTTACACACATCCCTATCTGTTAAATTTCGTAGACAACAAACTTAATTGCAACAAGACGAATCCTTTTTTTTTTTTTTTTTTAATAATAATAGTTATTAAATTTAACTCGAAAACCCTTTTTGCTTTCTGTCTGTCTCTCATCTGTTTTGTGTCTGGTACGGGGTCTCGTTTAAAGAAATCAGCAAACCCATGGATTCTTCTGTCACTCTCTCGCATGCACGAGAGCTCTCTTGTACGTTTAATTTAACCCCTTTTGTTTTCTTCCTCCCCATAACGACAAATCACTAATCTTTGGATTCTATTCATCAATCCTCTGTTTTCCGATTTGAAAGCAAGCCCAACCAAAGAGATGGTCTTCCCATTGTCCTTTCAGGCAAAAGCATGAGACTTGAGACTACGGAATGGGTTGCGGAGGATCCAAAGTCGACGACCAACCGCTTGTGATTCTCTGTAGAGAGAGGAAAGAGCTGATCAAAGCGGCGTCGTATCACCGCTCTGCTTTGGCCGCCGCTCACCTCGCTTACTTTCAGTCTCTCTGCGACGTCGGAGAGTCTATCAAACGCTTCGTCGACGAGGAGTTAGTCCTCTCTGCTGGCTCCAACAACAACTCTTCGCCGCCGGACTCGCCGGTTCTTACTCTCCCTTCCGACGAAGGGAAGAAGAAACACAAGATCTCCTCTTCTTCGACCTCTGTTTCGCATTCCGTCGTCGAAGAAGATGACGGAGAAGGCTCGCATTTGCATTTATCGTCTGGATCTGAGTTCGATTCGGGATCGGAATCTGGATCTGATGATTCTTTAGCTCATCATATCCATATCGAATCTAGCCCTAAAGTGCTAAAGGAGCAACCTTTACCGGAAACTTACCCGCCACCAGGTTACCCACCAAGTTACCCGCCAAGTTACCCGCCGGGTTTCTCCTCCGGTTACCAGTATCCGGGCCAAGGTTGGGGCTTTATGGGAGAGAACCCGAATCCAAACTCGAACCCGTATCAAGGAATGTACTTCATGAAGAAGTCTGCGCCACCGTCTCGTCCGGTAGTGTTTCAGCCGGAGAATCACCGAGTTGAGAACGGGCAGTGGCCACAGGAGAATGGTTATGGTTATTATGGTTATCCTGAGCAGCAACGTAGAGCAGCGCCGCCGTCTCCGGCGAGGCCTCCTCCGTCTCCTCCCACGGTTTCCACTTGGGACTTTTTGAATGTGTTTGATACTTACGATTACAACAGAACTGGAGCCGGTGAAAGTTCTGGTTTTTATCCGGCTGCTGGTGGAGTTAAGTCGAGTTCAAGCAGTCTTGACTCAAGGGAGGTGAGAGAGAGGGAAGGGATTCCTGAGTTGGAAGATGAAACAGAGCAAGAAACGTTGAAACAGTCCAAGAGGAAAAGTGTTGAGAAGATGAAAGAGCATATACCTGAAAACGAGCCGAGCCATTGGTCCCAACTAGATGAGAGGAAGATCAAGAAGAGAGGAGGAGACTCAGGTGAAGGAACATCGAGGGATGTGCCTATGGTAGAGAGCTCTTTCAGTTCAAAGACGGTGTCTTCGTTTACCAGCAGTGAAGAAGGGTCTGAGTTTCACCATGTTAACGAAGGAGAAGAGAGTAGTAGCAGCCACGGGCATGAGGCTGTGGCTAGGAAGAGCGTTGGAGAAGTAGAGGAAGAGTACGTGAGGAAGAAAGGAGTGAGCTTTGAGTTGGAGGAGAATATAGCAGCAACTTCTTTTGATGTTGAGTCTTCCAAGATAAGTAGCCTGTCTGCATTGTCGGTTCACGCCACTAGAGATCTAAGAGAAGTTGTGAAGGAGATCAAGAGTGAGTTTGAGGCTGCTTCTTCGCATGGTAAGGAAGTGGCTGTGTTGCTTGAGGTCAGCAAGTTGCCTTATCAGCAGAAAAGCTCTGGCCTTAAAGGTAATGAATAATGCTCTCTTTGCCTCTGAGACTGAACTGTTGTGGATTGATTATATGAATCATAGATTAGATTTGCATCACTTGAGACTTAACCTTGTTGCTTTTTGTTTTCTCTCTCTAGTTATCTTCTCTCGGATCATGTCATCACGCTCTCAGCCACAACCATCAATAAGGTTAACATCAAGGATACTTAAAATAGCAAAATCATACAATGTTCAGGACGTTCCCGAAGGCTTCACTGCAAACCTCTCATCAACCTTGGAGAAACTCTACGCCTGGGAAAAGAAACTGTACAAGGAAGTCAAGGTATCAATCAACTCTGTTTCTTGATTTTTGAATGGTTTAATGTCTCTTTAGGCAATATTGTTGTGACGTTTGTTGATGGCAGGATGAAGAGAAGCTTCGAGTTATCTACGAAGAAAAGTGCAAAACACTGAAGAAACTAGATAGTCTTGGTGCAGAGTCTAGCAAGATTGATACAACTCGAGCAGCCATTAGGAAGCTGCTAACCAAACTCGATGTCTGTATAAGATCCGTTGATTCCATTTCCAATAGGATACATAAACTGAGAGACGAAGAGTTACAGCCACAACTCACTCAGTTGATTCACGGGTAATAAATAAAAAAACCATTTCATTTTTATTCAGACATTACCTAACATTAAATTATTGTATAAACTCTATAAATTGATAAAAAAAATGATTTTTAAAAAAAATTAATAACTCTATAAATTAATAATAAAATATCATATTCCCAACCTTTTATAACTGTATATTCCTTTTGTGTAATATACGATTCAGGTTAATAAGAATGTGGAGATCGATGCTTAAGTGCCACCAGAAGCAGTTCCAGGCCATCATGGAGAGCAAGGTACGATCTCTGAGAGCAAACACCGGCTTACAAAGAGACTCTGGTCTCAAAGCGATTCTTGATCTTGAGATGGAGCTAAGAGAATGGTGCATCAGCTTCAACGACTGGGTCAACACTCAGAAACTCTACGTGGAGTCTCTAAACGGGTGGCTATCAAGATGTCTTCACTACGAACCCGAGTCGACGGAAGACGGAGTGGCTCCTTTCTCTCCGAGCCGCGTTGGAGCTCCGCACGTTTTCGTTATATGCAAGGACTGGCAAGAAGCGATGGAGAGAATCTCAGGAGATAACGTCACAAACGCCATGGAAGGTTTCGCCGCGAGTTTACACGAGCTGTGGGAGAGACAAGACGAGGAGCAGAGGCAGAGAGTGAAAGCGGAGTACGTGTCTCATGATTTCGAGAAACGGTTGAATGATCTTCGGATGGAGAGGGCGAGGGTGAGGATGAGAAACGAGCAGTTACAAGACGGCGGCGCGTCGTCCGAGAGGAGCGTGGTGTTGTCGGAGAGCGGGAGGATCTCGGCGCTGGATGATCTGAAGGTGGATTTGGATTCGATGAGGAAGAAGCTGGAGGAAGAGAGAGCGAGGCATAAGGAAACGATTAAGCTAGTGAACAATGCGGCTTCAAGTAGCTTACAGTCTGGTTTAGTGCCCATCTTTGAGGCTTTAGGGAATTTCACATCACAAGTTGTGAAAGCTCATGAACATGTTAGGTTTCAACAGCCTCAGTCTTCTTCTTGATGAAAAGTAAGGCTGAGGATTTTGATTTTGCATCAGAAAATTTTGGTAATGAAAAATTTAGATTCGGCGTAGAAAAATTGTTTGTATATGTTGTCTCCATTTATAATATTCATTGATTGGTTGACTACTTGCTTGTAGAGTTTTAATCTTTAGCCGTTGTTCTCTTAAAGGTCTCGTACTCTTTAAGATTAGTAAGAACTAAGAAGAAATAATAATAAAATACAGTCTTAATCATGGTCAACAGAGTTAACACTTATGAATATGATAGAAATAAAATGAAATTAACAGAATAGTATAACGTATTAACGTGTCAGATCTAGATTACTGCTGATAAAGCGGGAAAAAGATAACAGAATAGTATATTTGACAACCGCCGATGGTCAAGACAATGTATTTTTATTACAGAAGTTGTTGCCATATTGCCTAACTATTAGTACTTAATGTCCAATGGATGATTGCCACGCGGATGAACGACCAAGTAGCATTAAGTTTACGTGAAACGAGCTGATAAATATCTCCGATAGCTTCGCTCTAGAGCTTACAGAATTTCCGACCGAAGCTTGGTGAGAGAGAGGGAGAGACAGAGATCGGTAATGGCAATGAGAGGATACACGTTATGTTCGATCCTTGTGTTCTCGTTGTTCGCTTCGTGCGTAAGAAGCAAGGAGACGAAGGAGTTTGTGTTGACATTGGATCACACTAACTTCACCGAAACCATCAACAAGCATGATTTCATTGTCGTCGAGTTTTACGCCCCTTGGTATTGCATTTGTAATGATTCAACGTTTTTTTATTTATTGATATGAGTTTTTTGTGTGTTCGTGAATCTGATGGATCCCTGCATGGATCTGAATTGATCGTTTGATTATTCTTTTGTCCCTTATGGATTTGCGTGCGAATGATTTCTTCTGATCACTAACGTTATCTGGTTATTGCACTGTTGATCTATGATCTGAGGTCACAATACGTGCTTGTGTAATCGATGCGTGAGAGTATTTGTAATCTTGTGTTATTTTGTAATCTCTTCTTCTTCAGGTGTGGACACTGCAAGCAGCTAGCTCCTGAGGTAAAAATCTATCATCATTTACTTATTTGTATAATTTCTATAGTCGTGAGTGTTGATTTTTTTGTTTGTTTGTTTATAGTACGAGAAGGCTGCGTCAGAATTGAGCAGTCATGTCCCTCCAGTGGTTCTCGCCAAGATCGATGCAAGCGAGGAAACAAACAAAGAATTTGCAACGAAGTACTCGGTTCAGGGCTTCCCAACAATCAAGATCCTCAGAAACGGAGGGAAAGCTGTTCAAGAATACAACGGACCTCGTGAAGCTGACGGGATTGTTACTTACTTGAAGAAACAGAGCGGTCCTGCTTCTTTTGAAATCAAGTCTGCTGATGCTGCTGCTGAGGTTGTTGGTGACAAGAATGTGGTTGCAGTAAGTGTCAAGAAAACATCATATGCTGTTTCATGATCATTTCATTATATAACGTCACTTTCTCTTGTGGTTTATAGGTTGGTGTTTTCCCTAAACTATCTGGCGCTGAGTTTGATTCTTTCATGGCCACTGCTGAGAAACTGCGCTCTGATTATGATTTCGCACACACCTCAGATGCTAAGCTTCTTCCTCGTGGAGAGTCTGTGACAGGACCTGTAGTCAGGCTATTCAAACCCTTTGATGAACTGTTTGTTGATTTCAGGGTACATGAGATAAATCTTTTCACTTTGTATTATGAATGAGTGGTCTTGTTCTTATGGTACACTGTTCTGTGATGCATCCAGGATTTTGTTGGAGAAGCTTTGGAGAAATTTGTCAAAGAATCAAGCATTCCTCTTATCACCGTCTTTGATAGTGATCCAAACAACCATCCATATGTTCTCAAATTCTTTGAAATCCCTAATACTAAGGTAACTCATAGGTCTCACTCACTCTGTAACCAGTTCATGAATTATACTAAAAATATGTAGTTTGTTTTTGTTTATTATCTGTCACTAAAAGCTTCCTTGTTCTTGACTGATCCTATAATTGCTAACCTTGTACTGGTTTTGATCAGAGCTTGTCAATAAATTATCAGTACATATAGTTGTATTAATAAATTTGGGGTCTAATAATCTATTATACAAATTAGCCACTAAGATTTTGAGGACTGAAGATGAATGTTTCATCTAGCTATGCCCATGAACAGTCATGGCTTTGATGATGGGTACTATTTTGAGTTTCAGGCGTTGTTTTTCATGAACTTCAACGGAGAAGGAGCTGAGTCTCTTAAATCAAAGTACCGTGAAGTTGCTGCATCCAACAAGGGACATGGTCTTAGCTTTCTTCTCGGTGATGCTGAGAACAGCCAAGAGGCACTCCAGGTTTAGTCTTCCTACCGTTTCATCCTGTGTTGGTTACAAAATGCTAAGCAGTTTTTCTGTCTTTTTTTCTGAACCAATAACAGCACTATGGAGTCGAACAGAGGCAACTTCCTCTCATCATCCTCCAGACAGTGGATGACAAAAAGTACCTGAAAACAAATGTGGAGGTTGACCAGATTGAATCATGGATCAATGACTTCAAGGACGGGAAAGTTTCTCCGTACAAAAAATCTCAACCTATCCCGAGTGAAAACAATGAGCCAGTGAAAGTTGTTGTTGCTGAGAGCCTTGACGAGATGGTCTTCAACTCTGGAAAGAACGGTGAGTTACATTACAAGGTTAAATAGAAAATAGTGTCCCAAACTAATGGATCACTTTTTTGAAAGATGTGAATCCAAGTCCCACATTGAAAGTTTAGACAAGGAGTGTCTAATATATAAAGAGATGTCTAACTCTAAACTTGGATTGACATCTCTCATTCTCCCCTTCAAGCCAAGGACCATACACCTTGTGTCCTTTCCTTTAGCGAATCATCTCGGTGCCTTGTCGCATCTTCGACATTCGACACCCTTAGTCGCAAGGTTACTTTGAAGTGCTTTGAAGATGCTTCCTTTCCACAGAGGAACTTCCAGGATCTTTTGACTTGATACCAATTGTTGGGATTGTTAAATCTCATGTCCAACTTTTATATTTTTTGATTAGTTTGATATTGTCCACTTTGGGCCTAAGAGGCATGTCCGCATAGATTTACTTTTGGTTTTCTTCCCAAAAGACCTCGTACTAATTAGAATTGGACATCTCTTTATATATTAGACACTCCTTGTCTAATTCTCCAATGTGGGACTTAGTTTGTTATCTCACATTTTTTACTTGCAGTCTTGCTTGAGTTCTATGCTCCATGGTGTGGACACTGCCAAAACCTTGTTCCAATCCTGGACGAAGTTGCTGTCTCGTACCAAAGCGACCCAAGTGTAGTCGTAGCTAAGTTTGTAAGTCATTAGTGTAGTATGTTCATTGATCCTCTACGGTTTTATCTTGTTGGTTTCTTACTCATTTCACTCTCGTCCAGGATGCAACCGCAAATGACTTCCCACATGACACCTTTGATGTGAAGGGCTTTCCAACCATTTACTTAAGATCAGCGAATGGAAACATTGTGCTTTATAAAGGAGACAGGACAAAGGAAGATATCACAAGCTTCATTGACAAGAACAAGGACACAGCTGGAGAGACTAAGACGGAGGAAAAGACAACTAAGGAAGTTAAGGACGAGCTCTGAGGGGAGAAAGTGTGTTCTGTCTCTAAGCTGCTAGCTTAATTAGTTTGGTAGTTTTGAGGAAAGTACACAGAAGAAGACAAGGCTTTGTGTAGATAGACAGAAAGAGAAGGTCTCTTTATCTATTCATAGTTTTAATATGCAATCTGCAGAACAATAACGACTGCTTCATTTTTTTTTTTTTGGTCATTTTTTATTTTATTTTTTGAACTCTGTTCATTTTTAATATTATAAGTGGTATAATGCAAGTCTAGGGACCAAGTTTCTAATACTATTTTCAATGATTTATTCTATTTTTTATTCTATAATAGAGTTGATTTCTACTCAAATAGTATTCTATTTTATAGTGAAAAATAAAGTGATGAACAAAAAATAAACAACTTAAGGCATCTCTAATTTTAGTCTATTTTTTCTTCCAAAATAGAGTAAAAGAGAGTATGAAGTAAAAATACTCCAACTCTACTATATTTTTCACTACATAATGAGATTTACTCCATAAATAGAGTAACCTATTTTTTTTGTTCATTACTCTATTATGGTGTAAGAAATGAAGTAGGATTAGAGTTTTTTTATTCTATATTCTATTTTACTCTATTTTGGAGAAAAAATAAAATTTTATATTGGAGATGCTCTTACTCTATATATAGAGTAAATCTATTTTTACTCTATTATAGAGTAGAAAATATACCATTAGAATATTTTTACTCTAAACTATTATATTTTAGAATAGAAAATAAAGGGAAGTTGGAAATGCTCTAAAAAAATTGAAATCTAATCCATTTTAAGCTTAGAGGTTTAGTAATCAACATGAAGAATTTCTACCGTTGGAACATTATACTGGAACAAAATCCTTGGTTTAGACATATCAAATAGTTTCAAAATGATGTCTACATAAAAGAAAAGAGGAACTGCCGCCCTTGAATCAACAACTTACTTTCTTCTATTCTCATCAAACTCTACTATCTGTTATAAAAGTAAACCATCAGGAAAACGATTAACATTGACATTTTAATCAAATGTTTCATAATGATAAACTTACTCTTTCCATGGCTTCTTTCAGAATCTCTGCAAACTTTGCTTCTCCTTCCTACAAAATCATTCATATTTATCAACTAACAAAGGAAATAAAACAAAGTGTTGCATCTGTGTGTCTTAAATCTCTGTGCACCAGTAAAAGCTCGGCAGAAAGTGTTGCATCGATATGCCTTTTTTAGGTTTAGGAAATTTACTTTTTCTAAATAAGTATGTATTCGTAAAGGAAAAAGGAAATCGTTTGAGGCTGCTATAAATATGGGTCTAAGGGTTTGTAAGATTATTCATTCACATAATAATAAGAAACCCTAAACGGGTATTTGCCTCAATACGTTTTGTTCTCTACTGTCTTCTTGCTTAATTCGTGGCTGTTCACAACACAAAGAAAAAGTAGAAAAGGTTTTCAATTTTAACTTACTCTGTCCATTGCAAAAACCAAAGAAGCATGCAACTCCCTAGAGACATCCTACATATCGTCCTTCGTTGCTATTCCACTCTCTATAACAATTTCAGCTGAGTGCAGTACCTACAGAGTTTTTGTAATGACCCTCACAAGCCAATTAATTTTTGGTCGAGAAAAATTCTACTCGACCAGTTTGGAGTTGGTCCGATCATAATTAAAATAATATCAACTCGGTACATTAATATTTCGACTGGGATGTCTTGTTGTCGAAATGTTTTCCTTGATAGTTATAACCAAGTGTTAATTAAGATTGCCGAGTTTATTCAGAGCAGGACGAGATTCGAAGGATGAGAAACATTTAGTCGAAACCTGTCCGAGAAATGTCGACAAAACTCATAAAATTATTTCTGAACCTTCACATGCCGCCTGCTTGCTTTTTCAGTAATTAAGTTACATGACATGCCCCTGTGTGCTTGCTTGCCTGCTTAGTAAATCAAAATAAATCAAATGGCTGAGAAGATTTTTTTCATGAGAGGGAAAGGACAGTAGCTTGCTGCTGAGAATTACGAAGCAGCTCTCCGAAGTAATTATGTTTTTGTCTACCAAAATACAAGAAAAACTGAAAATCAACTAATTGGAAGAGTTTTGCTACTATGGAAAAACCAACTGCATCAAAAGTGTTAATATTTCGTTAAATATAAACAAAACACAAATACAAAGGCCAAAAACCTATATAATAAACCTTTTATCCAACAATTTTTTTGGTTTCACTAGTAAACTTAATAACTAAATCGCCTTGATCATTTTGAACTAATATTTGTACAATATAACTAATGTATTCTCTAATATCCACTTAAAATAAAACAATATCTCAACTTTCCATACATAAACCTACTACATAAACGAAAAGATAGATCTAAGCAAAAAATGAATAAAAGTTTATCCATATATATTGTAGTCCAAATGTATTTCATCCATCGTCTTCAATTAATTTGTTACACATTAACTCAAAAATACAAAAAATTGTTAGCATGCTAATAGAAGTGAAACATATAATATTTTACAGTTTTTCATATAGTTTTTATTTCATAAAATTTTGGCAAGAATAATTATTTATGTTTCAATTCTAAAAAAAAAAAACTACTATGATCTGGTGATGAAAAACACCGAAGATAGCATAAGTTTGTCTTAAAACTTTAGATCATAAGCTCAATTGCCCTGGAGGTATTAGAAGTTTTAAAATTTCAAGATCTAGTTTTGTTGAGAGGTGTGCCTATTATTAGTTTCTCTAGGTATATTTGTGCTTTGAAGCCATTAGCTTTTGATTAAACCTAATGGCAAAGATACCAGTGTTACAACTTGTTTTTGGTTTCACCCTATATTATTGGTCTAATTCGAAACTGAACATGTGGATCTATTAGTTTCTGAGTGTACCGGTGTTGATTGATTTGGGTCACACCAGGCCCGTCCCTCTACTAAGGCACATGAAGCATTAGCTTTAGGCCACATAATATAAAGTAAATTATAAACCACAATTTATGAAGTTGTTTGTAGGTGAAATGGTTAAATAAGTGAAATACAACTTCTATATTTGGGGTTCGAAGATTACTACTACCATTGTTTTTAATAATTTTAGATAAAAGTTACATTAGAATGCCACATTTTCTGATAGGCTTTAGGCCACGTAAAAGTTTGGGACGACACTGGGTCACACAATCTCTTTATTTTTCAGCTGCATACTGTTTTCATTTTCTACGTAATGAAAAAACAAATAAATATACAGTAATGCGGAACCAGTAGCACCACACATCTTTTAGGAACCACATGATAAACCACCAAAGAGTCAGACAGCTAAACCAGACCACTTTGGTTCAAACATAGTAATATATAAAAAACCGACCTTGAAACGTCGGTTTCCATGTGAATAATGTGAGCCTTTTTCGAGACAACACGAAAAGAAGAGTTATTGTTTGTTGTATTTTAATGGATTTGAAATACCAAACTAAATTTAGCGTTATTAATTCTATGATTTTCAAATCTGTATTAAAATCATGTGTTATTGGTTTAATGATTCATAAATTTTATATCAAATCAAGTGTTATTCAATTGTACGGATTTACTAATATATTTAATTTTATAATGGATTTGAATGGATTTGTTTGGATTTTTTTTTTGTTAAAAATATAAAATCTCAAATCCGAGAAAAAACTTTCAGATTTACATATTTTATTTGGATTTATAAATACTATATAGATTTCTAAATCAATCTAAATATATAAACCAATAACACCTAGAAAAATAAGTCTCTGGTCTTGATCTTATCGTCCTGTTTCTTATTTTTCCGGTAACAGAGGAGCGCGGCTACGAAACCGCTCTCGAATTCGTTTTTTCATTCGGAACATCACCCAATTCTCTAGCAATTTCCCATGACTTCAGGTATTTCAGTTTCAGATTTAAGCTTTGAATCTTATCGTCTTGGCCCCACACGGATCAATATATGATCTATCGAGAACACGGGTGGTCTCTGTTTTGCGATTTGATAAATTGGAGCTGACTCTGAATGGATATCTTCTTTATAGATTTTAATATATCGCTCAAACTCATCGTGTTGATTTGCATAATAAACACAGCTTTTGCGCGGAATGAAAAAAAAAAAGAATGCTTAGTAATTGATCTAAAATATAGTCTCGTGAAATGTGTTTGTTTTAAGTGCAAAAATTGAGAAAAAAGAAAGAGTTTTTGATCTAACTTATTATTGATTCTTTTGTTTTGATTTAACAGATGCTCTCAACATACCATCCGAGCTTGAATCTGCGTTACGGCTCAGGACCGTACAATACTTTATCACAAAGAGGCCTTGGCTTGGTACTACTAATCTTTACACATTTAGCGCCAGTGTGATTTTTACGCTTTCCTCTTTCTTTTGTTTCAGATCTCTATGGAGTCCATGTAAGGCCCGTGGCACCATTCGGAAGCACAAGCAGTAAACCACAGTTCGATCCAGCATTGATCCATCGTTCCTTGCCTGATGAGCTTCTTTTCGAGGTTGGAGCCTTCCCCTATCTGTTCTTTTTAGCTGCTGAAGTTGGCTCATGGATATATATATATATATATATATGTTGTTACTTTTTTGTAGGTGTTTGCTCGGATGTTGCCTTATGACCTTGGCAGAGCAGCTTGTGTCTGCAGAAAGTGGAGGTACACTGTTCGCAACCCTGTCTTCTGGCGTAACGCGTGCTTGAAAGCTTGGCAGACTGCTGGAGTTATCGAAAACTATAGGATCTTGCAGTCTAAATACGATGGATCATGGAGGAAAATGTGGCTTCTTAGATCCAGAGTTCGTACTGACGGTAAATCTTCTTCTTCTTCTTGCTTCAGTAAACTTGCCTTATTCCGGATACTACCATTTCTCAAAGACTTTTGGCTTGTATCTTCTTAATTCTCAGGTATTTATGTGAGTAGAAACACTTACATTCGAGCTGGAATTGCTGAGTGGAAGATTACAAATCCAGTTCACATTGTAAAGTCTTTGTCTTTTCTCTTGTACTTGCATCTTGTACAGACCCATCTAATGAATAGCATCTTCTTTTTGGCAGGTATGTTACTTCCGCTACATAAGATTCTACCCTTCTGGCAGGTTTCTTTACAAGGTTTGTACACTTCAATCCAAGTAGATAGATATATAAACGTCATCTACTTTGATAAATTACATTGTTTTTTCTTTGTTTGGTTACTCCAGAACTCTTCGCAGAAGCTGAAGGATGTTGCCAAATACATGAACTTTAAGTCTTCTAAAGCAGACGGTCTTTACAGAGGCACTTACACATTGTCAATGACAGATGACAAGGTCAGCTGCCTCTTAACTGTGTATTGGATTGGTATATCAACAGCATTAATTCTTCCATCTCCTGAAAACATGTTAATTTTTTTTGGCAGATCGAAGCAGCTGTTCTGTATCCAGGGACGCTCCCTACTGTCTTAAGGATCCGTTTAAGGTATTACAATCCTTCAAAATGTCAGGATAGAGTAAGTTTCATTTCAATAGTAGCATAAGAAGCTTGGTTTGCTATGGGAACATAGAATTCATTTGGAAGGATTATTGCTTGAACTTTTAACTACCGTGACAAATACATCCACTTACGAGTACTTGTCCTATTTCTATGAGTAGCTTGCAGTCATTTTTGATCTTTGTGTTCTGTTTTTGCGGTGTGATGTATAGGTTAAGAGGAACGGCGATTGGAGCCAATAACAGGATGGATTTGCTGTCACTAGTGACGAGTGGTGTGAACGACGAGGAAGGAAGTAGCACAGAAGAGGACATTCTTGGGGTAGTTGAGAATTGGAGAGACGACGAGACTCACAATCCGGATATACCTGCCGTCTCACACAAGAGGGGTATGACTCCCTTCGTCTTCGTCCCGTTCGAAGAGGCAAGTAACAAAAAGATTGCTTTATATATCCCTTTGTTGGTTTCAAGTCTATAGCTAATTTGATATGAATCTGCTTTTTTTTTTTTTTTGTGATTCAGGTTGAACAATCGGTCTTGAACTTACCTCCAGAGAAAATGGATTACTTTGTAACCGGCTAGAGTGACACATCAACCAACGCCTATCTCAATGTACAAAGAACATAATATATCAATGTAGAATATAATGTTTGCATGTTTGGTTTGATTATTATGACTACAACATTGCTAGTGTCTCTGTTTGTTGCTGTTACACGCCAAATGTTGACATTTTGTTGTTTACATAAACATGAAAGAAGGCTTAATAATGTAATGTTTTATGTTTTATTCACCAAACGCAAAGCAAGAGAGCCTGATCACATGCTAGATTTGAGGATCTTGGACTCCTCTGTGTAAACCAGATACTTCCAAGACGGGTTTCGGGGAAGAAACGTTTCCTGCCAAGAAGACGAGACTTTCATCATAAGATACAAAAAAACGGTATACGAATCGCAAAGGAGGAAGAATCAACTTACGGAAACGTAGGAGCAAGTGGGGACGATGGAGAAGGAGCGAGAGGAGGCGTGTTCGAAGGCAGCGACGCAGAGATGCGAAGCCAAACCCAATCCTCCTTTTGAAGACGGCACGTAAGTTCGAACCAAGTCCATGACGGTCCCGTTGTTCTTCATCTTGTACTCAATGAAAGCTTCGTGATCCTCCGTCTCGAATCTATGTCTCCCTTCGTTCCACACAATCTTCGGTTTATTCTCCGTCGCCATTTCTGAACTTTCTCACTTCCATTCCCGACCACGAGTGAGTTGTTTGTTTTATCTTGTCTTTACTAAACCAGAACAAACCGGTTAAATGTTAAAAAAAAAAAAAAAGAAAACCCGACATCCGACGAAGAGTGAGTGTGATTCTCGTTGTTTCATCTCGTCTTTACTAAACCGGAACGAACCGGGTAAATGATTAAAAACGAAAAACCTGCCCATCTCCGTACACGTGGCGGACGATGAAGGCTGTTGTGTCTGTGTGTTAGTTGCTTGCTTGGGTCGTGTCATATGGCGTGAAGTAAAGCACTAAAGCGTTTTCCAGAGAAAAGGAAGTCAAAAAGAATCTTTGAGTTAGAGAAGTGGATGGGGGACACGAAGGTGGAGACAATCTCGAGGTTAGCTCAATGGCGGATTGAAAACTTTGGACCTTGCTCTTTCAAAAAGTCCGATCCTTTCAAAGTTGGAATCTGGAATTGGTAAAATCTAAGTTTTTGATTTTTTTTTTTTTTATAATTCTGTTGATTGATTCATGTGTTCTTGGATTGATGAAGGCATCTGTCTATAGAGAGGAATCGTTACCTATCCGTTAGGCTCTTCCCAGAACTCTCTCGTGTGTCCAAGGAACAACCTCCTATTGCTAAATTTGTTCTTCGTGTCTCCAACGTTGGCCCTAACCGTAGGCTATACATCTCTCCTGGTATATCCACTGTTTGTTGTTTTTGTCTATTTAACTTGTGCTGTGGTGGTTGAAGTTAAATTAGTGACTATTGTAGTCTATGAGAAGCTGCTGCGTACGACTGATGATTGTGTGTGGCATGTGGACTCAAGCTTCCACGGTCGGTTCACCATTGATGTCGAGTTCCTTGATCTCAAAATCTGCCCTCTGAATGTATGTTTTTCAGATTTTTCTTTTAATTAAGATGCAAATTTCGCCAACTCTCTAGCGTTTAATTTATACAGGGTGGTGAAGCTTCTCCTGTTTGGCCAACGGATACAACAATGCAATCAATCTCAACTCAAACCACTCTCAAATGCCTATCCCGTATGCTAGAAGAAAACATCCTCTCCGATGTAACCATCCACACATCCGGCGGGACCCTTTCCGCTCACAAAGCCATCCTCTCGGCCAGCTCAAACGTCTTCAAAAGCATGTTCCATCACGACCTCAAGGAGAAAGAGTCCTCCACCATCCACATCGACGACATGTCTAGAGAGTCTTGCATGGCGCTCCTCAGCTACCTCTACGGTAACATAACGCAAGAAGACTTCTGGAAACACAGGCTCGCGCTTCTAGGAGCAGCGAACAAGTACGATATCACTGATCTGAAAGCGGCCTGCGAGGAGAGCCTGATGGAAGATATAAACTCCGGGAATGTGCTGGAGAGGCTGCAAGAGGCTTGGCTTTATCAGCTGGAGAAGCTGAAGAAAGGGTGTTTGATGTATTTGTTTGATTTCGGCAAGATTTATGATGTCAGAGAGGAGATCAGCGGTTTCTTCAGGCAAGCTGATCGTGAACTGATGCTGGAGATGTTCCAGGAGGTGTTGTCGGTTTGGAAACCGGTTTGAGAAATAACATTATACTTTGAAACATTGGTTTCAAAATGTTCGAGTTTGATGATTGGTGTTTTGTGTCTATAAATATAATCATATGATATCTTGTTTTCTTGTGGTGTGTCTGTAACAACTAACAAAAGAACACACTTGATTTTTTTGTTGTAATCTTGTATAGCATGAGCAGGTTTGCCTCTAGATCTCCGAGCCTAGGTAGTTGTAATTGAACCCGAACCAATATAAATCTATGCACCTGCTCTGAGATACAAAAATATGTGAAAAATATGTGAAGAATCAGTTATGAGTTGTTTTGGATTTTGGATATTTTATCTGAATTTGATCCCAACTCAAAACTGAAAAAGCTCGAAAAACTCAATTCTAAATTCTAAATTAGTTGAAATAAATATATCAAATACTTATATTTATGTTTATTTTTATCCGAAATGAACCAAAATATTATTTATCGAACCCAAAATAGATGAAAGATAGATTGTAGACAGAATTATAAAATCTATCCAAACCTGAAATAATGTTTAACCGAACCTATATAAAACTTGAATGAAATTTATGAACTTAGAATCCAAAAATCTGAAAAATTCAATAAAAAATCTGATAAGACGTTAGAGCAACCTCAACGGTATAGATAACCATTTGAGGTTCTGAATGCTAAAATATTATCATTTTTCTAAATATTGTAATTTTTATTTTTATTTTAAGTCTTTTCTAGAAATTGCTCAATTAAAAACATATATTTGTGCTCATAAGTTCTGTTTTAGGAAATTCTCATGTTTCTCTTTTCTACATTTACATTATTTTTATTTTTTAATATGTTAGATATCCACTAAAAAGCCTTATAGCATCACAAAAAAAAATTCTATTTTGAAGTTTCCAAAACTCTATATTTGAAGTTTAAAAGTGTTTTTTTCCAAATGCAAAACTTCAAACTCAACTTCAAAACTATTTGTATTTTATAATATAGACTTTATATTTGTCATAACTAATTTGAATTCATAAAACTTTGTAAATAACTAGCATATATATAAACATATTACAATAATATTAATAAATAAAATATTCTATAAAAATTTAAATAAAATAACTTAATTAATATTAAACTTCAAACAAAATATCATATTATTCCATAAAATAATTTTCGTAATGCATATATTATTAGTGCATTTCGAAGTAAAAATGGCTCTCTTCTCATTTACTTTGTAGATTGCGAGCTAAAAGTTGTTGAAATCGGGTGATATTGATACTTGTAAATACATAAGATCAGAACAAGAAAGAAAAAGAGAAACATAAAATATTGCTAAAAGACTAATTTATTTTTGATGATATTAATACTCGTAAATATGTTCGATGTGAACAATAAAGAATTGTACGAAAAAACATCAAAAATAACAACAACAACCATCTTCAGTATAAAAAAAAAATTTGGATCATATTTGAAAATTTTGAATGTTCCAGATCAAACTTACCTGACTATTAGTGTTGTTGCAATATTTAAATTTGTGTAATAGTTATGTCTTCATGTAATTTTAAAAAATCTTTTTTGTTAAGTTTCTTTTGTATATTATTATTGTCTAAATCTAATTTAAAATATTTTAAATCTTATTTTAAAGTTATATTTAATTTTATGTGTAAAATTTAAAATATGTAAACAAAAATTAAAATATATATGAGATATAATTTTTATAAGGATTAAAACAATAAACAAAAAATTATTTATGAATCATAAAGATGATATGTGATTGTAGAGACCAAAATGAAAATAAAAATATTAAACTTCAAATTTGAAGTTTTGAGTAGTGAAACTTCAAATATAAAGTTTCACTCTTCAAAACTTCATATTTGAAGTTGTAGAGTGTTTTTTGTAGATGCTCTTAGAACATGACTTGGATATCTAAATTGGATATCCGAACCGTAAAATACTGATATTTTATTACAAATTTATTAGATAATTATAATTTAATTAAAACCAGATAATAAAACCAATAAAATAATTGACAGGTATACAATTAAGATTTAAAACCGGTTCCAAAAAGTTGTGCGTTTGATATACTCTTATTTTTTTTTCACTTACTTTTTTTTTTTTACTAATATAATTCTGATAAAAACCCCTTCCTCGTCCCACTCTTAAAGATGCTCAGAATCCAAAAATCTGAAAAAATATAATCCGAATGGATATCTCAATAGTTAAGACATAACTGGGCTGTAGCTGAAATGGGCTGAATAGGCACCTTATACCATAATAGGTGTCGATATATTAATGTCGGCACATTAGATATATTAATGTCGGCTTTGTTGTAATATTACAGTTTCGTAATTATAATTGTTGGATGACTCAGCATAAAGGACAGAACAAGTCTTGCTGATGGACACGTGTCGGCTGCGTCCTAAACGCGCTCTTACAAACTTATTAACGTAAAACACAACAGAGGAGATAGATAGTCGGAGGAGCCGAGAAATCAAAATTAGGGCTAAAGTTAGCCGGAAATCTCAAAAAGATAAAAACTTTAATGGCGAGGACGGGAACCGCGAAGAAGAACGGGGCGGGGCAATTCTTCCTAGCGACGCTGCTTCTATGGCTAGTCTCCGTCGTGTTTGAGATTGCATTCAACCTAAGAACAGAGCTTCTCTGGGTGATTGGCGGCGGATGCTTCTTTCAATCGGTGAATTGGTTCGTTCGCTCTTGCCTCTCTCGCGACCCTCTCTTCGTCAACACCTCCGTCTCGCTTCTACACTCAATCATCACCTCCGCCTCAGGTCTCCCTTTCTGCTTCGCCTTGTCTTGTGTGTATGGTGCAGTTACTGATTAATGATTTTGCAATCGCTCGTAGTGGTTTTCATTCTGCTCAACCAATGCTTAGCCAAAGGTGTAGACGAGATGTTCGATCATTCGGAGCTCGTTGGTGGGAGTTGGAGATGGGCGTACCAAGCTCTGTGTTCCTCTTGCGGCTACTTTGCTTATGACCAGTGGGATATGCTTCAGTACCGGTTGTACAGCGGCTTGATCCCTTCCATTCTCGTTCACCACCTCGTCCTCCTCGTTTGCTTCACTTTGGCTCTTTACCGTAACGTTACCATCAACTACCTCATCCTCACTCTCATTTGCGAGGTGCGTTTCAAATAAGCTTTCTTTTGCATTTGTTAGTTATAGTTTCATATATAAACAATTTGATGTGTAAAAAAAAAACAGATGCATTCGATCTTTCTGCACGTGAGGAAGCTGAGGAGGATGGCGGGAATCCGAGACAGCAACACGGCCTTGGTGAAACTGGAGTGGGTATTAAACTGGACGGCCTTTGTGTTTGCGAGGTGCGTTCCTCACATTCTCATCACTGTCAAGCTGATCAAAGACGCGCGTAAGTTTGGGAGGGGCGTGGAGTGGCCGCTCGCTCTGTTTGGTATGGCTGGAATGAATATACTCAATGTGGGTCTTGGAATGGATCTGTTCCATGCTTTTAGAAGAGAGAGAAGCAACAGACGAAATCAAGAGAAGAGCAACCATGTAGAATGATTTAAGCCAATTTAAGAGCAATCATCAACTGAATCCAGGGTTTATTGTAAGGCTACTACTACACACTCATTTGTTGTTTATGTCTGAGGCGCTTTGCTACTATGTTCTATTAGCTTTCAGATTTTTTTTGTATGTACTATAAGGAAAAACTACATGTAAATGTTATTTGTTGATCATTTTTTTTTTTATGTGTCTCAGTCAGCTCAAAGAGCTTTGATACCTCTTGGTTCGGTATTGAATTGAAGCCAAGCTGTTTCAAGGACCATAACCTTTCTCTCGGTCCAATACCTTATGGATCACACTTATATGCTCTCCGATAAATCTACTAAACTGTGTCTTGATCATTCGTGCACTGTTTTCAAACACTTTAAGTTGAGGCTGATTCAGATTGCTCCAGTTCCATAAGAGCAAATCAGAATCTGACATTTATAGTAAAACCTGCGGTTAAACAGCAAATTGGACTACCAACTTCAAGAACAAATTGCTCGAAGACGAGATGGTGATGTCTTTGGTTCATTGGCTAGTTTAAGCTCCTTTTTGATCTCTCTTCCCATTTTATGTCAACTCTGAGCTCAATTTCTTCACAACATTTAGTTTTCACTTTGGTGCTCATCCTTTTCTATGTCTACCTTCTCCAACGTCTCCTTTAAGCTCAGTTCATATTCAGTCTTAGAGTTTATAGCGTCTTAGGCAGAGCCACAAGACGTTCCATCTCAAAGATATCATCCATAATATCTACTTCGGTAGAAGAGTTAGTCCCCTAATCACTGAATTTTTCAATCTCGAGTTGATTTAGCTCACAAGTCAATGCTGATGTTCCCTATGAGCCAGAGAAAATCCACTCCTCTTGCTTCATCTGAATGACTATCTGAGGACAGATTAGATGGTAGTGATGATCCTTTAGCCAGATTCATGCACTCAGCTTCGAGTTCCCCCACCTTCTTTACGCTATCTATATGCTCTGCTTACTAGCAGCATAAGCATATTCATACAAATGCAATGAAAAGTACACATATACATGTATAAATATGCACATATCGTCAGATACGAAATTGGATAAGTGTTGCTGTTAAAGTAGTTCCAAGTATTAAGTATATACGTCATGCTCTTTAGTACAAGACTTTGAAATTTGAATCCCACATGTTGGTGTCACTCATGAATCATGACTAACATTTAAATATATGTTTAGAACATGCATTATCCATGCAACATCAGATTATAAGTCGAAACATGCCAATTATTCTCAACATCGGATAACTACATGCGTCCACCAATGGGGCTACGTCCTGACCAACGATCCTTGCCTTGCCCATTACATGAAATTTTGCATTAGAATTATTTTTGCATGTGGTAATTAATTGCAAGGACTTATGGATCAATCCGAATGATATATAATTTCAAGCTATATATTTTCTGAAAAATGTCATTAACTGTTCAAAATCTTTATGTTAGGTAATCAGGGAATTGGTGCGTGGTCCTGCTCCTGGTTTTGAATACGATCATCTATAAAAATGGTCCCGTTTTTAACCCTACAGCTAGCCAACGCTCTCGACAAAAGAAACCCAAATTTACAAAATTTATGCAAAATCACTCATAAACTTGAAAAAAAAAACAATCCCCATGTGCTATGTAGGTCTCAAAACGAAGCTAATTATCCGGATTTATCAAAATCACCATATTTTCGATCATACTTTTTCGTTTTTCTCCATTATCCAGATCTGCTGTATTTGGAGACCTGTTAATTTCTTGGTGGACTCTTCAATGGTTATTATATAGTAGAACTTGTTTCAAGTTTCGATCTGAATAAATAGAAGTACTCCTAATCCCAAAAAAATAACATTCAGTCACTAAACATCCAGGTAATCTGCTCAATATATAGTTTTTTAATAATAGTTTTAAAAATATAAAAAGTGAAAAAGATACAAAAAAAGTAGAGAAAAGTACAAAGAACAACAAATGGACTCGTCGTTCAATCAACCTAAAAATTAGGTTTTCTCTCGCATCAGACCTACCACATTGATAAAATTCTTATATAATTTATTGGGGGAGTCGCATTGCTTTCCTACTTTTGCTTGATCTTAGAAACAAACTAAAGCAACTCTTTTCCTTGAGTAGTCACCTCACGGCACAAAAAAGATCATATATCAAAATCAACATTGTCAAATGAATCTACTAGTGATTTTACATTTTAACCTATTTCGTTTCAAATCAACATGAACTTGGTAAACTTAGGTAACATATGAAATGACAATTCTCCAACATAAACCGATGATGTCCTATAATTATCTCACAAATTCAGCTATAATATTTTATAAGAAAGTACTTTTGATTTAGTATTTGGAAGTATACAATGTGTACAACAGAGACAACTATAAGACAATGTGAATGTGGCAAGGCGTTGGGGTCTTTTTTTGTGCTACAATGTTTCCCACTATTGTGAACAACCTAACATGGACTCTCCTCTTGCATTAAAATGGTACTACTCTCATTTATTTATTTTATAAAATGAGAAAAAGGAAACTAACGGTGAGCACTAAAAGTCACAAAAGAATTCCAAAAACCTCATGTAAAATCAATACTTTTACGAAGGAGTTTTAATAAATTTATTTAAAAAGGTTGTTTGGACCTTTTCATTAACTAATAATATTTTGGTCTTACTTTGATTTGGACAAACAATATATTATCTTAAATTTATCTAACAATCATTTAGTCAAAGCTTTTATTTTTTGGACCCATATATTTTTGTAAACGAAAATATTATACCATATATATACGATCACATAAATTTGGTTCACTAAAATATAATATTTCGTACACTTTATTATACTCTTCTCTAAATATGTCTCATTAACTTCATAATTAAGATAAATTTAAAAATTATATATTATGATAATTTTATTTTATTGATAAATAAAAATTTAGTATTTAAGATAAGTTTAAAATTATCAAATACCCAACAAATCATTTTTTTACTGCTCAACAAAAAACCTACAAATTTATACTATTAAATTAGCCAAAAACCTCTCAAATAAATTTTAAGTTTCACCAACTGAACAAATGTAACTTTTATAAAATGCACAAAAATATAATGAAAGGTTTGATTTGAGCATTCAGGTCTTCGGGTCAAATATAAATCGGTTTCTTTCAGGTCCAAGTTTTTTGGGTCTTGGGCATTTATATCCAACTAGGTATTTGAATTTTTTTTTTGTTCACGATCGGTTCCTTTTAGTTCCAGGTTAGTTTGAGTCAATAATTCAAGTATCTGTAAAATTTACTATGTAATTTGGCTACGTAATGAGTCTAGCTCGGTTCGAGTATTTAGGACAAAAAATCTAAAGAATCCGAAAAGCCAAAAAATCAAAACGCAGAAATATCCAAAATCAAACAAATACCAGAAATAACTAAATATCTAAAAGACCAAAATATTATCCTAGAACCAAAAATATCCAATATTTTAAATATATTTTTTAAAATTTGAAATTTTACCCAAAACCTGAAACTATAACATAAAACGCGAATCCGGAATTTAAAATAATATTATTATACTGAGAACATATATGAATTACTCAAATATACATAATATGAACAAAACATTCTGGGTACTTTGGGTACCCGGAGTCTAACAGAGACCCGCAGGTCCAAAAAAATCTAATAGATACTTTTTCCCAATCCCGAACCTCGACCTATATTTCGTATTGGTTTGGTTCGTTTATCAAATTTGGGTAGAATTTTCATCCTTAAGAAAGAATTACATAAGAGTGTATATAAAAAAACTCGAATAAACTTATTTATAAGTTATATAATTTTAAACAAATTTATGTATTCGATATAATACGATTTTAGAATATAATAATACACAATATACTCAAAATAACATCTCATATCCAACTTCATATATAAATCATAAAATCTGCGTTTTCAATGCGCGGATCAAAATCTAGTTATTTAGTTAAAATCAACTCACTTTTGTTTTTTTTTTTCCTCGCTTTCTTTAGCTTCCTATTTCTTTTACTGAAATCTCATTAACATTTGCAAATTACAAATGTGAAAGATATTGGCGAGATACATTGCTGCCAGGTTACAACTTACAAACCTCTTGAGATAAAACCCCATTAAAAGGAGAGGACGTCCCCAACCCAGAAGAACTATTATAACTAAAACAATAAAAAAATGAAATATTATTATTTTGAAAATAGTGATAAAAGGCTATTTTGACCCTTCCCCATCTTTTAATCACTTTATCAGATTCAGACCACATGCCAACAAAGAGGTATGGTAAATGGCAATCCTCTTGTCCCTTTTACATATGTTTGAGAAATTATATGTAAACTATTTTTTGAAAACAAACACAAAAGGTTACATGCAATACACCTAGGTTTACAAAAATCTAATCAATTAATTCAACGATTTAATTTATGGATGACCCAGCAATGTCATTACTTACAACAACAAAAAACTTCAAAATATTTCTTCTTTAAACAGAGGCATCAATCATTGACAAAACGACCAAACAAAATATTAAACTAAAAAAAACTAAGCAATAGAAAAAAAAAATTAGTTTTTTTAAACACCCAAAAATATTTTGTTTTAGTTGTAATAAATAAATATATGAAAAATTCAACTTTTACTTTTCCTGGATTTTCTTCTGGTCAAGGTCCTCACGGACCTCACCATCCAACCCTGTTTCCTCACTTTGGTTCCTTCGACCTTGGATGATGCCACATGACGAGAAGAGGTGGACCATCCTGATCTGAGTTTGATGACATGGAAAAGATGACCAATACGTTTGCGCCACCTGAGAGATGACTTGACACTATTACGCTCGACGATACTCGTACTGCTCGTTATAAGGGACTGCTGCTCCTTACATGCTGAGCTTGTGTTGTCTACACAAACCTTTGACACTGTTTTCCTCTCCCATGACGCGTTTCCATCATTTTCGAATTTTATTGATATAAAGGAATCTGAACACACACACACAAAGGAAAACAAATAAATTTCAATTATTCATTGATTTGTACAACAACTAAGATTATTTTTCCTCAAAAAAAAAACAATTAAGATTATCTATAGATTATACATAACTTTCAAGAACTATAAATGATAATTAGCCGTAGCCATCGAATCATCATCATACCGAGTAAACCAAAAAAGGGAATTATCCAATTGGAATTAGTTTAAAATTTATCAAAATAACATTAATGTGTATATGAAGTATAAACATAAATTGTGTGTATGAGATAAGCATTTATACTATAGATATGTGTAAAGTTGTGTACCTTCTTGGCTTGTGGAGACGTCAAGATCGGAGGATGGATGGAATTTCCTGCGGTGACGGAGATCGAGGCGACTGAGGAGAGAGCTCAAGGTGAAGATCTTAGGGAGGTTAATGACTGGTGAAGATGAAGAGTATTTGGTTCTTGACGATCTCTGCTTCGAAGCTAAAACCAGAAGCCTCTCGTTCAAACAGAGTGGGCACACACCAACATATTCTTCCTTCGGATGGAAAAAACAGTATGGTGAGCTATCATCTTTGTACATAACCATTTTCACTACCGAAGGAGAGAAGAGAAGAAGAGAGAGGGTAAAGGAGAAACAGAGAGATAAGAAATGAGATGTGATTAGGTCTGAAATTGAGTTTCGTAATATATATCGAATATATTAGTGTTTTCATATATATATATTTCATATTATTTGAATTATTTCTCAAGTAGATAAAGCCTTTTAGCTACTTGGAAGAAACGGGAAAAGAAAGAAAAATGACAAGCCTTTTTAGTTGTGATAATATTCTAATCAACTATCCATTAGATATGATGGTTTATTTTAATCAGTAGATTTTGCAGACATTACTGTTTTCAGATATTGGCATAATCTAGAAAATTAATCTATATATATACTAAGGTCATGCATCCGTTATTAACGAACAGATCTCGAGCTTAGCTCTTATGGGACTTTATTTGTGTAATTTTTGTTTGTTTGTAAAATGGACAACATATTTCAAAGTATTTATGATGTTTAATTATGCATATACAATATCTTTTAGCGATAATAATATCTAGGAACGTTCAACAAGTAATTAATATTAATTTTGGATTCAGATATTGCTTAATTTTACCAATTAGACGAATACTCCGGATCTTCTTGTAAGATATGGAATCGGACAGATACTCGAAGAAGCATAACTGATCGCTTGTGGATCCGTGTGTGACAGATATTATTTTAAACTAATCAATAATCTAGAAAAAGAATACTATGAACAGAAAATCTATATTCTTTTGTTGTTAATAAACTTGGACGTGTTGGCCGAGAAACATCCACTTGTAGTATTCGTAATCCAAAAGAGAATGTATCTAAGTATGAGGGTTCCACCAAGACAAAGTCATCATTCTTTGTTTGATATGTGTGAGTGATTTTGGAGGCCTCTCTCCATTTTCAAACTCCTTTTTCTCATCTTAACTTCAAGTTTTATTTTTTTTGGCAGCTGATCGAAATTTCATATTTCCATGAGATATATTTTTCGAAAATGTAATAGGAATCCATTAATGTCCCATTCACTAATTATAACTCAAACTCTTGTTATATACAGTATGGATTATTTTAGTTCATATAGAGAATAATTATGTTTGCTTCTCAAGTTGGCTTTCTCACACCAAATGGAGTGTGAAGTCTGCATTATCAAAGACCATATCGCTTCATCTACAATTCTTACTTCTTTGGGCGAAACAAAAGATCAGATTCATCTTAGGGTTTGATGAAATTTCTCCCTATTTGCTAATCATCTTGAAAACTGTTCAAATTAAGTCTTCTGCTTGTCTTTACAAACTTTGAAATCACGTGCTTATCCAACAAATGGGAGTAATTATTAAAGTTTGGGAGCTAGATTGACCTAATTTTATAAAGTTGGGGGTCTTGGGTGTGTGAACATAAAAGGGGTCCATTTTATGTGTTGGTCAAGATTTTTGGGCGTTCACATGATCTAAAGGAAAAAGAAGGTGAAGAGACAGGCTTCGATATCAAGAGCTAAAAACCCAAAGACTTTAAATAAAAGAAAAAACATTGATAGGTGATATGTTTGTGTAGTGATGAGTTTCAATGTATCATCACTTTTTAGGTAGACCATCCCACATACTTCCTTTACAATATACGACTCAATGATGGAAGTTATTAATGTCTTTAACCAATACATCCATATAAGAAAATGTATATATATCTGCATATGACTTCATTATCAGTGCTTCTCCAACCGATAGCTGGCTTCTTCAACTATTTATGCTGATTTTTATGCATAATAAGAGATAAGCTAAACACACAATCTAATGTGATTAGAATCACCCAATTCACATGTAAGCTACCCATGCTCACATGTAAACATATTCTTCATATCCAAACCTATTACTTGGCCTGCTTTCAGAGTAATCAGCTGAACTAATGAAGGTGTTGACATTATAGTATTTGAGAATTTTAAAGATAATATATACACAGTATATCTACATATTTGTATTTTTCTTTTTTGGTCAAATATCTACATACTTGTATAAAAGATCTTTCCCTAAGATCATCATTAACGCAGAGTTCTTAGTACATGGTTCTTAGCAGAATATAAGAACCCGACTCTTAACTTTTAACTGAAAAAGTTAAGAGTCGGCTCCTAAATCTCTTATTTAAGAGCCGACTCTTAGCATTTTCAGTTAAAAATTAAGAGTCGGGTTCTTATATTCCGCTAAGAGCTCTGTCCTAAGAACCTCCGTTAATGATGCTCTAAGCACAACGCTATGCCTGAATAGTTAATTAGCTAAAAGTAATGTTACTTCTTTGTAGATTGGCTCGACGATCTATTTCCCCACGATAACTATCATATAGAATCAGATCTCCACCGAACTATGACGACATCTTCTAGATCCCCATGAATCAAAAGTTATAAACTTATTTCTCTACGAATCGATAGTTCGAAACTTAATTTCCCATAGACGATGGTTTTAATTGGTTTACTAGTTTTAATCAGTTTACTACTTCCTCCGTTTCGAATTAGACGTCGTTTTAAAGCAAAAATTTTGTTTCAAAATTAGTGTCGTTTTATGATTTTAATGCAAAATTTATTGACTTTTTATTCTAATCTATTTTCTATTGGTTGAAATCTGGTTAGATGTATTGGTAATGATGTTTTTATCTAGTAAATAGATAAACTTAAATGTTTTATTAATCTGTGTGTGTGTCGAAGTCTAGAACGACAAGTAAAATGAAACGGAGGGAGTATTAACTAAACACATTTAAAATCAACTAAACCAAACAAAAACTCAAATTATATATGTAATTTTTTTTATCTTCTTCGACAGCCATCTTGCCCTTATTATTAATCATCAAAAGTCACACGAAGCTTACCAACACGAGCAACAGCTTTAGTTACAACACACGAATCGTATCGATTCACACATAGGAGAAATTTGGAGAAGATACAAAGATGCGATAAAAGTCTGGTTGGCTTCTAAAAATCATACATGGAAGCTGAATAGATCGGGTTTGAATTTAAATGTAAAATGGCAATCTCAGATTGCTAAGAAATAACACATTCTTTGTAAAAAAAAATTTTGGATTGAAAAAAATTTGACAATTCAAAAAAAAAAAGTCTATGCCTTTTACTGCTTTTGCTAACATGAGAAAATTGAAACAGAGACGAGTAGTCATGAGGACAAGGAGTTTGATATCCAAAATGCTTGACTTAAAATCATAAGAGGTTTAGTAAAAAAACATGGGAGAAGATCGTGAAGAAGAAGATCAATCTTTTTTTCTTTTACAAAATGGGGTTCTTGTTTGGTTAAGTTGGTTTAAATTGTTTGGTTAACAGTAAACCAATTAAAACCATCATCTATGGAGAATTAAGTTTATAACTATTGATTCGAAGAGAAATAAGTTTACAACTTTCGATTCATGAGATCTAGAACGAGATCATAGTTCAGTGGAGATCTGATGCTATATGATAGTTATCGTGGGGAAATAGATCGTCTACCCTCATAGATTTGTCATGGTTATCCTCATTTCTAGATTCTATTATATATCTATAAATTGACATGGATATTGGGTCAATTTTGAAGGAAATAAAAGTAAGTCCTACAAGGTTTATCCAGAGAGCACACACAAGGGAAATTTTAAATATAAAAAGGCAAAGTAAAACTTTTTTTTTTGAACAACATGGCAAAGTAAAACAAAAACTAAAAAGAGTGAGCACATGGGAGGCATGGAGAAACTTTGGATAGGATTCGAGTCATGTTCCTGTTACGGAGTTCTTATAGTATGGGTCTATAAACAGGATATCTTTTCTGTTTTCATATTTGATTTTTTTTTGTTTCTAAACCCTTTTTGTTAATTGTTTTAAAAAAGCTTTTAGCATCACATGGGAACAAGCAAGAAAACAACAGAATAAAACGACACTAGCGATCGAGATCCTACGATTATGTCTTTTTCGATCTCCAGAGATGTTGTGAGTCGATGACTAATCTTACTTGATTTCATCAGGATCCGTTAGGAGTTATTATTCAATTCACATCTATTATTGCACTATTCGAATCTTTTTAGATAATGTATATGTTGTTACTTGTTACAAATATATATTCATAACAAAAAAAAAATATTCATAACAATATATGGTTACAAAATAAACCAAAATGCCATATGGTTATATGTGCAAGCTAGGATTTGCAATACGGAGATTAATCATCGATTCTCATAGCATTATATTGTTTGAAGGGTTAAAAAAGGTAAAGCACATCTTTACAAAACTATTGGATCTATATATCTAAGAAACAAAAACAAAAAGCAAAAAAAAAAACTGATAGAAACAACTACTAAAAATAGTTATCCCCATTTCTATTATATAAGTTATCTACATTAACCCAATATTACTCACCAAATTATCCTTTTCACTATTCCAACTCTCTGTAATATTCATTTAAATTTTGCGGTAACCAAACGCATTCGTTATGGGAATTCAAACAATGAAAACAACATTCATTGTTTTCATGATCATCGCTATGGTGTTTCTGGCACAAACTTCTCATTCAACTAATATAGAAATGTGTGTAAAGCATTGTATTCCAAATCAATGCATGAAAGTGGCTAAGAAGCCTGATCTAGCTTTGTGTGAAGAAGTTTGCAAAAAGTTTTGTGCCAAACAATTAGGCGATCATGAAGAATACATTGTTCCTCCACGGAAAGATGGTGGCGGTTTTTTTACCGGGATAATATGCGATTATATGGCACCTGACGGTTGCCATTGATTCAAATTATGAAAACCACATATCTTTACAATTTCTGAGTTTTTATGAAGAAAGTATGTTTGTTGGTCACATTTGATTTTACTATGTTAATCAATATATTATGAATGTATGTGTCTATTTTTTTCTCGTGAAATAAAATATATTATTTTATCTTTTTGTTTGACACAACACAAGTAAGAAAATTACGATCCCGTGAACAAATTGATTGATGTATTTTATATTTTCACTCTTCAAGCTAGGCTCGGTTCAAACGCAATCCCATCGGTTCAGTTAGAAACAAATTGGTATTTTAAATTTGAGTTAAAAATAATATTTGTAGCATCTTCTCGTCGAAACATGGCACAAACTCGATCAGTTGCTTCACGCTACCTAAACCAGCCAAGTCTCTTCAAAGACAATTTCACATAGCTGCTTCAGTTTTCACTGAGATCCCAAATCTGAAAATAAATTCAGAGACGCCTCTTTGGGCTCCAAGAACTTACATTTCCATCATGCACCGATATTCGGACTTTTATATGTGGCATGCTCGGCATAGATCCCGAGACTTCTCAGAGGGCTTACCTATTCATCACGCTGAGAGATGTTGTCTCCGCTGCTACGAGATTGAACACCGATGGGTGCTTCAGTGATGCATCATCGCATTGCCATTGTCGCTGAAACAAGTTTTTAGAGAAATGGATGGATCGTTAAGCTAGCGAAGCGTGTCAGATATCTCCTTTGCTAGATGTTGTGCAAGATTGCAATGGTTACTTGTTTTCTAGACTGTTTTGCTCTTGATGATCATATAATGTAACATCAGATGTCCTCCTTACAGCCTCATAGTGCTCTAAGCACAAATTATGATTATATTTATAGACTTGCATTATAAAATTATATATCGAAATTTGGAGATTGTTTTTTTTTCATTTATGTTTTGCATTTTAGTCACTGAGGGAGAAAGTTTTGCTAGAATACATATTTATAAGATGACAAATGTCAAACACTCACAACACTACCATAGTGTTGCGGCCGCTGGCCCTGCCGCAGATAAGAGAGTTCTTCGGGATCAAGTGTTAACACGCATGTAGATAAATCTGATCTCAGGTTCCACATTCATACGTTGTTCCGTGATATGTATATCACAATCCAAGATCTAGGATACACATGCACATATTCATCCAACGATCAACATTTTACACAAACTTAGGCTGAACTTTTATGGCCAGTTCCGTGTGATCAATATCCAAAGATTTAGAGGGATCTCACCTGAAAAGTGCAGTGTGAGACTGCATCGTTTGGATTGTAGACTTTTCTACTGGAAGAACTTATGATAGTTATTTCTACCAAGTCCACAAATACACAGTTAGTGTTAAGCAAGATGAGTTTCTAACCTAAAACCAATTGGTGATAAGTGGAGTGGTTGATATCATTCAAATTACCCTAAAGAGTGATTTATACTCTCTCAAATAGGAGATCAAATTGTAGTACTTAGGGATCGAATCTACAGGGAGTTAGAGAACCAATTAAATCTAATTAAGTTGATTAAGCTAGGTTGATTATTATTACATGTAAAAGACAGGTTTGTGAGCAAGTTAATTGCTCGATTGATTGATTGGGGTTTGATGGAATGATGGTTGCTAGATCTAGGGTTTCTATTCAGGTAATCAAGATTATAATCTTACAGATGCCTAACAAGTTGCATGCATAATATTATAGAGCTCAACATTTATAAACGAACCACTAGGCTCTCGCTTTCTAGGTTCGTCTATTGACCAGTGTCGATCGATGATTCTATTTGAATATCGATCGATACACTATTCAAAACGTCGACCGATTATTCTATATGAATATCGATCCACGCTATTGGTCAAACGTTAATTCGCAGGTTGAATGTGTTCACTAAGCTCACTAGATCAGCTATTGCCTTGCTCTAGCAAGTCTTAGCTCAATTAGAATGGTTTCAGGATGAGATGAAAGCTATCGCTTATATCTAACAATCCTAGGACAAGTTCTAGGTAGCTAATCTAGAATCAGACATTAATGACAATCCTAAAGATGAATATCACAACTTAGCAATCTATAGTTGGGGCTAATCCCTCGTAACCTATCTGAACCCTAAACCTAACAGGTGGATCTATTCAGACATGAAGTTGTCACAGAAAATCATAGATGAATAGATAAGAAATTGCAATAGATATAAAAAACCAATGGAGTACCAGGAGGACTCTGAAGGAGTTCATTCCTTCTCTCCTAACTAAGAACTATGAATTAAAGAAAGCTTTGATAGCGTAGCCATCAACAATGGCTTATAAATAACATAAATAGGGTTTATGGTCGTCCAAAAGTATTCTGGTAATTTGTGGTTGCTTCTGGGCTTCAGTCGTTCATAAAATATGCTCAGCCCATATTCTGGCATCACCGTCGATCGACATCAATGCTGTTTCATCGATCGACAGTCCTTCATCTCCTCGATAGCTTCCTCTCGCGAGGCAGACTGACCACTCTTCAGTAAAACATGCATAACCTCTGCTACAGGATGCTGATTGACCTCAAACCGGCGGGATTGGAAAGATAACTCAAATTTCTATCTTGTATCAAAATATGGGCTCAACCTAACGGTAGAAAGGTCTCCATACATAGCTAAACATCTGACGCGCCTGTGCAGTTGTACACCTCAAAAGGCTCCAAAATCACCACATTTCTCCAGAACGTACATGGACCTGTAAATACTTTAAAAAGACTCTATATAGTAGTAATTAGTTATTAAAACACTTATTAACCATGGTTAAAAGCGGGTAAAATCCATGGTCTATCAGTGGCTCATCTATCTTATATATTATTTAAGATCCCTTCCAACTACCAATATGAGATACTTTGTGTCTAATACACCCCGTCAAGATGATGTCTCTTTGAGTTTCAATCTCGGAATGTTCGGACAAGGATTGATGGGCCAACTTTGGGCTAGATCAATGTGGATCGGATCAGACTACGTGGATCGGACCCTGATACCATGTTAACCTAGATGGACGTCTAACCTAAAACCAATTGGTGATAATTGGAGTGGCACATCTATCTTATATATTATTTAGGATCCTTTTCAACTATCGATGTGAGATACTTTGTGTCTAATAGTTAGTAGCTTAGTATAATGGGCATCCATCAAAATCTAGTAGATGCAAGGAACTTATGGGTTCCTCAAAAACTATTTTTGGTTAGAGAATACTAATTATTTTCTTAATGTATTATGGATATTTTTTTAAGAAAAAAATTGCGAATGCAAATATGGAACATTCGAGGTTCAGGAATAAAATAGCTTATATAAACCAAAACGAAGAAAGAGTAACAGTCAAGATGCGAGCTCTGGACAATATATTTCCAGATATTGGTTACAAATTAAAGACAGCCATTTGCCACTTAGATATGCATCGTGTTGATTGATATTTTTAACATGAACAGTTAGTTATGATTTATTCATAGAAAATAGTTGTTAAGAAAACCAAACAATATAACATACCTCAAAATATTTACCCAAAAAAGGAACATTCAACAAATTTACATCCTAATAACTCCTAAAATCAGCTAATACTATTTATACTATATACATATATAAATACATCTACATCAACTCAACATTCTCACCAAATCATCTTATTTCGAAATTACAATAAACAAACATACACCATTAGAAAAGTGCAAAAATCAGAATACTTACAATATGGCAATTCAAATGTCAAAGAAAGTTGCTATTGTTTTGATTATTGTAATTTTATTTACAATAAGTTTTTCAGCACAAGTCTCTCATTCTAAAACAATAGATGTAGGGTGTGTAAAAAACTGTATTGTGAATCAATGCATGAAAGCATCAAAGAAGGCGACTCCAGCAACATGTGACAATCCATGCAAGACAATATGTACTGCAACAGGTATTAAGAGTTACATCATTCCACGAGGTGGTGGTCGTGATCCAGTGAAAGCATTTTGCATAACATTTAAATGGTTCTGCAAAAATTAATAGAGAAGTACATAATTGTATAATTTCTATGTATATGTTATATATTTACATTTTCATATCATATATCGATTAATATCTCATGTATGTGTTTATTTTTCTTCTGAAACAAAAAAAAACTAATAATTTGAATCATGGTATAATCACACTGAACGATTAGTTGAAGACTCTTGTAAATCCTAAAATCTACACTATGTATTTGATAGTGATCGAGAGTTTAATCTAGGGAAGATAAAATATGTAGGCAACGATATATTTATAACACAACGATATAATAAATTTTCAGTAGGCAAAAATGGACTTTATTGATGAATAAGGGTGAATACAATGAATGAATTGAGATCGAATGTTACAAGTGAGATCAATAAGATAAAAAGCTAAAGCTAGATGAAAACAAGGTCGAAGTGTGGGTGTAGCTCTCTCTAGGGCTTTCAACGTGTGCTTCTTCATGTGCCTCGATCTCCTTTTGTAGTGGATTGAGTCCAGGATCTTCGCAACCGTTCCGCGATCTCTGGCTCCCCGAATCGATCTCTTCCTACTCGTCGCAGCCGGGCCTCTTTGTTGGTCGTGTGGCCCAAATTATTTAGACCCAATTGCCTAATTGGTTGAAATTGGGTCCAACAACTCTAGGCTCTTAGAAGTTGTTCATGCCAACAACACATCTAGCAGATTGTAATGAATATGTTATCCATCAATATTTCAAAAATAAACTCATCAAATAGTTTTTTAGATCAATACGTTGCCATAAATTGCAACCTATAGAAACCTATTAAATTATATATCCTCATTAAGCTAACTCATAGCATGCCGATTTACATTTAATTTATGGTAGTGATTTCACCTTGGCTCATGTTCTATCTAACATTAGGTGTGACACATGACAAATCTATCAGGAATTAAAATAATCAGCCTTCTCAAAAACTTAACTCAATCAAATTTCTGGCAGATATTCCTTCGACTACCGGCAATGGCTTGTCTCATTCACTCTATCATATGATATAGCAAATTTGAACTCTTTGAAAGACCAAAGTACACAAAGTTAGTTAGTAATATAAGAAATAATTTTCTTTTTTTCCCGCCTTGATACGGTGGTCACGAAAAGCTTGATGTAGCAACGAGTCTTGATAACCCTCTGCCTTGCGCTTGCTTCAATGGTACCGATAATTCTCTGCTGGCGGTTTATTTTTCGTATGTTGTGAGTGATGTTGATACTTTGGCTGGAATCGCGAGGAGGTACCAACTGTGTGATCAATATCTAAATATTTAGATGGATCTAACCTGAACAGTGCAACGTGAGTGTTTCGTTTGGATTGTAGGCTTTTCTACTGGCAGAACTCAACTTTGATAGTTATACCAATTCCAGACAGTTAGTAGCTTAGCATAATGGGCATCCATCAAAATCTAGAAGATACAAAGAACGTTTGTTTTCCTTACAAACTAATTTTTGGCTTAAATGCTAAATATTTTCTTAATGTATGGATATTGTGAATGAAAATATTAGCATTTGAGGTTCATGAATATAACTTACCCAACAACAAAGAAAGAGCATCAGTCAAGATTCCCACCTCTGGAAAATATCTTTCCAGTTCTCGAATACTTGGTTACAAATTAAAGACAAGTATTTGCCAATTAGAAATACCTCGTGTAGATTGATATTATCAGTGTTAACAATTAGTTATGATTTATTCATAGAAAATAGTTGTTAAGATGACCAAACAATATAAGATACCTCAACATATTTACCAAAAAAAGGAATAGAAAGCAAATTAACATCCTCGTAACTTCTTAAAAACAACTAATTAATACTAATATCACTAACATATATAAATACACCAACTCAACATTCTTACCAAATCATCTTATTTCAAAATCACAATAAACAAACGTATACCATTAGAAAGGTGTAAAATTCACAATACTTACAATATGGCAATTCAAACATCAAAGAAAATTGCTAGTGTGTTGATTGTTGTAATCTTATTTACAATAACTTTTTCAGCACAAGTCACTCATTCTAAAACAATAGATGTAGGGTGTGTAAAAGACTGTATTGTGAATCAATGCATGAAAGCATCAAAAAAGGCGATTCCAGCAACATGTGACAATCCATGCAAGACAATATGTACTGCAACGGGAATTAAGAGTTACATCATTCCACGAGGTGGTGGTCGTGATCCAGTGAAAGCATTTTGCATAACATTTAAATGGTTCTGCAAGAATTAATAGAGAAGTACATAATTGTATAATTTCTATGTATATATTATATATTTACATTTTCATATCATATATCAATTAATATCTCATGTATATGTTTATTTTTCTTCGGAAACAAAAAAAAAACTAATAATTTGAATCTTGGTATAATCACACTAAATGATTAGTTGAAGACCCAAGCTCTTAGAAGTTGTTCATCCCAACAACACATCTAGCAGATTGTAATGAATAGGTTATCCATCAATATTTCAAAAATAAACTCATCAAATAGTTGTTTAGATCAATACGTTGCCATAAATTGCAACCTATAGAAACCTATTAAATTATATATCCTCATTAAGGTAACTCATAGCATGCCTATTTATATTTAATTTATGGTAGTGATATCAACTTGGTTCATGTTCTATCTAACATTAGGTGTAACACATGACAAATCTATCAGAAATTAAAATAATCAGCCTTCTCAAAAAATTAATTCAATCAAATTTATGGCAGATATTCCTTCGACAGGCGGCACTGGCTTGTCTCCTTCACCCTATCATATGATATAGCAAATTTGGAAATCATTGAAAGATCAAAGTACACAAAGTTAGTTAGTAATATAAGAAATGATTTTCTTTTTTTCCCGCCTTGATACGGTGGTCACGAAAAGCTTGATGTAGCGACGAGTCTTGATAACCCTCTATTTTGCGCTTGCTTCAATGGTACCGATAATTCTCTGTTGGCGGTCTATTTGTCATATGTTGTGAGTGATGTTGATACTTTGGCTGGAATCGCGAGGAGGTACCAACTGTATGATCAATATCTAAACATTTAGATGGATCTAACCTGAACAGTGCAATGTGAGTGTTTCATTTGGATTGTAGGTTTTTCTACTGGCAGAACTCAACTTTGATAGTTATACCAATTCCAGACAGTTAGTAGCTTAGCATAATGGGCATCCATCAAAATCTAGAAGATACAAAGAACGTTTGTTTTCCTTACAAACTAATTTTTGGCTTAAATGCTAAATATTTTCTTAATGTATGGATATTGTGAATGCAAATATTAGCATTTGAGGTTCATGAATATAACTTACCCAACAACAAAGAAAGAGCTACAGCCAAGATGCCCACCTCTGGAAAATATCTTTCCAGTTCTCGAATACTTGGTTACAAATTAAAGACAAGTATTTGCCAATTAGAAATACCTCGTGTAGATTGATATTATCAGTGTTAACAATTAGTTATGATTTATTCATAGAAAATAGTTGTTAAGATGACCAAACAATATAAGATACCTCAACATATTTACCAAAAAAAGGAATAGAAAGCAAATTAACATCCTCGTAACTTCTTAAAAACAACTAATTAATACTAATGTCACTAACATATATAAATACACCAACTCAACATTCTTACCAAATCATCTTATTTCAAAATCACAATAAACAAATATATACCATTAGAAAGGTGTAAAAATCACAATACTTACAATATGGCAATTCAAACATCAAAGAAAATTGCTAGTGTGTTGATTGTTGTAATCTTATTTACAATAACTTTTTCAGCACAAGTCTCTCATTCTAAAATGCTAGACGAAGGATGTGTAAACAACTGTATTGTGAATCAATGCATGAAAGCATCAAAGAAGGCGACTCCAGCAGCATGTGACAATCCATGCAAGACAATATGTACTAAAGTGGGTATTAAGAGTTACATCGTTCCACGAGATGGTGGCCGTGATCCAATAAAAATATTCTGCAGGACATTTACCTGGTTCTGTGACAATTAATAGGAAAGTATATAATTGTATATTTTCTATGGATATGTCATGTGTTTACATTTCATATCATTATATATCGATTAATATCTCATATATGTGTTTATTCTTTTTCCCAAACAATATTTTTTCTATAGTGTCAATCATGGTATAATCACACTGAATGATTAGTTGAAGACTCTAAAACTCTTGGAAGATTTTCATCTCAACATCTACTAGATGATTGCAAACGAATTTAGGTTCAAATATGGTAGTGATTTCACCTTATTTCTATCTAACATTAGGCGTAACACATAACAAATCTATGAAGAAGTATGAACCAACCTACTCAAAAACTCGATTCAAACCAATTTCCGACAGATATTCTCCTTCACCCTATTTTTACCATATGATACAGAAAATTTGGGAACCGTTGAAAGATCAAAGTATACTACGTTAACTAGATGATAACTCGCGCCCTGTGCGGGGTGATTTAAAAATAATATATAATATACTTAGATATTATAAATAATATACATTTTGTCATCAATAACATATTTTACATTTGATTAGAGGTGGACATTCGAGTACTATTTGGTTCGGTTTGGATCCTCGAGAGTTTGGATCTTTGCGGGTTTGGGTTCGGGTTTGGGTTCGGATAATCTATTTAAATTTTTTCAAAAATAAAAGTTCATATATACTTTAAATTTTCAAAATCTAAAAATAAAAATAATATATAACATATAAATTTGAATAATGTATGCCAAAATACTTAAACTTAACATAAAAATTGGTTTAGCTTAAACATTTGGATAGGAAATCAATAGTTTTTTTTAAAGTATTTTAGGTATTTTAAGTATTTCTTAGCTATTTTAAACATGTATTTATAACTATTTTAATGTATTTCCAAGTATTTTGGACAACTTAAAAATGTCATATATATTTTATATTATAAATCTTGTTTGGATATATTTGGATACCTAAAATATTACGGTTTGGATCGGGTTCGGTTCCGATTCTCTAGATACCAAAATTTTGAACCCATTTGGATATCTAACCAATTTTGGTTAAAGTTCAGTACTATTCTTTGGATGGGTCTTGGTTCGGTTTTTATGGATTCAGATTTTTTGCCCAACCTTTTATTTTTATTGTGATAAAATTTTAACGAAAATGATGATGGTTCATATTGATTTTGGGTATGAAACAATTTTTAAACCAAAACACATTTTACTATGTACATAACCCATTTAGTTAATCACTAAAAACTGTTTTAGGCCAATTTAAGAAAATGACGATGGTTCATATCGGTTCTAGGCAAATTTCAGTATTAAAATATTAAGGTCTCAATATTCTTTCAATGCAAATTTCAAAATTAACATATTTATGGATTTTTAAATGGCACATAGTTTAATTTAAACGATATTAAATATATATATACATATATTATTTAATATGAATATTTATTAAATAAAAATTTATATTAAGACGATTGTATGATCATTTGTATCTTGTTATAACAAAACAATTAAGCCGTTGATCACAAAATTTTCAAAAGGATTTTTAACAATTTTTTTTTAATTTGAAATCGTTTTAAAAATTTCAAAATGTAACATGTAAGAAAAAATCTATTTTTTATTATATGGTAATGTGATTGTTTAATTTACTTTAATAATATAAAATTAAACAAAAATGAGGAATGATGCAAAAATTGTTATCAAATCTTTATTATTCATAATCATTAATGGTCATATATATATATATATATATATATATATATATATATATATATGTTAATCATATTAGGTAATTCTATAGCTTTTATTTAAGGAATGAATACACATTTCTTATATTTTGGGTTAATATACTGTTTTTTAGTAATTAAATTTTGGACCAATATTTTTCGATTGATTCTTAGGCTGTCATGTAAGCTAAATTGACATCCTAATTAAATGATATCTAAATATGATATTTTTTAATTAATACAAATTTAAGGTTACAATTTTTCAAATAATCATTAATTAATATATAGGGAATAATATAAGAAAGGATCATATGATAATATGGTGGACACGGAAAGCTTAAAAACTCTGTTTGAGGGAAAGAATATTTAACGCGTCTCTTTTAGCAATTAAAGTAACAGGCTATTAAAAAAAATTCTTTGCTTTAGCGTCTCTAAAAAGTAAAATGGGCCTTTCTGAGTGGGCCTCAGTTCATGTCAAGTAAATTTACCGCCATACCCTTCTTCCGGACATCGCGAACTTCACAAATGCCACGCCAGCGGTTGTATTAAACCGGTCAAACGAGTTTACGAAGAAAGGGCAAATCAGTCACAAACATAAACAAATGTCTGTCTCGGACATCGCGAAGCTACCGTTCTGTGTTCGCTCTGTACAACACATTTGTCTGTTTCTCCCTCTCTCTCTCTCTCCTCTATTTCAAAATACTTCTCTCACTCTCTCCTGAAGGAAGAAGAAAGCCAGTGATAAAAGAGAGATTCGTCCTCTATCAAACCTGAAATCTCCAGACCAGTCTTCAGATTGTCTGAACCTTGTCCATTTGTACAGTGAGGAGTTTCCTGTAAAAGAGAGAGAGATAGAGAGTCTAAAACCCTAGAAGAAAGTATGAGAAACCCAGAAAAACCCATCTTCTTAGTGTTTCTGATACTGGCTTCGAGCTCACTCTTCTTCACAGCAACAGCCAAATCAACCATCGAGCCATGCTCAAGCAACGACACCTGCAACTCCTTACTCGGCTACACTCTCTACACCGACCTCAAAGTCTCGGAAGTGGCCTCCCTCTTCCAAGTAGACCCAATCTCAATCCTCCTCGTAAACGCCATCGACATCTCTTACCCCGACGTCGAGAACCACATCCTCCCATCAAAGCTCTTCCTCAAGATCCCACTCACCTGCTCCTGCGTCGACGGCATCAGAAAATCCGTCTCCACCCGTTACAAAACCCGACCTTCCGACACGCTGGGGTCCATCGCAGACTCTGTCTACGGCGGTCTCGTCTCCGCAGAGCAGATCCAGGAGGCTAACTCGGTTAACGACCCGTCGGTGCTCGATGTCGGGACGAGTCTTGTTGTCCCTCTCCCCTGCGCTTGCTTCAACGGGACTGATAACTCTCTCCCGGCGGTTTATCTGTCGTACGTTGTGAAGGATGTTGATACTTTGGCCGGAATCGCGAGGAGGTACTCGACTACGGTTACGGATTTGATGAACGTGAATGCTATGGGAGCTCCTGATGTTAGCTCCGGTGATATCCTCGCTGTTCCTTTGTCAGGTGAAGCTCACCTTTACTGATATTTGAGGGGTTTCTATTATTAGTTTTACCAGTTTCCTAATTGGGATTCTGGGTCTTTGCCTCTCAGCTTGTGCTTCAAACTTTCCCAAGTATGCTTCGGATTTTGGATTGATTGTTCCAAATGGTACCTACGCTCTAGCTGCAGGTCATTGCGTGCAATGTAGCTGTGCTCTAGGGAGCCGCAGGTAATAATATTATCAAAGATTCGCTCCTTTTCTCTTAAGATGTGTTATTTTTGATGTGACTAATCAGTTTGTTTATTGAATTGTGTGTGTGATGTGATGCAGTTTGTATTGTGAGCCTGCTTCGTTAGCAGTCTCTTGCTCGACTATGCAGTGTAGGGGCAGCAACCTCATGCTCGGTAACATCACGGTGCAGCAGAGTAGCGCTGGCTGTAATGTTACAAGCTGTGATTATAATGGTTTCGCTAACGGCACTATCTTGACCACGTAAGTAAATTTACATTCACATTGGCTTCTCCCTCATCAACATGACTACACACTTATTATCATTTGTGTTCTCTTTCGTTTACAGGCTAACTAAGTCTCTTCAACCACGATGTCCCGGTAAGTTCTCACTAAACTCTTATCTCTTTCATAGAAGAACCAGCTGCTAGTTGGCACTGGTCTAATGTAACTGCAATGTAACGCAGGACCACAACAATTTGCACCGCTTCTAGCTCCACCGGATACTCTTCCTAAGGATATAATGTATGCACCAGCGCCTTCACCGGATTTTGATGGACCAGGATCCATAGCATCGTCGCCACGATCATCTATAATTCCTCCAGGGGGTGGTTCCTTCCCAGGTAACCCCGCTAATGGTCCAGCTGGAAGCATCTCAATGGCCACTGCCTCCTCCGTTAGCCACTTCTTTGTCACATTTCTCATCTCCATTTCTTCATTCTCCTTTGTTTTCTCTTCTTGATTGATTCATTCAACAACATTTTGTTTTATTTTTCCGTGCATTTAAAAACTCTGGATGAGCTAAACCGAAAGACTATTGATTATTTTGAAGTTGAGTGTCTCACAAAAACGTTCAAGTTAAAACCTATATGATGATTTAGTTCATCTCATCAGTTACATCTTATCTCCCACTATCTTTTTGTAACCAGCGGAATGCAAATTAAAAAGAAAAGGAAACAACACATAAAACTATATATTATTGAGAAAAAACGCACAGATTATGTCTCTTTGCAAGTGTCTTCAAATTTCGGGGATGTATTCAATTTAACATTTGATGTGATTTGATTTTTAATGGGGTTTTAGATGATTTCAATAAGTTGCAGAGATTTAAGTGACTTTTGTTAAACTACTCTAGAATATCACCTAAAACTATGGGATTTGAGTTTTAATTTTTTTAACTAAGAAATCATACCCAAACACCCTAAAATCACCTGAAAACTTTAAAACTCCACAACTTAAAATATTTTCAATAACAGTGGATTTCAGAGTACTTTAAGAAATGTCAAATTCAATAACAGTGGATTTTAAATGAGTTTTTAAAATTCATGTTTCAATAACAGTGGATTTGTCATTTTAATACAAATCACCTGAAACTCTCAGTTGAATACATCCCCGTTCAGTAGCCTTATTGGTCTCCTGGCCTTGCTTTGTTTTCATCTCCGGTTCTCCAGCTAATCCCTTACCAGCTACCACCGGTTTAACCGGACTCTTAACTGGAAGCCTTTTGCTAATTTTGTCATCATCAGTCATTCTCTTGTCTTTGCCTTTACCCCAGACAACAGTGTATAGGCCCGCGATTATAAATATCGTCCCAATCACACTGAAAGTTTTTAGTAGATAACAATTTATTAATTGCGTTTGAAAATTTATTAATTGCGTTGTTGATATTATAGAGAGAAAAATAAATGAGAAAAGCACCTTCCGAGATGAATACTTTCAGACAAGACAACAACACCAAGAGCTGCAGTTATAACGACACAAAGAGGATTAAATGTCGCAACGAAAACTGGTCCTCTTTCTCTCATCACTACTCCTTGCACGTAATACGCCACTCCCGAACATATCACCCCCTAATCACCATTTAATCTTGTTGATTAATTAACATAAAATATCAGTATGTATGCTTACAAAATTAAAGTTAATTTATACTATATACTTACGGAGTAAGCGGCGGCGAAGAGATTGGAGTCGAAGCCGATTTTCCAAGCGCTCAGATCACGTACCGTTACCAATGAGACGGCGGTTCCTTCTAATGTTCCCATTAAACATATTAAAGCCGTTAATGACAGTTCAGCTGGGTACTTCTTCAGCGTAAACGACTGCGTTTTTAAAACGTGACAAGACCATCGTTAGATGTTTTCTCTACGGTTCATGAATATACCGGAAGTTGTAACTAGTTGGTACTTACTTGTAGAATGAAGAAACCGGCCCAACCAAAAGTTCTTCCCAACAACATAAGTGTTCCCGGGATCCAGTGTTTGTCTAAATCCGCCGATGCTGCACCACCGTGGGATCCTCCTCCTGCACCGTCATCTCCGCCTCCGCCACTGCCGAATTTTATAAAATCAATGATTGGACCTTTGTAGAGAGTCATGAGAAGTGCTCCGGAGACTGTAATGACTGTTCCGACAACTTTGGCTATGCTTCGTACCTTCTTAAAGTTAACGCTCTCTAATCTGAAATTTATATAAACAAATCTATTTAATGATCGATCGAGCTTTATGTCTAGTTATTATATTAAAATTACATGTGCATGAAAAAAAGTCGTGTTCTATACATACATATATATATATATATATATTGCCCCTATAGACTTATAAATTAATAATGACATCTTACGTAAGTAGAAGTGATCCCATTATATTTCTTTCGGTGCTTATTAATTAATTATTCAAGTGGTATCGTGTTCCACGAACATACTAACTGTGTTTTCGTATGATTCGGTAATCGTGTTCCCACGGCATGGGAATTAAAAGTCAAAAAGGTTAATTAATTCTCAGAATAAAAACATAATCAAAGTTCAAAAAAATTGCATTAGTATGCTGATAAGAAAAAAATTAATTTTATGATGGAATCAATATGAATCTAATCATGAAATGCTTAATTAATTTATTTACAATAGTAAATAAAATAAATGTAAACCTGAAAATGATGGCCAAGACAAAGGTGATGGCGGGTAGGACATTAGCGGTAGCAGAAGCGAAAGTTGCTGATGTGTAAGTCATCCCGACGTAGTAGAGATTCTGATCCAGCACCGGCCTGTCATTTTTAACACATTTATTTAACGTTTGTTTAATTTTCTTAGCCATATATAAGAACATCAAAACAAAAAGAAAATTTTACGGAGATTATTCTTATAGTTTTTGTGTGAATGAAGTATGAGACTACTAGACGAGTACTTACTCAATAAATCCGAGAAGCGCGATTTGTAGGAATATTCGGAACGTCATCTTCGGCCTTATTTTCCTGCATAATCATAACAATAGCACAAATTGCATACTTGCGTAAGTTAAGTTATGTATTAACTTAAACTTGTATGTATAACCTAGATACGGCCACTCATTAACCTTATTTCTGGTGAGTTTTATGTTGAAAATCTATGACACGTTTACACACAAAATAAGAAACAAACTTATATATAGAGATCAAATTAAATAACCATACCTTTCATGAAAAAGAGCAAACGGAGCGATGACAACGGTGGCGATTGCATGGCGATAAACAGCTAGAATGTAATGGTTCATGCCATGCTTAAGAGACACCATGGTGATTATGTACATACCGGCATAACCAAATTGCATAGATATCATTGCTAAGTATGGTTTCACTCTGTTCATTAAGCTTCCCCACATTTTCTCACTCTCCATTTATCTCTCTTTCTCTCTCTGTGTTTCTCTTTTTTTTTTATTGTATTTGATGTATTAATAGTGTACTTAGTTATGACTGTACGATTATGCTAGAAGAGATTACTTGCTTATATAGCCTAATTAGGCTGACACAAGCTGACACGAAAGGCAATAGAGGAGTGCATATGTACAGCCATTGGTTATTTAGGCATCGCTTTTAGTTACAGATTTTTAATTGTTATCAAATTAGTATCCATTATGTGTGGCTAACTATAGTCTTGTTATATATAATCAAAACCGGCTTAGATCGATTGTAAGTTTATCTGGTTAGATTCATATATACTTTAATTTAATTATTGGACTATTGGTTGTGAAGACTTGCGTATGAGAATAATGTTGCACTGTTATTGGAATAAATATGTTGATAATTACGATGGCTCAAAGATATCTAACGTAGAATGTTTGTGCCAAAGTGTATTGTTATATTGATAACGAATCATAAACTATCGTACCAATAAAAAGAATGTAATGTAGCAATGTATACCATATTATATGTAAGGGCATACTTATTTGTCAAAGAGTTTTTCTAATAAATTGTTTAGTAAAATTAAGTAATTATCATGTTTAATATTTGTGAAATAGCCAAAAACATCAATCTTTCAATTATAGAAGGACTATTTGGTTTTACCTTTATTTAAAATGTAGTACTCTAAAGATAATATTTCTTACAATTTCCTCATATTTGCGTTTTAAGAAATACTAGATCTCGATCCGCGCAACTGCGCGAATTTTTGTTTTCATTTATTTTTATATAAACATTTTGTTTTCAATTCTAAATTGGTATATATTATAATATATATGTGTCTATCAATTTTTAAAACATAATAAGTTTACGGCATGTTTTTTTCATTGAATAGATTGTTTCAAACTTTCACATGTATTTGTATCTTCTTCTATATATATATTTTTGGATTATTATTCCATTATTAAAATCATTATTATATACATAAAGATTAGTAAAATATTGTTTTATTGTCATATTCAAAGATATTGTAACCTTTCACAAATTTAGAAATATTTTTTAAAAATAAACTTTTCGCTTCACATATTTATATTATCGAGTAAATAATTAAACATTTAGTTTTTGTTTAATTTTTTAAAATAAACTATATAGTTTAAAATTTGTTTTCATTGGTTTAAGGAAGTAAAGATTAATCATTGTTAGATAATATAATTTTTGTTATTTAAAAAAAAATATTTATAATTTTAAAAGTTAACATCGACAAATATTTAAATAATTAACAAATGGAAGTATAGTATTACAAAATTTTAATTATATCTATTTAATTTATATTATCTATAAATCCAATGGATCATCTATTGTTTAAATCTAATTATTGATAATCTAATAAAAATTTCTGGTAGACCCAAAATTTGAATGATAAGATTAGAGATTAAATGTAACATGATTTTTTAGGAATATGTCCATTAGGTCCATTTTTAAAAAATCACATATGAATAGAGGTTGTGACTTCTGTTTTAATATATAAGATTATACACAATTTGATAGTTTTATTTGTATCAATTGAATTAAAGTAAACATGCAAAATAGAGAGTGAGTATGAGATAGTATATAAATTTATATTTCTAGTATCCACTAAAAATTTCATATGAAATCTAAATACTATAAAATAATGTGGATTATAAAATTATTTATCTTAAATTTTGATCAATAAAATTAATTTCTAGTAGTCTAATTTTCATAATATTTTTAAATAATATATTTATGGTTTTGGATCTGAAAATTTTAATTAGGATCTAGTTTTGTTTTTAGATATAATTATTATATGGTGAGTGAAGCTGATTTTATCGTATTGACCAACCGTACATTTTGATGCTAAAATTTTATATGAGTGAATTTCTTATTTTGGGTTTTATCTTATTGTCCATCCATATTTTTCTACCAATCATGTATTGGTTTAATATAATCAATAATCAAACAACACAACCTGCAATTTCTTTTCCCGTTCGACTGCTAGGACCCACGACCCGCACCTGTTGACTAGTTTCATAAAACTTAAACTAATGCTAGTATAAGAGCACCTTTATCCCACGTTTCTACGCTGGGTTTTTAGGAAAAAGTAAATGTGGGTCCCACTGAAACCAGAGAAAACGTCTCCAGAAATTGCGAATAGGAGACGTCCGTTCAACTATTCGCGGGTCCCACTTACACGTAATTGTTCGTGATTGGTTTGATTTTAATTTTTTTTTTTTAAATAAAAAAAATAATAATAAAAAACGTATATGCGATAAAGAAGCTCTTAGTGCTGAAAACAAGATCGATCACTACTATTGACTGACACGAATAAAGCTAATAACCAATAAATCATGCAAATCACAAATGAAACACGTAAGTGCAGGAGAATTATTTTAAATAATTCAACCGATCCTGCAAAAAAAAATGTTAGCGCAAGAACACAAGCTTTACACAATATCAAAACTGGCAGGAGAAAGCACACATCCAGATTTTGTTTCGAGACTGTCGATTAACCTCTTCTTAAAAACAAAACTTTTAGCAAATATCAGTATTGTTAGTGCAAAAGCATAAAAGATATTAAAAAAATTAAGAGTGTAGGAACCTTATTTTACTGATATTTGTAAAAAATAATAAGAACATAAATTAAAATTACAATACCGAAATATAAGAATAAAGACGAATTGCAGAGTTGAGATGGTTAATATCTTTTCTTAAATCTTTAAACGTCCCGTAGTGTGACGGTTTCATAGCGCTCAGATTCCAGGATACAACTGCAGCATTGTTTCTATTTACCATCACCCAAAAACAGAATCTATCGAACCTAATTTTTTGATGTATTCTCAGAAAAAATAAAAATAAAATAACTATTTCATGATGGGAGAATCTTTTGTTGTTTCACGTTCATGTTAGTCACTTTCCTTATGGCTAACAAGCCTTATTTATATGAAACTACGGGGTGTCCGCGCTACGCGCAGAATATTGTTTTTATTATTGCTAGAACATGATTTTTTGGATAATGTAATTATGTTGTCGTTTTTATTTGTTAAGATCATTATTTGGTGTTTTTAGTGTGTTATGTAGTAATAGATGATAGGTTAATATATTTTGTGTTTGTTTTTTTCGAATAATGTGTTGTTGTGTGTATAGTACTTGTTAGTAGTGAAATGAACATCTAACGTAAAATAATATTGAATTTCAATAACTTTGTTGATTCTAAGATTAACGGTTTCAGTGTCAAAATTGTATTATATTTTTTTCATATTTTTAAAAATTATAACTTTTAAGATGTTTTTTGCCCTCTCCCTATATTTTGACCTTGAGCCATCACCGTCTATGTATTTCCTTACCTTTCTGGTGTGCGGTGCTTCTCACCATCACCGGAAAAATACTTACATCTTTCTCTTGTTCTTCCTTGTCTTCTTCACCTGTGAGATTATATGGTATTTGTTGTAGATCAGATTTATGAGTTTTCAGTTTTTCGGTTGATTCTCACGGCATTGTTGGTTATTGACTGCTCATCATTTTTCTTAGATTTCAGCTGATGTTAGGAACTGCATCTTCTTGGTTGGGTCAGAGTTTAGTCGTTTTTGATGTTGTATTCCTCAACGTTGGCTTACCGTCAATAGTCACTGCTTGTCTTGATTTTCAAGATCTAATTTTTGGTGTTCTGACTTCTATGCTCTCTTTCATAGCTCGAGGACGGCTTCATAGTTTTCTAATTTTGTTTCGTCTCCCTTTCCCTCTCTATTCTCGCATCTCTTTGCAGCTTTCATCGCATCTCTAGTGGCTCTTCATTTCACCATGTTTGTCACTCGAGGTTTGGATAATGTTTTCGTTCGTGTATGTTATATGGGCTTGGAAGGTTATTTTTGGTCTCAAGTTTAGTCTCTAATTTCGTGGTGATTGTCTTCCATTGTCCCTCCCTCAAGTTGTTTCTTTTCTTTCCATGTTTCCTTTGGTATAGGTGTGCGGAATTAGTCTCTTGGAGCTTTGGTTCCTTCTATCCAAAGCTTTGTGGTTTTTCACTTGCATGACCGTGTTGTATATTCTTGTTTAGTTAGTGAGGTGTTTCTTACCTTTTAGCTACTGGTTGTGATTCTGGTGCTTTAGGCATATATATATGTTCCTGCTTCTAGGTGGCTTTGGCCTTTTGATTATTATTCTCCTTCTAACCCGCTTTCTTGGTTATTTGCGTTGGTGCTCTAGTTTCTTATTATTAGTTTGATTATCTTATGATATTGATAGTGAAATAAACATATATATAATTTATAAATGAAATAATAAAAATTAGTAAAAATAATAAAATGGTAAAAGTTTATGCTATTTTTAATTGTAAATAAATTAAATATTTAAAATATATTTATATTATTTTATTTATTTCTTGAATTTTAGGGACTGATAAGTGTGAGAATGATCAGATAGTACATAATTAGAGATTGATGGAACAAATTGCAATAATTTAAAAGTAAAAGGATTTAAATTACAAAAAAAAAATATGAGGACACATGTCAACAAACCACCATTTCACATGTCATAAGAAAGAGAAAAAACCAACTTTATATATATAGATGAGATGACATTACGTTATGGTTTTTAAAACCAAACGTTGAGAACAATGGAGTCAAGTCAAAAATCAATGTTGTCATTATGGTATTTGATTCCCTTTGACTTGATTTTTAATGACTTAACAATAAAAAATATATTATTTATTTGACCAAATCAAACATAAATAATATTCTTTTTAATTTGGGTTTGTATTTTATGTTTTACAAACATAAAGATAATCATCAATAAAAATTATATGAATAAGTAGTGAACCCAATATCCATCTAACAAATTCAAATCCAAACCCAAATATCCACTGTGTGACATTTGCTAAATTTTATACTTAGCCAAATTTTAAAGCTTTACAAGCTCTGTATGTCACTAACTTCAGACTTCTATTTCTCATTCACAACAACTTCGGTTTTGACCAGAGGTTACACTACTTCATAGTGTTTTTCAAACATTAGGTTATTCCGACGAACGTCTTCGGCCGAAAACTTACCGAAAAATAGTCTAAAACCATTTCGTCAAAAACGAGTTCCAACACTCATGGCTACTGGCCATTTCTTGACCGGAGCAAAAACAAACATCAAGATAAAAATCTAAAACCTTTAAAAGAAATTACGGTGAAAATCTTCTTAAGAAGACATAAATACAGATTCATCCATTCCAGTGTCGTGCTAGGTGACTTGCAGGTCCTGCTGCCCTCAGTAACATCCTGAAGCATCTTCTTCCCAGAGATATGTACGTCAAAATCGACAATAAAAGGGAGAGAGCATGCAGTCAGATTTCAGTTCGGCAAGAATTGAGTCAAAATCTTCCCCGATCACTTCTAATCTTTTCTTACGGAAAATCAGCATGTCTAACTCAAACTCGGAAGATGGAGCGTTCTCTTGGATCGACGTCCCTGCCATGGATCCCCATCAGAGTTTTTAGAGAACTCGTAGTCTTTATAAGGCAGGACTGAAATTCTGTATACAAGAAACTCTTTACCGTGGCCTTGATCGTTTCGAACTCGCGATCCGCCAAGACCACTGGTTCGGTCGTTCCTAGGAGATTTGCGTTTTTAAAATGAAACGGTCCTTCACAGTCACTTTAGACGTAGTGACGTGAGATGTGTTCGCTTTGTGAATTTAATATAAGATTTTTCTTATATTACTTCATACAAATGTATTCATTACAATGAGTAACGTGTGTGATTCTCATTTTTGCAGCATCTGTACACTTTAGTCACAAATATTTGTCTTATCTGTATAGATGCACAATCAAAATAAAATTTAGTTACCAGAATTGTTGGAACATTGTTGATTTCTCAGTTACAGAAAAAATATTATATTTACTGGACTTTTGTATTCATTTCTGTGCACCGTATATAGGGTTAGGTAAGGAGATAATAATACTAAAATTTTTAGTATTTGTGATTTGATTTGTAATTTACGGATATACAAAAAAATTATGGATGTTTACGAATACATTATCCATTTATTTAATACTAGCATATCTAAAAAAAACTATATGAGTTGTTTTATAAAATGTATCTTTTATATAATATAAAATAAAAGGTAAAAATTCGTAAAACTATATGTTTCATAAATTTCTATATTAATTAATTCTTAAAAATTCCAAATTATCAGGAAATTGTAGTTTTTACAAAGATTTTATATTTATTTTAAATTTAATATTTTTATAAGTAACTTTATAAATACAATTACTAAAACAATATGATAAAATAATAATTATATATAATTATACATTTAAAACTCTATATTTAATTGTAGATAAATGTTTATTTGTATCCAATAAGAGCGGAGCGGATATGTCTATTTCAATATTTTAGTATTTGTGATTTAATTTATTTTTCGTAAATATTAATTTTTAATATTTGAGTTGATCCAAAAATTTATGGATATTTAAATTTTCTGATAAAATTGAAATGAATGATAAATGAAATCAAATTTAATAGATAAAATGTCCAACTCTACGTATGAATGATCCATGCTTGAATTATCATCAGTTGTGTGGATGATGACAAAAAACCATATTGGGTTTTAACCAATGAGATGGCTAATTTAATATTAAATTTAAATATAATGCATAAGCCAGTGATCATAAGAGCATGATTAATGAGAGTTCTTAGAGTAGGAGTTTTTAACGGAATATAAAAAACTGTCTTTTAACTTTTAAATAAAAAAAGTAAGAACTGGTTTTTAAATATCTTGTTTAAGAGCCGGTTCTTAACTTTTTTAGTTTAAAGTTAAGAGACGGTTTCTTATATTCCGCTAAGAACTCCGTCCTAAGAGCATGATTAATAGGGGTTTTTAGAGATGAGGTTCTTAGCGTAATTTAATAATCGGTTCTTAACTTTAACAAAGAAAAAAATTAAGATCCGGTTCTTAAATATATAAAGAACCGGTTCTTAACCTTTTTCTTTGTTAAAGTTAAGAACCGGTTCTTAAATTACGCTAAGAACCTCACCCCTAAAAACCCTATTAATCACGGCCTAAAAATCCCTATTAATCATGTTCTTAAGTTTAGTGGCTTAAGTCTTATTTGATATTGTCGCCGATAATAGATATAAGACTGTAACTGGTAGACAAGTGATTCTCTTTGTTTCAGAAAGATCAAAAAGGCTTTGATGGACGTTATTTTGCTTTTGCCTGAGTTCGATGAGTTTACGGACTAATTCGACTGGTTATTCAAGTAAATCAAATGGTATATAAAATATTCCAAAGTATTCTATCAACACGACAACACTATATAAATCAGGTGATATTTACATATTGCTTATTATTAATTTGTAGGAGTAAACTGAACCACGTTTTGTCCATTAAATATTGCTTATTATTAATTTGTAGGAGTAAACTGAACCACGTTTTGTCCATAATCAAGGCTAGTATAAAAATAAGGCTGAATTTGTGAAATGACCGAGTTTGGGAAAGAAATTAAGTGAAAAAATTGATTTTGACATAATGTATTATCTAACAATTGTGATTCATTTTCACCGGTTTTACCCTTGATTCATACAAGTTGCCGGTGACTTAAAGATGTAGAGATGACGTTGACAAAATCCAAGTGTGGCCAATAATTAATGCAAACTTTTACCAACATATTAGGGTCTAGTTGTTCATAGTATGTGAAACTATACTATCTCCGGTAAATAGTATAGTATTGAATGAATGACACTTGTTTTCTTCTCGGATGTGGCCTTTTAGTGATGTTTTGGATTTTGTTTGTGATTTCCCAGGCGAGAGCTGATCTAATAAGCTTATTAATCTTTGAGCAAGAGGTAGAGTTTACCTAACAGCGCCGGAGGAACGACCCGGCCAGTTAAGGCCAGGAGCGTGTTCATAACAATGATATTAGAAGACTTCTAGAAAGAGTTTCAACGAAATTGCGATGCCGATACAATACTTGGATGCTTAACTGTCACCACAATGGCATGCTGCAATGTAGCCAAGATCATTTCCAAACTCCACGAGGTTGTATAAGTTTCTAGTGGAGGATATAAGTTTCACCACCATTAAGGTAAATTAGTCATCATCTATTTTTATGTTAAGTGATTTAACAGATTTAATGGGAGAGGAAGAAAGGATAGGGACAGCCTGTTCCAGATTCAGTAGGACGACAAAGTTTGAGATGAGTGATCTAGGCAAGCTAACTTATTATCTTGGGAATCCGATCCAATGTATACCAAGCCCCAAACCAAGCAGCCTCGCCCTATCTTTGCACACTCGCCCAGGATTGCAGTTTTAGTGATGTGGATTTGTTAATTAAAACTAATCTCGCGAATATTTGGTATATGGAAGTAGAAGAGCGTAGCACGTGTGAAGTTATAGAGTGTCATTTGAAGATGCTCTAAATGGGGTTTTGTTACCAAACCTTCAGAATACCCACCAGAATCCGTCAGTACACCTTCAGATGGCAAATAAGCCCTTTAAGAAACGCACCACTGCTCCTGCCATGATCCAACTTCCAATTAACGGGAACCTGCATCAGAGTACTGCAACCGGGTGAGCTGATTATGAATAAGACGTCAATCACACCACGAGATATACTCTTCTCTCCCCCCCCCCCACTTAACTAATAAATCTTTTTCCTGAGATTTTTCCTTCTAAAAGAAGATAATACAGCTACATCACATACATAATAACCACAAACATTTCATTAATTCTAATAATATAGAATATTAATTATACATCAACCCTTAAATCTAGATACTAAAACTTATCTCAATCTAAAACTAATCTCTAAATACTAAACCTTAAACCCTAATCACTAAACTATAAATCCAAATATAAACCATAAACTCAAATATAAACCTAAATCTAACTCCAATTTTTAAATACTAAACCCTAAATGGATTACTAAACCTAAACTAAACCTAAACTCAAATGTACTCTATATTATATATTTATAATTTTAAAATAGAATTAAAATCTGAAAAATATATATAATATTTTGTGATATTAAGTTATACTATATAAAGATGGAAAATATCATACTAAACTCTAAACCCAACCCCTAATTACTAAACCCTAAATACTAATCACTAAACCCTAAATCCTAAATACTAATCACTAAACCCTAAATGCTAATCACTAGACTCTAAACCCAAGTATAAACCATAAACCCAGATAGAATGGAACAAAAAATATATTATAGTACATAATGGTGAAAGAGAACAATCTTTATTAATCGTCAAATGGAACGATACATGATAGGGTCACTAAACCCAAATCTCAACCTCACCTTCCAAATACTAAACTCTAAAGTTTAATCACTAAACCCTAAATGAAAAAAACTAACATTTAGGCTTCATATTACCCGGTTATACCCTCCACATATGCAAGTTGCCGGTACAAAAGAAGAAAGAAATGACCCAAAGAAAGAAGAAAGACACATCACTGATTAATAAAACTAAACCTAAATTAAGGAAGCATAAACCCAAATAGAATATATATAATATGATTTACTAAACCCAAACCTCTACTTACTAAATCTAAACCCTATGCATAAACTTATAAACTCAAATACAATCTATAAATTATTTCCCAATATTAGACACTTAAAGGCACATTTACTTGGATAGCATGTTACATATCTTCTATTCCATATAGTCTAAGTAGTATAGTACACAAATGTTTCAAATAATCAAATTTTTCCAGTGGTGTATCCATAGTATGGAATGCAAATAGTAAACCCTCCCCACCCGCAAAAATACAACAATACAAGACGCACCATTAATTATTAAAGCTAAACCATAATTAAGGAAGCCTAAACCCAAATAGTATACATATAATATGGTTTACTATACTCAAACCTCTACTTAGTAAAACTAAACCCTAGGCAGGAACCTATAAACCCAAATACAATCTATAAATTTTTTTCCAATATTGGACACTTGAAGGCACATTTTGAATATTAAACCCTAAACTGATATCACTAAACCCAAACTTTAACCCCACACCTTCCAAATACTAAACTCTAAACTCTAATGACTAAATCCTAAACCCAACTATAGACCCTAAACCCAAATAGAATGAAATAAAATAAATAGTATAGTACATATTGGTGAACAAAATAGAACACTCTTTATTAATCGTCAAATGAAACGATACATGTTCACTAAACCCAAATTCCAACCCCGCCCTACTAAACCCTAAATCTTAATCACTAAACCCTAAACCCAAGTATAAACCCTAAACTCTAAACCTAAATCTCAAAATCTAATACTGACCTCAAACTCACCCATATTACTCTAAATACTAAACCCTAATCACTAATTACTAAACCCTAAACTCAAATATAAACTCTAAATCCAAATATCAAAATCTAAAATAATACATAATATTATGTAATATTAGTTTATACTATATAAATATTATTTGTAGTGTAGATGTAATATAATACACTAATATAAGAGTTTATTTTTCATCTATCCAAAATTGGTTTTAATCATTACACTTAAACCAATATAGTATGAATTTCATATTACAATCAATTACACAAAATGACATAGAAGAAAACTATCAAATTTGTAAATATAAAGATGATTACATTTTTAAGAAGTAGTATATATATATCCCAAATAGTATAGTAACTTTACATACATAAATACACTAAAGAATATATGCTATACTATTCATTTCCCGAATATAGTATAGAAGATAAGTTCATCTTCTTCAATTCTTCTTTTGTCACACATGCTGATACACCTTCACTTCGTTCACCGTCGTTATTCTTCACTACCATATAGAGATCATCTTCATCTCTTGTCCCTTTTTCGACACATCGACGCTTTTACTGGTCCACCGTCGTTATTCTTCACCATTGGATCACTAAAATAAAAAAGAAACGAAAACAAAGTATAAAAACAAAATCATGATGTGGGAATCAATGATTTAAGAGAAGGAGAAAAAGAAATGATAAAGTTGTTATGTCTGCTCACCGTATATGCCTTCATCGTTTTTTTTTGTTCTTCTCAAGAGAAGAAATTCAGTTCAAGAAGATATGTGCATAATGAAAGACCACGTTCATTTTGATCTTCTTGAAAGCTATCTAATTATTTTGGGAGGTGAAACTGAATACAACGTGGCCACGTATTTTACTTGTTACATTAATTAATTATTTATTTTTATTTTTTTGGTACTAGATTTCACCGGTTGAATATGAGAGCAATATGGCAATAATCTATAATGTGTACATTGTATATAGAAAAAAGAAGGTTTTTAGGCAGTGAGTGAATTATAATTTGTTCGATGGTTATTCAGCCCAATTCCTCTAAAAATAAAAATAATCGTAAAACCCTAAATTATGAATCAAAATCGAAAAAATGTTTGTCATACATTTTGTCGTGATTCGTCCCACGAAACGACAAGCGTGGTTAGGTCCTTATGCGACGCGGCTACTAGTGCTCTTCCTTTCGTCATCAGTCATCAGTCATCAGTCATCAATAAGGCTGCCTGCTTTTTGTTTTTCCATTACATTCATATTATATAAAGATTCGGATATCATTACAAGATTGGTGTCTATGTTCCCAGAAATATTATAAACAAATTTACGCATGCAACAAAAATATTAGCTAACCCTCTTATAAATCAATCTACTAAAAATTAAGGACAAACTTTCGATGAGACAGAAACACGTGATGTCATTGTTTTATTTTTTACATAAAAATTGGTGCAATTGTCAGATAAATGAGTTAAGTTTTTTCGACATTGCGTAAACTGTTGGAATGTACGCCGATATTGATGGGATAAAGACTAGTTGTTTAGTTGATTGTTGTATTTGCTAAGTCCTCTGTGAGTAATGGAGGGTTGCAACTGGTTAGATTTTCTGTTGAGATACTCTTTCTTGTGAGGATGTATAAATATATATTGATGTAATCTCTTTCAACATCATACACATAAATATTTTTCAACTCTCTCTGTTCTGTTATATGGTATCAGAGCCAAAATTTTTCTTTTATGATCTTTAGATCTCTGAATCAACAATTGATTGACGATGTCTGGAACAAATCCAACGAACACGAACCCGATAATGATGGAAGTGCGTCGTACGATTTCACCATATGAACTGACCTCTGTGGATAATCCCAGAGCTGTGATTATCCTCTCTTACGAGGAATTAACTACGACGAATGGGCGTGTGGTATCAAAACTACACTATGTTCTCGTAAAAAGTTTGGCTTTCTTGATGGATCGATCAAGCAACCAAAAGAAGGCTCTCCAGACTTGGAGGATTGGTGGACGATTCAGGCTCTGCTTGTCTCTTGGATCAAGATGACAATTGAGTTGACACTTCACTCAAACATCTCTCACAAAGATGTTGCTCAGGACCTATGGGAGCATCTGAAACGAAGGTTCTCTGTGCTGAATGGACCGCGTATTCAGCAGATCAAGGCGGAGCTGGCTTGTTGCAAGCAAAGGGGTCTTGCGATTGAGTCATATTTTGGCAAACTCAATCGTATTTGGGATAGCATGGCGATCTATAGGCCTCTACGGGTCTGCAAGTGCGGGAAGTGTACTTGTGATCTTGGAACTCTTCAGGAAAAGGATCGGGAGGAAGACAAAGTTGATCAGTTCTTGTATGGATTGGATAATGCATATTTCCGAACGGTATGATCATCTCTTGTGTCTCGATCTCCTCTCCAAGCAACAGAGGAGGTGTACAACATTGTACGTCAAGAGGAGGACTTGCGAACTGCGAACAAGCTAGAAGAAGATGCTTCCATAAATGCAGTCACTGCGTTTGCTGCTCAGACTAAAGGAAGAGGACGTTGTGGTGATGGGAGCAAAATGAGTTTATGTAGGCATTGTAACCGTTCATGACACTCCTCAGAGAATTTTTTTGCGGTGATTGGCTATCCAGAGTGGTGGGGAGACAGACCACAAGGAAGGACAATGCAAGGAAGAGGTCGTGGTGGTTCTTCATCCAATGGTGAAGGCAGGGGCCGAGAATCAATGTCTTACGCCAACGCAGCACATGTTGCAACACCACAACATGTTGAACAAGCAAACTATGTCGTCACTGATAAGGATCGTGATGGAGTAACTGGGTTGAGCGATGTTCAGTGGAGGAATATCATGAACATACTCAATGCGAACGCTGGAAAGAACAACAACACCACCTCTGAGAACTTGACAGGGTCTTATGTTGAAATCTGTTTTCTATGTTGAGGGAATGCCATCTGATATGATCTCTGTTGGTCAGCAGTTCAGTTAGCTGATTAGTTCTTGATTGTCCAGGACCGCATTACAAGGATGGTGATTAGAGCGTCTAAGAGGGAGAATGGAGCATTCCGCTTATGCAGCATGGAGAGTGTAGCAGCTGTGAGTACGAAGGAGGAAGAGTCGTATGAGCTGTGGCATAAGAGAATGAGACATCTTGCTGCTAAAGTTGTCTGCTCACTTCCTGTTGTTTCTAGTTCAGTTTGTCTTAGTTTTCTGGATATGGCGTGTGATATTTGTCTCCTCGCAAAACAAACCAGATCATGTTTTCCTGTTAGTATCAATAAAACTTCCAAGGCTTTTGATATGATTCATACAAACTTATGGGGTCCTTATAGGACATAATCAATGACTGGTGCAAGAAATTTTCTCACTTTAGTTGATGATTACTCACGTGGTGTATGGGTTTATCTTCTTAAAGACAAAACTGAAGCTTCAACTAACTTGAAAAACTTCTTGTCGATGATTCATGCACAGTTTTAGGCAACAGTAAGAACAATCTATAGTGACAATGGTTCTGAGTTCTTATGTTTACGAGAGCACTTCTTGAAGCTTGGAATTGTACATGAAACATCCTGCATCGGCACACCGCAGCAAAACGGCAAGGTAGAAAGGAAGCACTGCCACATACTGAATGTTGCACGGGCATTGCGATTTGAGGCTAAACTTCCTATATATTTCTGGGGTGAATGTATTCTTGCAACATGATACTTGATTAATCAAACACCAAGCTTGGTTTTGGGTAGAATCAGTCCGTATGAGAAGATCCATAACAAAGCTCCATGTTATGATCATCTCAGGGTGTTTGGAAGTCTCTGTTACGCTCACAATCAGACGACAAAGGGAGATAAATTTGCACCAAGAAGTAATAGATGTGTGTTTATGGGTTATCCGTACGACAAAAAGGGCTGGAGATTGTTTGATTTGGAGAAGCATGAATTTACTATATCAAGAGATGTATTTTCTGTGAGAATGAGTTTCCTTACGCGAAACTAGAAGAAAATGGAGAACCAGGGGATCCACGTTTGTGGAAACCAATTGGAACTCGGGAAGAAGACGACACACAGATGGTACGACAGAGTACTAATGTTGGGTCGGACCAGGGTGGAACCTTAGCTTGTCTTGGAAGTTTTTTAGATCCAACAACAATTGGGCCCAATACTAAAACCATACCTAACTCGGCCCAAACAACAAATGTGACTTCGTCTTCTCCAACAGTGCCGATGACGACAGAAGCACCCAAACAACAAATAACTGAGGAACAAAAGACACAATTGGAAAGGGGTCATCGAAAATGAGTTCCTCATGCTACCTTGAAAACTATGTCACAAACTCATCATAAATGCGTGTTCTCTCCAATTCGACTAAAAAGAGTACGAAGTTGCTTTATCCGATCTCGAAGTACGTATGCTATGGACGCTTCTCCGCTAGACATACGGCATACCAGGTGACTACTGGTAAGATTACTCCACCAAAGACATATAATCAAGCTGTAGAGGATGAACGGTTTAGGAATGCAATGGGTACAGAGATTGTAGCTCTTGAAGATAATCAAACCTGGTATATAGTTGATTTGCCACCAAAGAAACGAGCCATCAGATGTAAGTGGGTTTATAAAGTGAAGTACATGGCTGATGGGACGATAGAGAGATTCAAAGTTCGCTTAGTGGCTTTGGAAAATAAACAAGTTGAAGGTGTTGATTATAAGGAGACATTTGCGTCTGTGGCAAAAAAAAAAGGACGGTCCGTTTATTCTTGGATGTGGCTACAAAACGAGGCTGGGATGTGCAAAACGCATTCTTGCACGAAGATCTCACAGAAGAAGCTTATATGAAGTTTCCACCCAGTTTTAACGCCAAAGACTCATCAAAAACTTGTAGACTAAGGAAATATTTATATGGATTACGCCAAGCTCCTAGATGCTGGTTCGTTAAATTGACAACGTCTCTGCAGGGTTATGGTTTTCAGCAGTGTCGATCGGATTACTCATTGTTTACATATGTCAAGGGAGCAACTTAGATGCAAATTTTGATCTATGTCGACGATCTTATCATTACATGTAACCAACCTAAGGTTGTGGCATTCTTTTAAGACATATCTCATGTTTTAAAATGAAGAATTTGGGTCTGTTACGGTATTTTTTTGGAAATTGAAGTAGCAAGAAATCAGACAGTAATGTACTTGAGTCAAAGGAAGTATGCGCTTGAGATTATTGAAGATACTGGTCTTATAAATTCAAAACCTGCACTGTTTCCTGTCGAACAGAACCATAAACTGGCTCTGTCAAAATCTTTGCTCCTTCTTAACCCGCAGAAGTACATACGATTGGTAGGAAGATTTATTTATTTGGGGGTCACACGACTTGACTTGGTTTACTCTGTTAACGTGTTGTCACAATTTATGCAATCACCTCGTGAAGATCATTGGCAGGCAGCACTCAGAGTGGTTTGGTACTTAAAGGGGAGTCCAGGTCAAGGACTGTTACCTTGTGCGAATGATACTCTACAAATCACTGGTTGGTCAGACTCAGATTGGGCTAGCTTTCCTATAACTAGAAGATCGGTCACATGCTATTTTATAAACCTAGGGAGTTCCCCAATCTCGTGGAAAACAAAGAAGCAGCCAACTGTGAGTCTTTCTTCTGCAGAGGCTGAATATAGGGCAATGGCCTATCTTACGAAGGAAATGATATGGCTGAAGAGAATACTCCAAGCCCTATGCATTCAACACGATCAACTGATGCAACTGAACTGTGACAGTAAGGCAACTCTACATATATGTAACAACAAAACATATAGAGTTGGATTGTCATTTTGTGAGAGATGAGATCATTGCTGGAACAATAGCTACATTTCATGTAGTAGTAAGTCACGGTTAGCTGATGTCTTTACTAAAGCATTGGGGCATTACGAGTTTGAAGGGTTTAAGATCAAGTTGGGCATCAGAGACTTGTATGCTCCAACGTGGGGTGGGGGGTGTTGAAATGTACTCTGATGGGATAAGGACTAATTGTTTAGTTGATTGTTGTATTTGCTAAGTTCTTCGTAAGTAATGGAGGGTTGCAACTAGTTAGATTTGCCGTTGAGATACTCTCTCTTGTGAGGATGTATATATATTGATGTAATTTCTTTCAACGTAATGCACATAAATATTTCTCAACTCCCTCTGTTCCATTATATAAACCACACTTACAAGGGGTGAAACACCATGAGTGCTCTTACTCACTCATACACATATAACCAAAATATATCCCCAACTATATTAAAAAAAAAAAAAAGAAGAAAGAAAACTATGTAAAAGAAATTATACTGTATGTTCTCTTGTTTACCAAGATGCTTGTTTTTGTTATGTTCCCTGTCTATCGTTTGATGCGGCGAAATTTTATTCGAACATATCTTATCTATCGTTTGATGCGGCTCATTATAACTATATAAACGGGATTCGACAGACATTGATTTCTCAATAATTATAAAGTTTTATTTTGCATCTGTTCGGATTTTAGAATTTTACATAATGATGTACCATTTCTATTCTCTTTTAATCTTTCATTCCAAATGGCTCATCGTAGAAATTTTGGTATTGCCTTGTGGAGTTCTTGTATCAATATGTTTATGAAAAAATTACTCGATTTCTTCTAACCTTCTATAAAATCAAAAAATTTCCCGATATTTATGCTTAATCATTTCTACCCAAAACTTGCGACGAGTTTTTTGGCATGAAACCAAAATTTATAAATAATGTCGTGAGCAATAATATATTTGATATAGTACTATTTTTGGATATAAAAATTGTTGTATTTGAAAGGGATCACATACATAAAATTATTTAGGATTTCATTTTTAGCTTCAATTAACTACTCCATACAACAACAACAAAACTACTCCATGCATGTCCAAAATATCACACTAATTACTCTAACACGATAGTTTATTATATTTTCTACTAAAACTACTATTTTCTTTTATCAGCTAGTAAAATAAATAGATAGAATTGCAGTAGCATCTCGTACTACTCGTACTTATAACTTACAAAATGAATTATAAGACATATGTGAATTTTAGTTTAAGTTATACTATCTTCCAATATTGAAATTTAGTATTTGTTGATCATTTCAATTAAAATTATGCTCATAAGTATTTGTTGATCAAAAATATTTAAGGAAACAAGCAATCATTAAGAGAATCGGGAGTCCTAAATATATGAAAGCAACTATCTAATAAATGGGCAACGATGGTATCGAGTAATTAACTTTCCTGGAAGTGTGGTTCATTATTTTCAGCAAAATTATAGATATACATATACTTTGTGAGTTTGCGTCACACACAGCAATGACGTGGTATGAAACCCATTACCAGCCAATGGGGGTATTTGTCTTGTTCTGTTATTCTCATTAACTGGGAGTGGAAATTCGATGCATAATCACAATGACAACGAGGAAGTAAACTAAGTACTGTGTGCTTCAATTCGATGCATTTCCCCGGTTTTAAAGATCACATTTGAACATTATGCCAATTTTCCAGCATTTATCTTTATAAACAAAAGTAATGCTTTGGTAATTTAAAAATAATAATAGTTGGCAAAAGAGCAATAACCTCAATAGTTGCATTGCGTGTCATGTTAAGTTGTTAGCTACGGTATATCGCTTGATAATTGATGTTATAGTTCAAGTGTCATTCATAGTCTTGATTAAATTTGACCCAACTGGAAGAAAATTAAGGCAGATTTAATGGTTGTCGTTATCAGATTAATTAGATGAGGCATCTCTACTAAAAAGGACATTAGAGAGATAAGTGAAATGTAAAACATATATATGGTGATTAATGGCGAGTGTGAGGTTCGTACGATGACGTACGAAAGAAAGAGATTGGGAGAACGTGAAAAAGACTTTTAGAGTTGGATTCATGCTTGGACTCCAACTTTCATAACTTGGGCTAAATGGATGACACTTCTTCCTTTCTTTACTTTAGTTAAAATATTTATACATTCTAGACTCTATTATTTCTCATGGCATAAACTTTAATATATTTTTATCAGAGGTGGTAAACAAGATGATGGTTGATGATATCAGCAAAACAACAGTTAAATATTCGAGGCAAAAAGAAAGGGAGATGAATATATACATCTTACCTTGACGAGGCAATTAAAAATTCATTTAGAAACGTTTTATTTTTTTCAAGTGTTGTCTATAGTATAATCTACTGGCGAGTTCTTAGATGACCTAACTAAATCGTTTTGTTTTGTTTTGTCCTGTTCTTCATTTATAATAAAAATGAATACTATATATTTGATCCGATCTGATGTCTAACTGTTCCCACACATGAAAGAAAAGAACATGACATACAATAAGCATTGTCTACATGACAATCTGGCTGTCTTCTGCAAAGTATACGTCACCAAATTACATTTTAATCTTGTTTATTAGCACCATGATGATGTGTTCAAAAAAAAAAAAAAAAAAAAAAAAAAAAAGAACCATGATGATATTTATAAATTCGTAAACATTTGACATTTTGAATACTAGGATAATTGCTTTGGTATATTGTCGCATAACAGAAAGTGATCTGTGCACAAACTCAAGGATCTCTAACTATCGATATAATGTTCCACAGAAAAAAAAAAAAAAATGTGTTCTTCCATTTAAAACCAATTGACTCTGCTTATCCCCTCTTTTCAAAGTGGGGATGTGTTAACTCTATATAGTAAGTCCTTCAGGCCAAGTCTTTAAATGAGTTTCTTCTTCTCGAAATATCGCTTCAGGTACAATATCTGTGAACCCGCAACGCAAAGGCAAACCCCAAGTGACATTATACTGAACCAAGCCACTCTTGAGTTGGTTGTCTCACTCACTTCTCTCATCTCCGCTTCCCTGTATCCAAAACTTGTTTTAAACAACAATCATAACTTCAAGAGATAATGTATGAGGCAAAAAAGATACGTACCTGTCTTTTATATAATTGATATTCTCACGAATCGACTGCACTAACCCGTCAAGTCTCCTCAACTGAAGCTCAACACCCTGTAAATATATACACGTTCATAACAACACGTTCACATCAGAAAGAAGAACAGAGAAAGATGATTTAGAAAATATACAAAGAGATGTGTGACTTGCCTCGATTTTTTCCTTTTTAGCTACAGAGTCCCAATCTTTGGCCGCGATACCAATCTTCCAATCAATCCCAAGGGTTAGTGGATTAGCTTGCGGATGATGAGTGGAATCAACCCAGAAACAAGCCAAGTAGTTCCCAGTTTCTTGAGTAGTGAACGCAAACTGACCATGCGTTACATTGTCTTGGTGATGCAGATTGTTCCCATAAGGAGATGTTACCTATACAAAATGTAACAATCACATTTTAAAAAAACTTTAACGATAATAGCTTCACACACGACCAAACATGCAAACCAAAGTTTGTATCTTTACAACTTGAAACACACAAAACACTAAACTTGGATCAACCCATTAACCTTACGGATCAAAGATCAAAACTTTGATCTGTACCGATATAAAGTCCACAACTTTACACCCAATCTAACACACATAAGCTTGATTCGTTACACCAAAACCGAATTAACACAATCAGAACTTGAAATCGAATATCTAAACCGGCGAAATTGAACCGGACCAATCTCACCAAAAGCAGAATCGGAGCCGTACCTTAGAAGAAATAGCCGGTGTGTTTTCAGGACTATGCTCATCGACGACGTAGTAATCAGCCAATACGACGACGTTGCTCTGTATCTCCTCCGAGACGCACTTCGTCCCTCCCGTCGGCGGAATCGTCAACCATATCGCTTCGCCGTGATTAACCGTCAGCAGAAACAGCACCGCCGCCAAAACCGGCGAGAAACCAACGATTCCTCCTCTAATCGACATCTGGGAGCTACGACGATCTTCTTCCCTTTTACCCTCCAAGTCCAATTAAACTCAAGGGAAGGTCAACGAAGTTCTTCTCTCCGGAACCAAACCAAACACAAAGACAAATAGAGTTCACGCGCGCGTGTGTGTTAAATAAGGCGAGTGGGGAATGCTTCAACGTAAGAGCAGCCAATCAGGTTTGGAGTAAGGATCCACGTGGCGTATCTTTTAATGGAGGTGCCGCGTTTACCTTCTGGCCGAGTTAGAAGGTTTTGTTTAATGGTCTAACACGTTTGTTTTCAATTTGATACAGTGAATTGCATTTAGTCCATCATAAACGTTTATAGTTCGTGGAGTGTAGGATTCAACGATACAGGTTTGACATTAAATGAAAGAATTATTGTGATGGTGAGTTTATTTAGGGGAATATCGCATTTTAAATACTCTAGTAACTTTCTAGCACTTTAAACACCGAAATTTTTTGACTAACACTTTAAACCTTCAAAATGACATTTTTATCATAATAAAACTCCAACGACGTTTTCCAGTTCATAGACGACCGATACTGTTCATTTTACAGCTTAAAATGATGACGTGTCGGTTTTTTTTTCTTAAAAATAAAAAATAAAATAAAAATACGTAAAAATACAGAAAAATTCGAATGAAATTGGAAAAAAATTATAAAAAATTAGAAAAAATTCAAAACAAAATTAAAAATAAAAATAAAAATTCAAAAACATAAAAATTAAAATTTCAAACTTAAAAATAAATAAAAATTCAAAAAATTCAAAAAAAATTCAAAAATTAGATCTAAAATTAAAATGTCAAATTTAAAAACGAAAATAAAATTCTAAAAATTCTAAAAAATTCTAAAATAAGATCTAAAATATTCAAAAAAAAATAATTTGAAATTTTTCTTTATTTATTTGTATTTATATATTTAGAGCTTAAGAGTCTTTTGCATCTTTAATGAAACATTTTTGGTCATTTTCTTTCTTAGAAAATTTTTTTGGGACAAAACTCAATATAATCTATTTGAGAGAACTATTAGCCCTGCGTGTGGTCACCATCGATTAACATGGGGTGAAATTGGCGGCTCCCCGAGATGTTTTTTGCGGTGTGTACTTAGGCGCTAGTCGGGCTATGTAAGGTGTCTGGATATTCGGATTATCAAAAAAAGGTTTTGATGGTAGCAAGTTTTGATATATTGTTTTTGATGGCGGCAAGTTTTGATATCATCATAAATAACAGTCACTTTAATTGGATGAAATTTTAAAATAAATGTAACTTTTTTGGTTAAATATTTACAATATGTTTTTACAATTTTAATTTTTAAGTTTGATATTTTAATTTTAGATCTTATTTTTGAATTTTATTTTAAGAAAATTTAAAAAATTTCTTTTTTAAATTTGATATTTTATTTTAGAATTTTTAGAATTTTAATATTTTATTTTTATTTTTAAGTTTGAAATTTTAATTTTTAAGTTTTTTGAATTTTTAGATATTTTAAAAAATTTGGTTTTGATTTTTATACAATTTTTTCCAATTTTATTCGATTTTTTCTGTATTTTCCTGTATTTATTTATTTATTTTTAAAGAAACCGACACGTCATCATTTTGACCTGTAAAATGAACAGTACCGGTCGTCTATGAACAAGAAAACGTCTTTGGAGGTTTATTATGATAAAAATGTCACTTTGGAGGTTTAAAGTGCTAGTCAAAAAACTTTAATGTTTAAAGTGCTAGAAAGTGACACTCCAAGTGTTTAAAATGCGATTTTTCCGTTTAGTTAGTGGATATAAGTGAGTGAATTCAACACTATTATTGGGGTTATTGTGAGTTACTAGTATCATTTAAATCACATAAATTTGTGTATAATATAAACATTGTTAAGTTAACCCATAAAATAAAATATCATTGAGAGACATAAATTTATGTTTACCACTAAATATGTATTTAGTGAAGCTGTGTCGTTTTAGGTTTTGTCCAAGTCTGGGCTCTTCAAATAAAAACTGAATGAAGCTATCAGTCTGGTTTGATTTGTTAAAGGTTTACGAAGGAGCACGTCAAGATCACGTGCGAGACGAAGCTCAAGTTTGTTACAAAAGAGATCCACAGTCCGTTAGATCATCTTTATTCGCGAAACAGAGTTTTTCCGAGAAACAGAGAGAATCTAACAAAGAAAAGAGAGAGAGAAAATACGGAAGCTGGAAAAGAAAATGAGATCGAGAATAGAGAGATCCTGAAGTGATTAAAGCTCTTGAGGTCGCAGCGCTGGTTCAAGCTACGGGCCTTCTTCATAGGAGGATTCGGAGGTTGAAAGACTATCATCTCCGTCGCAGTCGATTACGTATTTTTCTCCTGTTAACTCTTTGTATATTCGCTTGTAATAGCTGCAAGGAAACAAACGATATCAGGTTGTGATATATTCACTTGTAATCACATTGATTCAAGTGAATTTGCTAGCAGAGCTAGATCCGGTGAGTATAGCGGCTTCTCCACATCGAAGAAGTGCGGTGAACACTGGATAAACAGTTCGTGTGTGTTGATTCTTCGTTTCGTTGATCTTTCAAGTTCTCGTAATCACCACTTCTTAAGGCTAAACGAAATCAAGCTAATCGATTGAATCAAGCATTAATCAAAGGAAGATCGTAGACAAATCTAGTTAATACCTCGAGAAGTGGTATCAGAGCCAAGTTATCGGTGAAGGGAACTAGGTTCGATCTGCATCGGCTTCAAGATATAGTATTCTTGATCAGTATTTCTTGAAGTTCTCGTTTGAGTTGCTGGTGATTTGTGATCTGAAGTCTAAGAATGGATTCAGTTCGCACAAGGTTCGAGATGGAGAACTTTGATGGTTCTGGTGATTTTGGCTTATGGAAGTTTAAGATGTTGATGCAGCTTGAATTGCAGGGATTGTGACATATATTAAGTTCAGAAGCTCCATCATCCAAGGAAGAAACAGATGTTGACAGTGTCACTGAAAAATAAGTCAAGAAGGATCCTCTGGCGAAATAAAAAGATACTTGTGCTAGAAATCTCATATGCTCAACCTCACAAACATTGTGTTAAGAAAGGTTATGAAAGAGTCTACACCTATGGGAGTTTGGAAGGCACTTGAGGGATATTATCAGACGAAGACGCTTCTGAATAGGATCTATCTGAAGCAGCGGTTCACTAGCTACAAGATGATAGAAAGCAAAAGCATAGAGGAAAATTTTGACATTATTTTGAAGCTGGTTGATGATCTAGCAAGTCTAAACATCAACGTATCCAACAAAGATCAAGCAATACAGATTCTCACAAGTCTGCCTCCTCAATATTACGCTATGGTTCATACACTCAAATATGGAAACAGTAAAGAGACTCTGTCGGTTAAAGAGGTAACAGCTTCGGCGTATGCAAAAGAAGCAGAACTCACAGAGAAAGGCTTAGGGAAACGAGCTAAGTCAAATTCAGAAGGTCTAATTGTCTCCAGAGGAAGAAATGAGAAAATAACCAACAACCAAGGAAGAAACAGATCAAAGAGTAAAAATTACCGGTCTAAGTCTGAACGCAAAACACAACCAAAGGCTAGAGAGTGTTGGGTATGTGGAAAAGAAGGACATTTCAAAAGAGATTTTCCAGAGAGAAAAAATCAAAGATCACCAAGTTCTGCGAATGTAGTTGAAGAAAAAGAGTTTCAAATGATCTTGACTACTAGTATGCAGGACACAAAGGAAGAATGGGTTCTTGATTTTGGATGTACTTTCCACATTACTCCAAATCGTGACGTCTTGTTTGATCTAGAGGAGTTTGAAGGAGGGAAAGTACTAATGGATAACAACACTTATAGCGAGGTGAAAGGAATAGGAAAGCTAAAGATTGTTAACCCTGACCAGCCTACGGTGGTTCTGACTGGGGTAAGGTACATGTCATGCATGGTTAGGAATCTGATCTCGTACGAACCGCTTGAGAAGAATGGATGCAACTATAAAGGAGAAGACTACAAAGTTGTTTTCTTCAAGAAAGGAAAGAAGGTTTTACCAGGAAACTATAAAGATGGTCTTTACTATCTTGATGGATCTGTGGTTAAAGATAAAGTGAATGTAGTCAGACAAAAAGTGAATCTGACAAATCTCTGGCACTCTAGACTGGGACATATGAGCTTGAAGAACATGAATATTCTTGTGAAGAATGGTTATCTTACTGATAAAGAAGTTCATACATTGGATTTATGTGAGGAGTGTGTACTAGGGAAGACTCATAAGCTACCATTTCCTACTGCAATGCATGTTACAACTAATGTACTTGGATATGTTCACAGTGGCCTATGGGGATCGGTTTCAAACGCGGAAAGTCTCTCAGGCTGCAGGTACTTTCTTACACTGATTGATGACTTCTCTAAAAAGGTTTGGATAAGGTTTATGAGATCAAAAGATGAAGTTTATGAAAATATTGTTAAATGGAAAAGGCTTGTGAAAACGAAGACTGGAAAGAATATAAAGTGTTTGCGAACGGATAATGGGTTAGAGTTTTTCAACAATCAGCTAGAAAAGCTATGTAATGATGCTGGTATTAAGCGACATATGACGTGTATGTATACTCCACATCAGAATGGAGTTGCAGAGAGAATGAACAAAACTATAGCTGATAAGATCAGATGTATGTTGGCTGAGTCAGGATTGGAAAAGAGATTTTGGGCAGAGGCGGCTTCTACTGTTGTTTACTTGATCAACAGGACTCCAAATGCTTTTATTGAATTCAAGATTCCGGAAGAAGTGTGGTTTGGGGGCAAGGTGAAGTTTTCTCACCTGAAGAGGTTCGGTTGTGTTGCTTACGTGCTCACAGTTCAAGACAAGATGAGTTCAAGACAAGATGAGTCCAAGAGCGGTCAAAGGAATTTTCATGGGGTATCCTCATGGTACTAAAAGTTACAGAGTTTAGTTAGCGGAAGAAGGCAAATCAACGATAAGAAGGAATGTAGTTTTCGACGAAAATACATTGTATATGAAGTCAAAGGGGAAAGAGATTGAATGTGCTCTGAAGGCAAAAAGATTTTCTTTCAAAGCTGATCTGATTCAAGGTCCTACGAGAGGAGGTTCTTCTGTCGAAGTTGGATCCACGTCTGGATCAACACATACAAATGAAGGTGGAGCTTCTTCAAATATGAGTAGGAGTTCTGACTCTTAGGGAAGTGAAGAAGAAACAGAACAGGAATCAACATGGACTGAGGAATCATTGAGTGATTATCTTCTTGAAATAGATCACGTAAGAAGACAGACTAAGCCTCATGCTATCTTCGAGAGTGGTGACTTCGTAGCTTGTGCATTGATGAGTGCAGCTGATATTGTTGTGGATGAGGCAAGGTCTGTGGCTGAAGCTATGAAAAGCAAGGACTAGGATCAATGGAATGCTTTGATGAAGGAAGAAAAAGATTCATTGGATAAGAATCACACTTGGGACATTGTGGAACGACCATTATGACAAAGATTTATCGGTTGCAAGTGGATTCATAAGATCAAAAAAGGGATACCAGGAGTTGAAGATCCAAGGTATAAGTCTCGATTAGTTGCTAAGCGATATACACAAGTGGAAGGAGTTGGTTACAATGAGATCTTTGCTCCAGTTGTGAAGCATGTGTCAATCAGAATCATGCTGTCATTTGTGGTAAACTTTGATGCAGAGCTTGAACAAATGGATGTGAAAACAACATTTCTACATCGAAATCTTGATGAAACCATCTACATGGAACAGCCTGAAGGATTCATAAAGAAAGGAGATGAAGGAAAAGTTTGTGTTCTCAAAAAATCTTTGTGCGGATTGAAACAATCTCATAGACAATGGAACTTGAGATTTGACGCTTTCATCAAGATGTTTGATTTCAAGAGATGTATCAAAAATCTGTGTTCTACATGAAGCAACTCAGTTTAGGAGAAGGTATCTATCTCCTGTTATATGTAGATGACATGCTGATTGCGGCTAAGAGCAAAAGAGAAATTCAGAGCTTGAAGGACAGTTTGAAAGCTGAATTTGAAATGAAAGATCTCGGCTCAACTTCAAGAATTCTTGGAATAGATATATATCATAAGAGATAGGAAGAAAAGAACTTAGAAGTTGGCTCAGAATCAATATATTGGACAGATCTTGAAGACTTTTAGGATGAAGTTTTGTAAGTTTGTCATTACTCCAACAAACGCTCAGTTTAAGCTTCAGATTTAACATATAAAGAATGGCTAGTGGAATCTAAAGTTATGGACACAGTTCCATACGCCAGTGCCGTTGGAAGTCTGATGTATGCAATGCTTGATTCAAGACCGAATCTTGCTTTTGCCATTGGGTTAGTAAGCAGATTCATGTCGAAGCCGAGCAGAGAGCACTGGGAAGCTGTGAAATGGGTATTGAGGTATCTACAGGGAGCAAAGGATTTAAGTTTAACCTTCTCAAAGTCAGGACACTTTGATATTGAAGGTTTCCGTGACTCGGATTACTCAACTGATCTTGACAAAAGAAGACCAGTGACACTGTTAATTGGAAATCATCTCAGCAGCATGTTATGGCATTGTCAATAACAGAGGCTGATTATATGGCTTTGTCAGAAGCGACTAAAGAAGGGTTCTGGTTGAGGGAGTTTTGCGGTGAATTGGGATTTGATTCAGAGTGTTTTAAGATACATTGTGATTCTCAGAGTGCAATTTGCTTAGCCAAGAACTCAGTTCATCATGACAGGACTAAACACATTGCCAACAAGATTCATTTCATTCGAGATATCATCGATTTTGGCATGGTTAAAGTTCACAAGATTCATACTACTCTAAACCCTGCAGATTTGTTAACTAAGAGTTTACCTGGTAGCACGTTCGAGAAGCATCTCGTAACGTTGGGGGTCATTGCCTAGCGTGAGTTGAAGTACTTTGAGATGATTCTGTTGTTTGGTTGTCTCGGCTGGAAGAGTACATAATCAATCAGAGAACAATCGTGTTAGTAGTTTGTTCTTGGTGAAACAAAAAGGTTAACTAACAAGGAGTATTGGAGAGACATACACATGAGTTACTGGAGTTTCTCCGAAGATGTTCAGGTGCTCGTTAACTAGAAACAAAACGAGTGAATCTAGAGTTTGCTTGAAGACAAGTTAAATTTGAAACTCATGAGGTGAAGTTCTTACAGTATTCAAGATTGGTTTGTCTTCGAGGTGGAGTTTCAGTTGGTTCAGGTGGAGTCGTCTGTTCTTTGAGTTCCACTCGTGAAAGTATAGAAATCGATTCTGGAATCTTGAAGTCAGCTGGAAGAGTGAGAGTAGGTGATGGTTCTCGGTCAGGAACAAACAAAAGTGGGTCAGTGCTTTGTACCAGTGAAGGTGGAGCTGGAAATGGTTCTTGGTCTGATTTGCAGTGGCTATTTGAGCCTGTTTGACTTGGTTGAGGAGATTCGGACATGGTTTTCAGGTCGTTTGTGCCGTTGGGGATTTTCGGTGGAAGCAATTTCAATTTGAATTGACCTAATTCAACAAGGTAGAGATTTGTGAAGCTGTGTCGTTTTAGGTTTGGGTCAAGGTTGGGCCATTCAAATAGAATCTGAATGAAGCTATCAGTCTAGGTTTGTTAAAGGCCCACGAAGGAGCGTGTCAAGATCACGTGCGAGACGAAGCTCAAGTTTGTTACAAAAAAGACATACAGTCCGTTAGATCATCTTTATCCGCGAAACAGAGTTTTCCCGAGAAACCGAGAGAATCTAACAGAGAAAAGAGAGAGAAAAAATACGAAAGCTGGAAGAAAAAGCGAGATCGAGAATAGAGAGATCTTGAAGTGATCATACCTCTTGAGGTCGCAGCGCTATCTCTGGTTCAAGCTACGGGTCTTCTTCATCGGAGGATTCAGAGGTTGAAATATTGTCATCTTCGTCGTAGTCGCTTACGTATTCTTCTCCAGTTAACTTCTTGTGAATTCGCTTGTAATAGCTGCAAGGAAACAGGCGATATCAGGTTGTGATATCTTCACTTGTAATCACATTGATTCTAGTGAATTTGCTAGCAAAGATAGCTCCGGTGAGTATAGTGGCTTCTCCACATCGGAGAAATACGGTGAACACCGGGTAAACAGTTCGTGTGTATTGATTTTTAGTTTCGTTCATCTTTCAAGTTCTCGTAATCACCACTTATTAAGACTAAACGAAATCAAGCTAATCGGTTGAATGCAAAGGAAGATCGTAGACGAATCTAGTTAAAACCTCAAGAAAATATATCATCCATTTTCTTTGTCAACTAAATTATTTATTTATTTATTTAGATATAACATTTTAGATTTTTGTAGATATCTGGTTTTTCAAACTGCAAACATGAAGGAGTAAAATATTTGTTAAGATAAAAATTCAAATTTCTTACTAATAAAATTTAAATGTTACATTTTACAATAGTCTGGACTTCCTACTGATTGAAGTTTTAAATTAGACCTATGAGTCTATGACTAATCATTTGGCGCAAAACATTCGTAAATGGGCTTGCAATGCTTCTCAACTATCATTTGTCAAACGATCTTTGAACAATCACAATGTAAAGCCTTTTATATACGGAAAGAGAAGATATCATTCTTTTCTTTTCTTTTTGCCAGAGAGCACAAATATGTACGAGCTGAGTCTTCTTTTTTATATACTAGTATTCTACACTAAAAATTATTATATATGAAAGTTTTAAAATTTTACGAAGCTTTATAAAAACTATTCAAAATAAAAAACAATACAATAAATTAACAAATAACAGTAACATTCATTATTTTGTATATAGAATACGAAAGTGATTCAGAAAAATGTTATGGTATATATTTATTTCTTTTTCTTTTTAATTTGACATAATAAAAGAAATTTTGAAGTTTAAATTAATAAAAAAAATATTTATTTCAAAAAATTTCAAGTTTAAATATTTTTACACTAATTGGTTTTTTCAGGATAATTAAACCTAATGTTTAAATACTATATAAATAGTTCCGAAAATAATAATTAGTTTTTTCTAATTTAACAGCAACTGATGTTTTAGAATATATATTTGTTTCAGTGCATAATTATATTTGAATGAAATTTCAATTAGTTTAGTGGTTTATTGATTACGTTTTGTAAATTATTATAACTTTTGGTGAACTCTTTTAATAACAAAATTATTTGTTGAAATTGTTTCTCATGATATTTAAAATATTTTTTAAAATTAGTATTTTATAAACTAATAAAACATGATATTTCGAAGTATGAACCAAACTGTTAAATTAGTTGAACTCTATTTAATAGCAAATTATTTGTTGGAAGTTTTGTTTTTACTTTAGTTACATATCACTTTATATCAAATAATTTAATCAAAAAAAAATAAAATGAGTCAAACTCTAACTACACAGAAAAAAACTTAAATATAATGAAACCATTAATAATCTGGAAATCAAAATGAACAAAACTGCATATAAATGTTCAATGAAATTCATTTTTTTTTTGATCAGTAGTGAATCTATTCTATAACTTTTGTGTTGGACTTGTATTGAATGAAAGCCTATAATTTATTTTTCATCAAATATTCTCTTCTCAGTTTTACATAGTAACAACGGAAATATTGTTAAACATATATAAATTGCATAATTAAATGTAATAAAATAATCAAAGAATATGTTAGCTTTATATTACAAAGCCCAAAAAGACACAATAAAGCAAAATGCATAAAATAATATTTGCACTCCAAACATCTTAATTCCATCTACTTCGGGAGCAACATAATAACACTTCCTACTATATCACTGTAAACTTTTCATGTAAGCATATGAAGACAAAGTAATTCAATTACACTGACCTAACTTGACAAGGTAACAGCGTATGATGGAAACAATCATGCACACTAAAATTTCCAGAGCCTCTGTTTTGAAGTTTACAATGATATTCCACAAATTTGAAGAAACCTATAATTTCAAAGATTGAAAAAGCCCGACCTGGGTTTCATAACCATCCCCAAGAATTTAGACTAGCAATCTTCATTGGGTTTCACAATGCTGTCTCAGAGTCAAAGTAACAATGGGTTCCGTGAGTGCCGTTGAGAAATAACCGGCCTGCTTGTGGGAAAGTGAGTTTTTTAGTTATATACTGGCCTGAGAACACAATAAATCCTACAAACTCGGATGAAGCTGTGTCTTAATGCTGGAGACATTACAAATTATCAGTATATTATCTCCAACAACCTTGGGATTGATGCTAGGGACCAACACAACTTTTGGCTCCGAACCGTAGCTTTCTAATTTCTTATGAAATGCAAAAGCTAGGCCATCGAACAGACTAACACTCACACTTTCACATCGCTGTAAAGTATCAATGAAGATGAAATTCTTGGAGAATACAATATTATACAAAGTTGTAAAAAATTACAAACAATGGATTTTAAACTGTTGAGGCTACCTTTCTAGACGTAGAGACAGAATTACACGTTGTGTTCCCATGTGTACCGCCGTTGATTGTGCTCTTGATTGCAATGACCTAGTCAAGAATGTCTTGAAAATATTAAAGAAGAGGTCCGTAAGTACCGTGAAGAAATTATAAAGCAAAAGATTCTATAAAGAAGTTTAAAAGACCCTACTCTTTGATAAAGCTACTGCTCGCTCCACACTTGTTGTCAAGATATAAATTCGTTCAGAAACAGCCTCCCTGTAAGGAAATTCAGTCAATAAACAGCCAACATAAGTGATTACTCTGAGAGCTTTTGAAACTGTCTAGCATCTATATATAGTTAGCAAGCGTGAATCAGGAGGTTTCTGAAACTTGTGTGGACTTTTCATATGAAAACATGGACACAAAGGTTTGGATGATAACTAAAACTTTATTCCTATAACAGAGTGGACCAAGCGTAGCTGGGAGTTGTTTATTACCTCCGACAAGTTTTGGATTTATATTTGTTGCAACGACCCCCTTTGGTTCAACACCAGATTCAAGTGACATGAGCCGCTCGTATTTTTGAAACCTAAAACACTCCTTGGGGATCAGTTCACAGTTTGGTCTAGGAATCTAATTGACACATGGATTTCAGCAAACTTGAAGGTTGGATTGCTTCATGAAATATCGAGAACGCTTAGCTCCGTAGCCTGTGACATGAAAAGATGAATCATAAGAAAAACAATTGTGATTCTCATATTCTGTTTTAAGAAGGTAAAAATAGTTATGGTCGTACCTTCGAATCAATAAGGACCATAGCAACACAGATCAGTTCACTCCCTTTCTTAACATTCTGGGCTTCTGAAAATCGAAAGAGCCTTGTCGACAACACCCAGACTTCAATTCTGTGAAATGAATTAGAGAGGTCGCCATGAGTCTAGAAATTAACAGAAGTTCTGCAATCGGAAAGGGAAAAGTATTAAGCTTACGTTTTCAAGCGATGTATATATATACTGAATAGTGGAGTGAAGTGAAGTCGAGAAGGTAGATTTGAAGCTCCATTGATGAAGAGTTAGTGGTAATAGTGGAGGAACTTGATGGCTTGACACTATTGTTAAGCGTAATGTTGGATGTGAAAGGGCAGGATGACTGAAGCAGCAACAGTTTCAGATTTCCGGTGTTAGGGTTCTCAGCTTTGGGGAGGAAGATACTTAGCGATGGGCCACAAGGTTGTTGCCTCATAATTAGATCTAATATTACAGCCCAAACAATAGTCTAAAGCCTAATTCGATACACATATTTACATCGCAGCACAAAAAAAAATATGGGAAGACGGGTAAAAACAAAAATCGCCAATGGTCTGATATGGCGACACGTGGCGCAGAATGCCCCATTTTCCGTGCTGACGTGGACGCAGGAGAAAAGAGAAAAGTCCCCTTTATTTATATAGATAGATAGACACCAAATGACAATTAATATGTATGGAGTATATCCTATTTCATGTCCCCACCTCAATGTTAACTTTATCAAAACCGACTAAATCATAGATTTGGATATACAAAAAATGTTTTGGTTGTTGAAACTAGTTCACTGGATCCATTATACATGGCTGAACCTTCAACGTACATGGTACATATTTAATGAAAAGAAAAATAAATAAAAAAAAGCATTCAACGTAATTTCTTTTATAAAAGAATTTCGTCTTCCTCGAAATTTCCTAGCCATGCCTGTAACATGCTAATCCTCCGAGTTTGTTATAAATATATATACACAAAAAAATAATGTAAAACTTATTGAGGTCGAGATTGTGATGTAGTGATCTCGTTAAGTCCGTGTTGAGAGTAGGTACGAAAGCAGTACGGTGCCAGTTAATTCATGGGTCATCAAGATAACATTTGTTTTCTGACTCATAACTCAGATAGTGTTGTTTTCACATTTCAGAATTAATATACCAGTAGTGTATCATTGACAAGTTTCTAGATTCTTGTTTAATTCTGAAATTTCACTTAAATAAATGTCAGAGGACCAGAAAAATGGGTAAGTGTTACAACTAAAAAGTGAAACTGAAAGAAGCCACGATCCAGATGCTTCTTTTCTCTTCATGCAAACGCATATTGTTTGCTGGAAAGCTGACAAAATACACCCATATTCTTCATACGCTCTGACATTTGCTGAGTTTTGCGTAAGACCGAAGTGTGAAATCTCAATACGAAGACAAAAAAGTAACATCCCATGATTAGTCGTAAGCTTCATGAGAAAGTCAAGGCTAACATGTCATCTATCATCTTTTCCTACATACGATCATGTGCATATCTTTGCGTGTCTTAAAGCTACATGATGCTTTTTTACTCTCATTTTTCAAGTTGTTTATATCAAATCTTAGCATATACATATTTGTTCGCATAAATTTATATTGCTGTGGACTATGGATGGACAGAAATTTAGTTGGAAACATAGATAATGCTAAAACCAGTTTGAAAATCTTCCAAAAAGAAGGAGTTATATCTATTTCTTTTTTCTTTTTTTGACAAAAGATTTAGTTATATCTATTTCTTGCGAAGAAGAAAAAAATCAGACAAATTTCTATATACTGCTTTTTAAGATAACACAAATTGTGGAGAAACAAATATTACGTACGTTTAGAGTATGATTTTTTTTTTAAAAGATGATTAATTATTTTGGTTAAAAGATGATTACGAGTGAGTGTGACAAGAGAAAACGCGGTTTGGGTTTGGGTAGCAACCAGCAAAGAGACAGAGTGAGAACAGCTGTAATTTGAAGTCACTCTCTTATCAATTCAGGCATCATCACCACCCTCTCTCACACTCTTCTGACTTCACTCTTCACTATTTCGGTTTATCCTTTTCATTTCTCTACCATATTTTGTGATATTTATTTCATAATATCTACTGTTCTATGTGTCTACTTATGTGCGGAAACGCAGTATCACTCTTGCTAGTTAAGAACAAAACTTACATTCAACCCTAGCGTGAACCTTTAAATTCACCGTATCTTTTATCACCAATCAAATTGTCACCTAGATAAATAGTAAAATATTTTGTCGCCTAGATAAATAATAAAAAATATTTTTTCATTTAAAACATAATAATAATAAAAAATAATAATAACGTCAGTTTTAACAACGTTAACACCACTAACAAAACCTTAAATCCTAAATTTTAAACCCTAAACCCAAATACCCTAAATCCTAAACCCAAACTCTAAACCCTAAACCCAAATTCTATACCCTAAACATAAATCCTAGACCCTAAACCCAAACCGTAAATCTTAAACCTAAACCCTAGACCCTAAATCCAAATCCTAGACTCTAAACCCAAACCTTAAACCCTAAAGGAACAACATTAACATTAACCCATGCCTTTAGGGTATAGAGTTTGGGTTTAGGGTTTACGATTTGAGTTTATGATCCAAGGTTTGGGTTTAGGGTATATAGTTTGGTTTTAGAGTATAGGGTTTGGGTTTAGGATTTAGAATCTTGGATTTGGTTTTAGGGTTTAGATTTAGGTTTTAGGGTTTAAATTTAAGGTTTAGAGTTAAGAATTTATCTAGCGGCATCAACGTCGTTAAAATTGTATCATTATTATTTTTCTATTATTTTAATTTTTTTTTAAAATAAAAAATATATTTTTATTACTTATCTAGTTGATATTTTGATTGGTGATAGGAGATGTGGTGAATTTAAAGGTTCGCCATAGTTTTGTTCGCTAGTTAATACTCCATATGTTTCAAATATAGATCTTGTCAAAAAAATTTGTACGTGAAAATACAAAATTTTATACAATTAATTTAGCGTACATAAAAATATCATTAAATAAAATTAGGTCAACCATTAAGAAAATGCACTTTTTTGTAATTAGACACAAATTTCAAATAACAGTAAATTTTATCTAGAATAATAAAAACATCAATTATTTTAAAACAAAAATATTTTCTTTAAATATCAAATAAATTAAAACAGAGGAAATATTTGTTAATGTTGTTTATATAAGCAAAACGTTTGTATGTTCTATTATGATTTATATATTACAAATGGTTATAAATATATCAAACGTACGATGTCTCTATATTGTAAACGCGTAAGTTACTCACAAGTCACAGAGTCACAAGCCAAGATAATAAGCTAAATTCAATATACCAAGTTGCTATGCAGATCTAAATCATACCTTCTTCGGACTTTGATAGCAAGCAGACGTCAATCAAATAAACACAATCAAGGTAAATCAATACTAATAAACATAGGAAACTATTACAAGAATAACATTTATGTGCACGTACCGTAAACTATTTTGTTTCAAAATAACATGATACGATGAATTAGAGAGTATACCTAAAGAATAAACTAAACCCACTAGTTTAATCGGTAAAGAATAAACATAGTGCAATAACTAACCATAAAGGGGTCTCTTTCTTGGAAAGATCATATACGACTTAACGCGTTAAAACATAGCTGTAATTTGTAATCTCCTTCCTGACACCGATGATAGCTACGTATATAATATAGTTCAATATAGAGGAAAATTTGATATTTCAATATAAGATTATTTAGAATCTCTCCTCGCTTTGCTCACCAAGTGGCTTCCGTACAGCTAGCTACTATATACGCTTGCCAATCAACTATTCCAATGGGTAAACAATACAAACTGTAAAATTACATATAGAGTTTAATAGTGAAAATATGAAATATTCATATGGTAGAATAACAAAATAATTTAAATAATGGTTTTCACTAAACCAACGAATGCACAACTCTTAAATTGTTTTATTAAAAAAATCTTACGTGATGCCATTTAACAGATTGGCATATTTATATATTTTTCCTCTAAATTCCAAGATTATCAGTTATTATATTTTACATTGACATTCAGATTTTAGTGAGAAGATGAAAAAAAAACTAGCAAAAGGTTAAGGTGATGATTGTTTAGATGGTTTTTAGATTTTAGGTTTTGGTTTTTGGTTTTTGGTTTTTAGTTTTTGGATTTTAGATTTTAGTTTTTGGTTTTTGATTTCACATTAGATTTTAGTTTTTAGAAAATCACGAATGGTAATTTTAGTTTTTGATTTTTGGTTTTCGTTTTAAAAATTAATAAAATATTTATTTTAAATTTATTGTTTTTGATTTTGTTGTAGTTTAGTTTTAAGAAAAAAACATGACTAGTGATCTTTTAGTTTTTTATTTCACTATTTTTTTGTAAAAATTTGAAATATTATTTATTACTTACTATGAAAACAACAAATAATACAAAAATATTACAACTTAAATTATATTTATTAATTTAATAAAGTTATATTAAAAGAGAAATATAATTCAAAATATATATTTTTATTGTCATATATATATATATATATATATATGAAAAATACATAATCAATGCAGTTAAAAAAACACATAATTAAAATTAAAATTTAAAACGAAAGAAAAAAATATTTTTATTTTGAAAATGTTCTATAATTCAAATATTATAGAATTAATAATTAGATTCGAAAGATATAAATTTATTTCTGTTTTAAATGAGAAAGGAACAATATTGTATTAATGACAATTGCCATTTTGCTATTATAAAAAACACCTGTCATGCACCAAAATGTCACATTCATACACAATAAACCATACTATATTACATTTGACCCTATTTTAGATTTATATATGTCAATAAAATAGTATTTCATCCCTTCCTCACCCATACCCGTTCTATTTCAATCCTTCTCTATATATAATCTCCCCACCTCACATTAACACTCAACTCATCCAAAACAATCTATCCATCACATAAACAACACAAACTCAAGAACAATATCTTTACACTTGATCATTACCACATTGCCCAGTCAATATACACAGCAATATTAAGTACCATGGTGAAACAAGAACCCAAGATTCAAACCAGCAGCAAGAAAGAAATGTCTCTGTCTTCACCATCTCGTTCTTCATCTTTATCTTCCTCTTCCCCTAAGATCAAGAACAAGAAGAGTAAGATTAATAAGTACAAAGGAGTGAGGATGAGAAGTTGGGGATCATGGGTTTCTGAGATTAGGGCACCAAATCAAAAGACAAGGATTTGGTTAGGCTCTTACTCAACAGCTGAGGCAGCAGCCAGGGCTTACGATGTTGCACTCTTGTGTCTCAAAGGCCCTCGAGCCAATCTCAACTTCCCTACTTCATCTTCTTATTCTCTTTCTCAACAGCTTCTTGATGAAAATATCATTTTGTCCCCAAAATCCATCCAAAGAGTCGCAGCTCAAGCTGCCAACAGCTCATTTGACCTTTTATCCCCTTCTTCCTCAACTTCTTCTTCATCTGCTACCTCGTCACCGTCGGATCAAGAACAGCATCATGATGATAATGATGATGATGGGATGCAATCTTTGATAGGCTCTTTCGTGGATAACCATGTGTCTTTGATGGATCCATCATCGTCATGGTATGGTGATGAACATAATGGGATGTTCTCCTTCGATGATGTAGCTCCGTTCAATTACTCTCC